>NC_091014.1:67885599-68252621 GCF_041296385.1 Aphelocoma coerulescens | reverse complement strand
ACACAAAAAGGACAGTGTGACCCACTGGGTGCAACCTTGGACCCCAAGTTCCGCAGGAGCTCCCCGGATAAAGTCCCAGGTCCGTTCTTATGCCCTCTGTCCGTTCACAATTGGTGGATTTTGGATTCTTCTTCTGATTGGCTCGCTTCCAGGGGTTCTATTGGTCTTTATCAAGATGCATTTTTGTCCAATCATTTCCCGAGGGTGTCGAATGATTGGCTAAGCGGTCCAAGATGTTGACATCACCTGCATGAGGTCATTTTCTAGTCCATCACGTCATCACATCCCCAATTGCGTCTCCACCTAGTGCTCACACTCCGATATTACACCCAGACAGTCTCGCAATATCCTCCGTTAACATGCCCATGTATCCAACTATCAACTCCCCTCTTTTCTATCTCCTCCAAACAGTAAAAATCAACACCCTGAAACCAATTCATTTATTACACCGTTGCATTTGGTTTAGGGCTGAGCATTTAGCAAGGGGCTGGAATTAGGAGAGGCCTCGGCGTTAGGGCTGGGTTTTACATTACAGCTACCATTGGCGTGAAGGCTAAATGTGGCGTTTGCCTTCAGCCTGGCCTTGGTATTGGCTCTGGGGCTGCACGGGTCTGCCACTGGCATGGGATGAAATCCAGGACTGTGAGCGTGTCTAAACATGGAGTGAGACTGAGATCAGAATGGGCGTGCGCTTTGGGACCGAGCGCACGCCCAGCGGAAAAGAGAAGACGTCACTGCGGGATGTCCCTGGCATCGTCCCCGCCCTGCTCAGGCACCACCAAACCTGGCGGCAGCTGCCTTGGCCAAGATGCAGGTGCTCCCAGCTCTGGCTGCTCCCGCTTCCGGCTGCTCCCAGCCCCCCTCCAGCTCTGCTGGAGCCCCTTTAGGCACTGCAAGGGTGATTGGCCCCAAACTGGGCCCTACTTTTACTGTCAAATAAAATACATCAATTTTTTGGCATCGACATTTAATCTCGTTTGGTTTTAATCTCATATCTGGCAATATTTTGAACCTTCGAAGTTCTTTCTGGTTTATGCTCAGAGACTTCGCCTGCTTTGCCTTTCTGGGTCTGAACCGGATCGTAACACTTTATTGGCATAGTCGGCAGGATCCCCGTAAAATGAGAGTGTTGTTTCCAAAAAATGCATGAATTGCTAATTCTTATGATTGGATCATTTTAGGAAAATAAAACAACGTACCTTTCTACATTTCCTAACACCTCTCTACCTTTCTTACTCTGTCTTACTCTTTTGTTTGTTTGTTTGTTTGCTTGTGTGTTTGCACATGCACCTGAGCTAAAACGGTGCTCCCGAGGCCCAGGGTCTGGGAAATTGGCACTCCTGTAGGTAAAAGACCTGGGAGTTTGGAAAGTAATTTTGAGACTTGTAACTTTGGTAAACACTAGGTGCTCTCGAGGTGTAAGGAGTAGGACCTCAGAAACCATTTTGTAAGGGGTGTCCCTCAAGAGAGACTACTCCAGTGTTTGTAACTTTCTTTGGTTTGGCAGAAGAGGAACCTTCCCAGAGTGCAGGGGTGAGACTTTTGTAAATTTACTTTACGCTGGGCATCCTCTAGGAATGATCACTCCGACATTTGTAAGTAACATGGGACATCATACACAAGCTTTGTTTACTTTGTTGGATGAATTTGGTGCCAGGCCATCTCCTCCAGGGACGGACTGGGCACAAAACTATTGGTATAATATCCAAGCACTCGTTGATCGAGTCTCTGTCCTGCGCACAGGAGCGAGACTCAAAAAAGGTAAAGCGCAACCAGTGGTATGTTCTGTCTTAGCTGCTGCTGTGCTAGCTGCAGTAGGACACAGAGAGCACCAGCAGAAAGCTGATACGGAAGTTACTGCTTCATTACAGCATTTGGTTAAAGCATTGCAATTTCAGCTGGAGCTAACACCCACCTCCTCCAGGAAGAGATAAGGAATGAAAAGGCTACTGTCTGTGTGCTCCGAGAGGAGCTGTTTGCAAGATCAGCAAATGAGGGAAAAAAGGAGTCAGAGCTGGAACTATCTAAAGAAGCGTACCCCCTCTCGGACTTAGAATCCTTGCGTAATCACTCAGAAAAGCCCTCAGCCTCGCTCCGTCCCTTCATTAAAACAGAATACACCCATGAGGCTTCAGACGACGACACACCTGACATAACCACAAAAGAAATCCCATCTACAGCTACTGAATTGGCCAAACTAAAGGAAGGGTATAGCCAAAGTCCCAAAGAATCTGAAACTGAATGTGTTTGGAGACTCTCTCTCACACGGGCTGACCAAATTCTGTTCTCAGAAAAAGAGGCAGAAGGGTACTGGAGGGGCAGGAGTCTTCCTTACCACAGGAGATAACCGTGCTCCTTGGTCCCTCCCCAGAGAGCTGCTGATTGGGCTGGCAGACTCAGTCCTTCAGAAAGAGGAGATCCCCTGGCTATAGTAAGGAATGTCAATCAGACTGTAGAAAGTGTACAGAAAGCGGCTCGTTTACAAATGATGCATGATAGGAAATTAACACCACGAGGTGAATCTCCAGTGATGGTGCCTGTGGATCCTGAGAGAATGATACCTCTTATCAGAGGCCTCCCTGAAGCTGTCAAACCCATAGGCATGCAGCTAAAAGGACAAATAGAAAGTCTCCCAATTGCAGAAAGAGCTGTAGCCACCTTGGAGGCAGCAGCTATTTCCCTCAGTCTTAAGCGGGCAAAAGGGAAGGTTTGGACCTGGGGGGGAAGGTGGCACAAGAATTAATTAATTACGGGAGAAAATATGGCCCAATTCCTTCAAATACAACTGATTCTAGATCAATTCGGCGCACAGAGTGCAAAACCCTGTCCCCAGCAAAACTCCAAAAGGTAAGGTTCTCCCCTGGGCTGGGTAGACAAACAAATACAGGGGAAGAACGCAAGGAGAAAAGAAATGCCCTGTGGATTGCGGGCTTACAAAAGGGAGTCCCAAGGACCCTAATGGATGGCCAGCCCACTAATAAATTAGAACTATTCATCCAAGAGTGGCCAGCAAAAGAGGAACCATTAAAAGCTGTCCCTGCTACAGCCCCTCCCCTGGAGGAACCACAAGAAAGGGAAGGTGACAGAAAACCCTTATCTTTGCAGAAGGTAAGCCAGGGGGCGAAGGGTGGATTCACATCAGGCGCCTTTCTAACAATTCCAGAGGAGACCCGTTAATAACCTGTCCTACTGGTCCCCACAAAGCCCCGGTAACTTTTTTTAGTAGATACTGGTGCTCAGGTGTCTGCCCTTAAAATTGAAGATGCCTCCTCACGTGGAATCACTCCCTCACGTAAGAGTATACGTGTCACAGATGTTTTTGAGAATAGCCAAGCCCAGATGACAGCAAAGGTAAGACGCTGGTTACCGGCAGAAGAGAAAGCAGTTGACACCCTAATGATTACAGGTGAATTTCCTACAAATTCACTGGGTCTGGACCTCCTAAAGGGAAGGCCTTGGACCAATGAAGAAGGAAAAATAGGGACTTTGGGGCAGGAAACCTCCCATTTGTGTTTGTTAAGTTCTGCTCCTGCTCTTCCCCCCTCCCTAGTAACCAATGTCAAACCTTACCCCTTGCCTTTAGGAGCCAGAGAAGGAATCACACCAATTATTGCACATTTGAAAGAAAAAGGAATAGTGATTGCAACACATTCCCCTTACAATGCTCCTGTGTGGCCAGTCCGCAAGCCTAATGGCAACTGGAGACTGACAGGAGACTATCGGCGGCTTAACTCAAAATACAGGGCCTCTCACTGCCGCAGTCCCAAACATTGCTGAGCTGAGAGCTACTAGACAAGAACAAGCTCATCAAATTATGGCCACTATTGATGTCAAGGACATGTTTTTTATGGTCCCCTCGCAGGAACAAGATCAGGAGCGTTTTGCTTTCACGGGGGAGGGCCAGCAATATACTTTCACTCGCCTCCCACAAGGATTCAAACACTCACCCACTCTAGCACATCATGCACTAGCACAAGAATTGTCACTCATTCCTCCTGCACCAGGAGTAAGAGTATACCAATACATTGATGGCATTTTGGTGGCAGGAGATGAGATTACACCTGTACAAACAACACAAACAAACATCATTAAACATCTAGAATCCCCGGGCTTACGTATTCCTCCTGAAAAAGTACAACTCCCTTCCCTAGAAGTAAAATTCTTGGGAATCTGGTGGAAAGGAGGAATGGTGTGTATTGCCCCAGACACCCTCAGCCACCTAGACCAAATTGAAACCCCAGAGACTAAAAAAGACCTGCAGCATGCTTTAGGCCTGCTAATTTTTTGGAGGAAACACATTCCTGACTTTTCAATAATTGCAAGGCCCCTGTATGATTTGCTAGGAAAAAAAGCAAAGTGGGATTGGACTCCCTTGCACGATGAGGCCCTACAACTCCTAATTTTTGAAGCTAACACATACCAATCCCTAGGTCCTATACATCCCACTGATCCAGTACACATGGAATGGCGATTTGCAAGCTCTGGACTGTCTACACATTTATGGCAGAAAGGACCCGATGGTCCTACCAGACCCATAGGCTTTTACTCACGCAGTTTTAAAGATGCAGAAAAACGATATTCTACCTGGGAAAAAAGTTTATTCGTGGTCAGCACTGCTTTTCAGGAAGCAGAGAAAACTACCCACAAACAACCCCTGATTTTAAGGGAACCTTTTCAAGTCATCAAGTCAGTTTTGGCAGGAATCCCACCCCCTGACGGGGTGGCCCAACGTGCCTCTGTTTGCAAACGGTATGCTCAAATGGAACATTATTGCACCATTTTTCAAGTAACAGAAGGAGCTCGCAAAAATCTTCCTCTACAAGATGAGGTAACCCTAAATAGCACCACTGACTTTTCACCTTCTATGACCCAAGTTGCTCCCCCGTACTCAGAACGATTGCAGAATGTGTGGTTTACGGATGCATCAGCAAAGCGAGAAGGTAAGGTTTGGAAATGTGGTGCTGTAGCCTTACAAATAAATACAGGCAAGCAAATTGTAACAGAAGGGGAAGGTAGTGCACAAGTGGGAGAACTGGCAGCAGTCTGGAGTGTATTTAACCATGCATCTGAAACCTCAGACTCTGTATATGTTTACACTGATTCTTTTGCTGTGTTCAAAGGGTGTACTGAATGGCTCCCCTTCTGGGACAAAAAGGACTGGGAAGTAAACAGGGTCCCTGCTTGGCAAAAGGAAAAATGGCAAGAAATTCTTGCTGTAGCAAAAAAGGGGAATTTTTTAGTTGGCTGGGTAGCCTCTCATCAAGAAAAGGAAACCCCAACTAGCCACTGGAATCACAAAGTAGATGAGAGGGCCAGATTAGCCCCACTAAGTAGAAAACCTCCAAGAGAAAACTGGGATCCATTATTAGAATGGTTGCACTTAAAGCGACAGCACACCGGGGCACAAGACCTATACAAGGAAGCAGCAAGCAGAGGATGGCCGGGGACTCGGGAAATGTGCCGTACCTGCAGATCTTCATGCGAGCAGTGCCGGACCCGATCAGAGCGTCACCCTTTAGAACAACCCCCCTCACATATCAGAGACAGGAAAGGGACTGTGGGACACATGGCAAGTAGATGATATTGGACCTTTTGGAAAGTCTGAGGGCAAACAACACGTGTCGGTAGAAGTCAGGTCAGGACTAGTCCAAGCAGGAGCCTTCTCTCGGGCAACTAGTGCAAACACATTAGAAGCCCTTAAAATGTGGTTCAGTTTCTTTCCAAAACCTGTACCTATCCAATCCGACAACGGGGCACATTTCACAGCGACCATCGTCCAAAAATGGGCCAAAGAAGAAGGGATCCAGTGGATATTTCACACACCCCATTATCCACAAGCAAATGGCATCGTCGAGAGAACAAATGGCCTGCTTAAGCGATTTCTGAAACCTCAACATTCTAATTGGACTGAACGACTATGGGATGCTGTGAAAACAGTACATGAGCAATGGGGAGTAAATGGATGTCCCAGACTCACAGCTTTTTATCTGCAGCCTCCCTCCTTGATACCAGCAACATCTAAACCTACAGGTAATCAAAAACCCGCACGCTTCCCAGGACAGCCTGTATGGGTGGAACTGCCTACCGCAGGAGCTGTACCCATGGTACTCAACTACTCCTTTGAACATGCATACCTGGAAAGCAAACGATGCTTATGGCAAAGAACACAAAATAAGCTCTCGCTGGCTTATTCCTACATTTTAATATTAGCCCTGAAAGGGGCTGGACAGACTTTTTCTTGTCTTTCACAGGTAACTGAACAACAGGAGAAAAAAATATTCAGGACTGTGCATGAAAAACCTCAGATACGAACTATGCTTCGGTTTACTGGTAATTGGGATTGTAACATGTTAGCTCTATTTTTATGCTTATTTACCTTGTGCATGTGCTCAGCAGAGCTAGCTAGCAGAGCTAGATCAAAGGAAGCTTGCCTGGAAATTAGGAAAAGGGTTTGCAAAAATATGGAATCCTACTGATCAAGGTGTATGTGTAACATTACCTGATTCTGCTGAACCAGGATTGCCATCTTACATAGTACCCTTGAATTTATCTTTTGTCCTCAATATGACTAGTGTGGCAGCTCCATTGCCTCTACCTGAACAGTGGACAAGTAAGAAAAATGGAGCCCAAGTTGAGTGCAGAGGTACCCCTATAGTACATAACCTTTACCAAACATATGACCCACCTTCTGATGCACCTCATGAAGGACAGTTGCACCAGAAATATTGTAGAACTAGGCGTCCAAAGGTAAATAGAACCATCTTATCTCAAATTGAATCCCCTCACCCAGCCATCAAATTAGATAAAAGTAAATTCAGCCCTGAGACAATAACCTTTGAGGAATATAATGCTAAACAGCCCTGCCTTGTTTACCCATGGGATCCACGGTTTGACCCACTCTACACACCAGATGTAGATGAAGGCAAATATAGCACAGTTTTTAACCCTTCCTGCTGTGGTCAACTTCCGAACATAACGAATAGAACCCCAATCGACTGACAACATTTAATGTGGGCATGGTCTGTACAAACAGTTCTTAAAGGTAAATTTAGAGACTAAAAAAGACTACAAAAGAAGATAGTCCTCTAGTCAATTGCTCAAAGGTGATAACATGCAAAGAAGGACCAGGAGATCCTCCAGAAACATGGTTTTCACTTAGAATTCGAACATTAGGAACTGATGTGTGTACTTGTTGGGGATACCTCTCAAGAGGCTGGAGAAATCAAGATGAGTCCTGTAACTCCTCCTACAAATACCTTCTCAACCCATGTGGAGTTCCTTTTACCCACTACCCAGTCCGTGGGACTCCAATCAATACTAAGCCAGAAATCACCGTCCTTGATTTTGCAGATGCAACTAAGTGGAAAACTGCAAAATATATAGCCCCTCTTGGAATGGCTTGGGGATGCTCTGATGAGATATTTTATTCACATTTGTCATTAGAACAACATGCTGGACTTAGGTGTGGAATTGGAATTCCCTCCCTTTGCCCCAGACGTATTTTTACTTTCACCAAAGTGTCTAAAGAACGTCACTGTCGTAGTGTTCCCTCTTCAAAGGCAACACAAAGAGCAGAATGGGCAATTCAAGGAGTTGACATTCCAGATTACTATACCACTGGAGAAAAAGTATCTCTATTTCTGGAAAATTTCTTTACTCCCTATGTTACCTTTAAAAGACACCAGTTCGTATTAGAAGATATTACCTGGCAATTAAGTATATGAAGCAATTGGACACAAGATGCATTTGGAGAATTATACACCCAAGTCCAGCAAAATACTAAAATGACCCTGCAAAATAGATTAGCTTTAGATATGGTATTGTTAAAAGAACAAGGAGTTTGTGGGATGTTCAATAGAACAGAAACTGAGGGTTGTATTACAATTCATAATGCCTCTAGCTCCGCTGAGGAGGCATGAGCTAAGATGAGAGAAATAAGTAATCATACTAGAAATTTGTTTCATGCAATGCAACCGCGAGAAGTATTTGATAGTTCATGGGTCACTACCATCCTAAAGTATTTTGGGCTCACAGGGTGGGGAAAATGGTTAGCACAACTTGGAATAACAATTGCTACTGGAATTGCATTGCTAATCGTTGGTATTGGCCGGGTTAAATGCATGATACAACACTTACTCCTTTCCTTCTCCCCCTCTGTACGCTGTATTCAAATCACCACCACCGAAGAAGGCTGACCCTTGCCTCTCCCCCCCCCCACCACCACCACCACTGCCTGCTGCGAGACACTCTGAGGCCTCCTGGAGCCGACGCCGCCCGCCTGAGGAGAACCCCCCGAACCTGCAGCCCTGGAGCGGAACCACGAGTGAGTTGTGGAACCCCTCCCCTGCTGCTGCGTGCCGTGCTGAGAGCACCGGGAGTGGGCCAAGGCTCGGCTGCAGCGACCGGGCACCGCGCCTGCAACTCGGAGGACGGGCGGCCGCCTTGCAGCCAAACTGCTCCCAAGATCAGAGGAGGCAGATAAGACGCTTCCAACTGCTTCGCTCCCCCCACCCCATCTCGGCGGCACTAAAGGTAGCACAGTGAGCTGCTGCTCAGACGGACCTTCCCTTCTCTTTTTTTTTTTTTTTTTTCTTTTTCCTTTTTTGTAATTGGGAGACATTGCCAGCATGGGCGCAGAGTTTCAGCACCAAAAGACCCCGTACTACAGGTATGGACTTGCTTTTTAACAAAAAAAGGCATAAAATACGACCAACAGGCTTTAACACCCTTAAGCACATGGTGTAAGAGCCACAGACTAGACGGCTCCGAGGGGACTGCCCTGGGCTTGGAAAGGTTGAAGCAGGCTGGTAAAATTAGAATCGAAGTGGCTCCCACAGGAGATGAGACAGCTATTAATGTGCTAAAGCCTTGGAGGCTCCTTTAAAAAGGAGAATAATGCAAGGATGACGGTGGGAACACGGCGGGCGCCGCCCACTGAGGCCGGCAGCGAGGAGAGGGCGCCGGGAGAGGCAGCGGGAGGCGTGGCCGCAGCACCGGGCGCGCAAGAGAGCACCGCGGCCGAGCAGCCTTTCCGCCAACTGCACATCCTGGTCCCTCTCGCCCTGGGAAATGCGTGTGGGGGCTGGGGCCAGGGGGGCTCCGTCCCTCTCAGCCCTGGGGTGACTGCCCCGAGTATCTCCCGCCATGACTTGGACAGAGATCCCCCCAGTCCCGATCGTTCCCCGACAGGAGAGGCCTGAAGACACCACAGGACCCCCCAGGATGCAGAGGGACGGAGACAGCCCCGGGCCATGCGTGCTCCTCACCCCAGCTGAGGCCGGGGGGGCTCCGGCCTCCTCTCCCACGGGGAAGGCGGGGGCTTTGGGATTTGTTTGCATCGCAAGCCACTCGCTGGGAGAGCAAAGATCACTCAAGGCATTTGATGTGATTTTTGCCAATTTTATTTTGTTTTACCGTGTTTTACCTGGCATTAGCTGATTTTACCTGGTATTACCTGATTTTACCGTGTTTTACCTGTATTAGATAATATTAGATGGTATTAGCTGGTATTACCGTGTTTTACCTGGTATTACCGTGTTTTACCTGGTATTACCTGGTATTACCTGATTTTACCTTTGGTGGGCTTCGGGTGGTGTCCGAACTCTTCCGATTTTGTCCCTCGTTGCCCCGGCGCTGCTGGGGCCCTGCCTTTGCCGAGCCGGGGTTGCTGTCCCTCGTTGCCCCGGTAGTTGCCCGTCCCTGCCTTTGCCGAGCTGGGGTGCGGTCCCTCGTTGCCGCGGTAGTTGCCCGTCCCTGCCTTTGCCGAGCCGGGGTTGCTGGCGCTCCCACTGCCATCTGGAGGGGCCGGCGCAGGTACCTGAGAAAAGTGGCAGAGAGAAAAGGCGCATTGGCGGCGAGAAGCGGCGCAGCGAACCATCCCATCTCCCTCCCAGCCACCCCCTCCCACCCGCCCCGGCCTGGGGCTCCAGGGCCGCGGCGCTGAGGGCCGGGCCGCTCCCAGAGCTCCGGCCTCGGGGCTTCCGCTCCTCTCCGCCCGCTCCGCTCCGCTGCTGCCGCCTCCACGCCGGGACTGCAAGTGAAGCCCCGCCACCGCCGCCGCCTTATATAGGCAGCCTAAGCCCCGCCCCCCCGGGCGGCAGCCAATGGGAATCGAGCGCCAAGGTTCCTCATTGTGAGGAAACAATGAGGGGCGGGGCCAGAACGTAGCGGAGCGATCTGATTGGTCGAGAGGCAGCGGGTCAATGACATCACACCCCGGGCATTACCAAAGCTTAGCAAAAATGAAACCCTATAAAATAGAAAAATTACATTTAAAACGCCACTGGAGTGTGGCATTCAGCAGCGGCCGCTCTTTATTGGGGCCAGCTGCACCAGGGGATTTCTCCTCTGAAATATCCTGTGTGCCGAGCGCTCCAAAGCTCCTGTTCACACGCTGTGCTTTGCATCCTTTTGCATTGCTATCATTCGATTCAACGCTGCCCTTAACTCCCCGCTGGACGCTGCAAAGAGCGGTCTCAGAGCTGCTGAGCCACTACTAGCAGGCATCCTGTGACCATGCCTGGCAGTGCTGGCCGCAAATTTTCTGTGGAAACAGAGCGTCCTGCAGCTGTATCCAACGCGCCTGCACAGCCATCACAAAAACGCTCGCCCAAGACAGACACGCTATCAGAAGCGGCCGATCCATGCTTAAGCATCATGCCTGGAAATAGCGGCTGGCCAGGAAGTCCTAATGTCGCCGCTGCCCTTTGTGACAACTCTGCGGCGCAGGCGGCGGGGCCACGACGTCTCCGGGCGACGACACTGCCCCAGAGGCAGGGGGCTCGGGGACGGCCAGTGCCAGCACCGCACCGAGCCCGCTGATTGCTCCACAGGCCGCGGCCTCTGTGACACGCGGGGACAGCGCCTGGCTCGCAGCGCAGGGAGGCAGGGCCGGCATCAGGGCGGGCTGGGGGAGGGGGCGGCGTTGAAGCCCCACTTGGGCTGCCTTTGGCTGCCATTGCGGCTCAGGCCGGCCTTAGGGCTGGCCCTGCCCTTAGGGCTAACGGTGGCCTTGAGCTTGGAGCCTGCCTTGGGCTAGGGAGTGCACCTGGGGCACTGGCCTTAACTCCATGAATGGTTGGCCTTAGGGCAGCAGTTGGGGCTGAGTTTGGGAGTTAGAGCTAAAGGCGGCATTGGAGTATGGGCTGGGGCTGGGCTCAAAGCTGGATTTAGGGCTTCAGCTGGGATTGGTGTTGGGCTTGATCTTAAGAGTTGCAGTTGGGGCTGGCTTTGGCCTTCGAGCTCACCGTTGTTATAAACGAAGCTGAGACTTTTTTTAAAAAAGAAAAGCCAGCTCGTTTGTTTATTCATTAACAACTGAGAGCGAGAACCCAGGATAAGCCCAGGCTCCGCACGACAAGCCAGAGTAAAGCAGCACACAAAAAGGACAGTGTGACCCACTGGGTGCAACCTTGGACCCCAAGTTCCGCAGGAGCTCCCCGGATAAAGTCCCAGGTCCGTTCTTATGCCCTCTGTCCGTTCACAATTGGTGGATTTTGGATTCTTCTTCTGATTGGCTCGCTTCCAGGGGTTCTATTGGTCTTTATCAAGATGCATTTTTGTCCAATCATTTCCCGAGGGTGTCGAATGATTGGCTAAGCGGTCCAAGATGTTGACATCACCTGCATGAGGTCATTTTCTAGTCCATCACGTCATCACATCCCCAATTGCGTCTCCACCTAGTGCTCACACTCCGATATTACACCCAGACAGTCTCGCAATATCCTCCGTTAACATGCCCATGTATCCAACTATCAACTCCCCTCTTTTCTATCTCCTCCAAACAGTAAAAATCAACACCCTGAAACCAATTCATTTATTACACCGTTGCATTTGGTTTAGGGCTGAGCATTTAGCAAGGGGCTGGAATTAGGAGAGGCCTCGGCGTTAGGGCTGGGTTTTACATTACAGCTACCATTGGCGTGAAGGCTAAATGTGGCGTTTGCCTTCAGCCTGGCCTTGGTATTGGCTCTGGGGCTGCACGGGTCTGCCACTGGCATGGGATGAAATCCAGGACTGTGAGCGTGTCTAAACATGGAGTGAGACTGAGATCAGAATGGGCGTGCGCTTTGGGACCGAGCGCACGCCCAGCGGAAAAGAGAAGACGTCACTGCGGGATGTCCCTGGCATCGTCCCCGCCCTGCTCAGGCACCACCAAACCTGGCGGCAGCTGCCTTGGCTAAGATGCAGGTGCTCCCAGCTCTGGCTGCTCCCGCTTCCGGCTGCTCCCAGCCCCCCTCCAGCTCTGCTGGAGCCCCTTTAGGCACTGCAAGGGTGATTGGCCCCAAACTGGGCCCTACTTTTACTGTCAAATAAAATACATCAATTTTTTGGCATCGACATTTAATCTCGTTTGGTTTTAATCTCATATCTGGCAATATTTTGAACCTTCGAAGTTCTTTCTGGTTTATGCTCAGAGACTTCGCCTGCTTTGCCTTTCTGGGTCTGAACCGGATCGTAACACTTTATTGGCATAGTCGGCAGGATCCCCGTAAAATGAGAGTGTTGTTTCCAAAAAATGCATGAATTGCTAATTCTTATGATTGGATCATTTTAGGAAAATAAAACAACGTACCTTTCTACATTTCCTAACACCTCTCTACCTTTCTTACTCTGTCTTACTCTTTTGTTTGTTTGTTTGTTTGCTTGTGTGTTTGCACATGCACCTGAGCTAAAACGGTGCTCCCGAGGCCCAGGGTCTGGGAAATTGGCACTCCTGTAGGTAAAAGACCTGGGAGTTTGGAAAGTAATTTTGAGACTTGTAACTTTGGTAAACACTAGGTGCTCTCGAGGTGTAAGGAGTAGGACCTCAGAAACCATTTTGTAAGGGGTGTCCCTCAAGAGAGACTACTCCAGTGTTTGTAACTTTCTTTGGTTTGGCAGAAGAGGAACCTTCCCAGAGTGCAGGGGTGAGACTTTTGTAAATTTACTTTACGCTGGGCATCCTCTAGGAATGATCACTCCGACATTTGTAAGTAACATGGGACATCATACACAAGCTTTGTTTACTTTGTTGGATGAATTTGGTGCCAGGCCATCTCCTCCAGGGACGGACTGGGCACAAAACTATTGGTATAATATCCAAGCACTCGTTGATCGAGTCTCTGTCCTGCGCACAGGAGCGAGACTCAAAAAAGGTAAAGCGCAACCAGTGGTATGTTCTGTCTTAGCTGCTGCTGTGCTAGCTGCAGTAGGACACAGAGAGCACCAGCAGAAAGCTGATACGGAAGTTACTGCTTCATTACAGCATTTGGTTAAAGCATTGCAATTTCAGCTGGAGCTAACACCCACCTCCTCCAGGAAGAGATAAGGAATGAAAAGGCTACTGTCTGTGTGCTCCGAGAGGAGCTGTTTGCAAGATCAGCAAATGAGGGAAAAAAGGAGTCAGAGCTGGAACTATCTAAAGAAGCGTACCCCCTCTCGGACTTAGAATCCTTGCGTAATCACTCAGAAAAGCCCTCAGCCTCGCTCCGTCCCTTCATTAAAACAGAATACACCCATGAGGCTTCAGACGACGACACACCTGACATAACCACAAAAGAAATCCCATCTACAGCTACTGAATTGGCCAAACTAAAGGAAGGGTATAGCCAAAGTCCCAAAGAATCTGAAACTGAATGTGTTTGGAGACTCTCTCTCACACGGGCTGACCAAATTCTGTTCTCAGAAAAAGAGGCAGAAGGGTACTGGAGGGGCAGGAGTCTTCCTTACCACAGGAGATAACCGTGCTCCTTGGTCCCTCCCCAGAGAGCTGCTGATTGGGCTGGCAGACTCAGTCCTTCAGAAAGAGGAGATCCCCTGGCTATAGTAAGGAATGTCAATCAGACTGTAGAAAGTGTACAGAAAGCGGCTCGTTTACAAATGATGCATGATAGGAAATTAACACCACGAGGTGAATCTCCAGTGATGGTGCCTGTGGATCCTGAGAGAATGATACCTCTTATCAGAGGCCTCCCTGAAGCTGTCAAACCCATAGGCATGCAGCTAAAAGGACAAATAGAAAGTCTCCCAATTGCAGAAAGAGCTGTAGCCACCTTGGAGGCAGCAGCTATTTCCCTCAGTCTTAAGCGGGCAAAAGGGAAGGTTTGGACCTGGGGGGGAAGGTGGCACAAGAATTAATTAATTACGGGAGAAAATATGGCCCAATTCCTTCAAATACAACTGATTCTAGATCAATTCGGCGCACAGAGTGCAAAACCCTGTCCCCAGCAAAACTCCAAAAGGTAAGGTTCTCCCCTGGGCTGGGTAGACAAACAAATACAGGGGAAGAACGCAAGGAGAAAAGAAATGCCCTGTGGATTGCGGGCTTACAAAAGGGAGTCCCAAGGACCCTAATGGATGGCCAGCCCACTAATAAATTAGAACTATTCATCCAAGAGTGGCCAGCAAAAGAGGAACCATTAAAAGCTGTCCCTGCTACAGCCCCTCCCCTGGAGGAACCACAAGAAAGGGAAGGTGACAGAAAACCCTTATCTTTGCAGAAGGTAAGCCAGGGGGCGAAGGGTGGATTCACATCAGGCGCCTTTCTAACAATTCCAGAGGAGACCCGTTAATAACCTGTCCTACTGGTCCCCACAAAGCCCCGGTAACTTTTTTAGTAGATACTGGTGCTCAGGTGTCTGCCCTTAAAATTGAAGATGCCTCCTCACGTGGAATCACTCCCTCACGTAAGAGTATACGTGTCACAGATGTTTTTGAGAATAGCCAAGCCCAGATGACAGCAAAGGTAAGACGCTGGTTACCGGCAGAAGAGAAAGCAGTTGACACCCTAATGATTACAGGTGAATTTCCTACAAATTCACTGGGTCTGGACCTCCTAAAGGGAAGGCCTTGGACCAATGAAGAAGGAAAAATAGGGACTTTGGGGCAGGAAACCTCCCATTTGTGTTTGTTAAGTTCTGCTCCTGCTCTTCCCCCCTCCCTAGTAACCAATGTCAAACCTTACCCCTTGCCTTTAGGAGCCAGAGAAGGAATCACACCAATTATTGCACATTTGAAAGAAAAAGGAATAGTGATTGCAACACATTCCCCTTACAATGCTCCTGTGTGGCCAGTCCGCAAGCCTAATGGCAACTGGAGACTGACAGGAGACTATCGGCGGCTTAACTCAAAATACAGGGCCTCTCACTGCTGCAGTCCCAAACATTGCTGAGCTGAGAGCTACTAGACAAGAACAAGCTCATCAAATTATGGCCACTATTGATGTCAAGGACATGTTTTTTATGGTCCCCTCGCAGGAACAAGATCAGGAGCGTTTTGCTTTCACGGGGGAGGGCCAGCAATATACTTTCACTCGCCTCCCACAAGGATTCAAACACTCACCCACTCTAGCACATCATGCACTAGCACAAGAATTGTCACTCATTCCTCCTGCACCAGGAGTAAGAGTATACCAATACATTGATGGCATTTTGGTGGCAGGAGATGAGATTACACCTGTACAAACAACACAAACAAACATCATTAAACATCTAGAATCCCCGGGCTTACGTATTCCTCCTGAAAAAGTACAACTCCCTTCCCTAGAAGTAAAATTCTTGGGAATCTGGTGGAAAGGAGGAATGGTGTGTATTGCCCCAGACACCCTCAGCCACCTAGACCAAATTGAAACCCCAGAGACTAAAAAAGACCTGCAGCATGCTTTAGGCCTGCTAATTTTTTGGAGGAAACACATTCCTGACTTTTCAATAATTGCAAGGCCCCTGTATGATTTGCTAGGAAAAAAAGCAAAGTGGGATTGGACTCCCTTGCACGATGAGGCCCTACAACTCCTAATTTTTGAAGCTAACACATACCAATCCCTAGGTCCTATACATCCCACTGATCCAGTACACATGGAATGGCGATTTGCAAGCTCTGGACTGTCTACACATTTATGGCAGAAAGGACCCGATGGTCCTACCAGACCCATAGGCTTTTACTCACGCAGTTTTAAAGATGCAGAAAAACGATATTCTACCTGGGAAAAAAGTTTATTCGTGGTCAGCACTGCTTTTCAGGAAGCAGAGAAAACTACCCACAAACAACCCCTGATTTTAAGGGAACCTTTTCAAGTCATCAAGTCAGTTTTGGCAGGAATCCCACCCCCTGACGGGGTGGCCCAACGTGCCTCTGTTTGCAAACGGTATGCTCAAATGGAACATTATTGCACCATTTTTCAAGTAACAGAAGGAGCTCGCAAAAATCTTCCTCTACAAGATGAGGTAACCCTAAATAGCACCACTGACTTTTCACCTTCTATGACCCAAGTTGCTCCCCCGTACTCAGAACGATTGCAGAATGTGTGGTTTACGGATGCATCAGCAAAGCGAGAAGGTAAGGTTTGGAAATGTGGTGCTGTAGCCTTACAAATAAATACAGGCAAGCAAATTGTAACAGAAGGGGAAGGTAGTGCACAAGTGGGAGAACTGGCAGCAGTCTGGAGTGTATTTAACCATGCATCTGAAACCTCAGACTCTGTATATGTTTACACTGATTCTTTTGCTGTGTTCAAAGGGTGTACTGAATGGCTCCCCTTCTGGGACAAAAAGGACTGGGAAGTAAACAGGGTCCCTGCTTGGCAAAAGGAAAAATGGCAAGAAATTCTTGCTGTAGCAAAAAAGGGGAATTTTTTAGTTGGCTGGGTAGCCTCTCATCAAGAAAAGGAAACCCCAACTAGCCACTGGAATCACAAAGTAGATGAGAGGGCCAGATTAGCCCCACTAAGTAGAAAACCTCCAAGAGAAAACTGGGATCCATGATTAGAATGGTTGCACTTAAAGCGACAGCACACCGGGGCACAAGACCTATACAAGGAAGCAGCAAGCAGAGGATGGCCGGGGACTCGGGAAATGTGCCGTACCTGCAGATCTTCATGCGAGCAGTGCCGGACCCGATCAGAGCGTCACCCTTTAGAACAACCCCCCTCACATATCAGAGACAGGAAAGGGACTGTGGGACACATGGCAAGTAGATGATATTGGACCTTTTGGAAAGTCTGAGGGCAAACAACACGTGTCGGTAGAAGTCAGGTCAGGACTAGTCCAAGCAGGAGCCTTCTCTCGGGCAACTAGTGCAAACACATTAGAAGCCCTTAAAATGTGGTTCAGTTTCTTTCCAAAACCTGTACCTATCCAATCCGACAACGGGGCACATTTCACAGCGACCATCGTCCAAAAATGGGCCAAAGAAGAAGGGATCCAGTGGATATTTCACACACCCCATTATCCACAAGCAAATGGCATCGTCGAGAGAACAAATGGCCTGCTTAAGCGATTTCTGAAACCTCAACATTCTAATTGGACTGAACGACTATGGGATGCTGTGAAAACAGTACATGAGCAATGGGGAGTAAATGGATGTCCCAGACTCACAGCTTTTTATCTGCAGCCTCCCTCCTTGATACCAGCAACATCTAAACCTACAGGTAATCAAAAACCCGCACGCTTCCCAGGACAGCCTGTATGGGTGGAACTGCCTACCGCAGGAGCTGTACCCATGGTACTCAACTACTCCTTTGAACATGCATACCTGGAAAGCAAACGATGCTTATGGCAAAGAACACAAAATAAGCTCTCGCTGGCTTATTCCTACATTTTAATATTAGCCCTGAAAGGGGCTGGACAGACTTTTTCTTGTCTTTCACAGGTAACTGAACAACAGGAGAAAAAAATATTCAGGACTGTGCATGAAAAACCTCAGATACGAACTATGCTTCGGTTTACTGGTAATTGGGATTGTAACATGTTAGGTCTATTTTTATGCTTATTTACCTTGTGCATGTGCTCAGCAGAGCTAGCTAGCAGAGCTAGATCAAAGGAAGCTTGCCTGGAAATTAGGAAAAGGGTTTGCAAAAATATGGAATCCTACTGATCAAGGTGTATGTGTAACATTACCTGATTCTGCTGAACCAGGATTGCCATCTTACATAGTACCCTTGAATTTATCTTTTGTCCTCAATATGACTAGTGTGGCAGCTCCATTGCCTCTACCTGAACAGTGGACAAGTAAGAAAAATGGAGCCCAAGTTGAGTGCAGAGGTACCCCTATAGTACATAACCTTTACCAAACATATGACCCACCTTCTGATGCACCTCATGAAGGACAGTTGCACCAGAAATATTGTAGAACTAGGCGTCCAAAGGTAAATAGAACCATCTTATCTCAAATTGAATCCCCTCACCCAGCCATCAAATTAGATAAAAGTAAATTCAGCCCTGAGACAATAACCTTTGAGGAATATAATGCTAAACAGCCCTGCCTTGTTTACCCATGGGATCCACGGTTTGACCCACTCTACACACCAGATGTAGATGAAGGCAAATATAGCACAGTTTTTAACCCTTCCTGCTGTGGTCAACTTCCGAACATAACGAATAGAACCCCAATCGACTGACAACATTTAATGTGGGCATGGTCTGTACAAACAGTTCTTAAAGGTAAATTTAGAGACTAAAAAAGACTACAAAAGAAGATAGTCCTCTAGTCAATTGCTCAAAGGTGATAACATGCAAAGAAGGACCAGGAGATCCTCCAGAAACATGGTTTTCACTTAGAATTCGAACATTAGGAACTGATGTGTGTACTTGTTGGGGATACCTCTCAAGAGGCTGGAGAAATCAAGATGAGTCCTGTAACTCCTCCTACAAATACCTTCTCAACCCATGTGGAGTTCCTTTTACCCACTACCCAGTCCGTGGGACTCCAATCAATACTAAGCCAGAAATCACCGTCCTTGATTTTGCAGATGCAACTAAGTGGAAAACTGCAAAATATATAGCCCCTCTTGGAATGGCTTGGGGATGCTCTGATGAGATATTTTATTCACATTTGTCATTAGAACAACATGCTGGACTTAGGTGTGGAATTGGAATTCCCTCCCTTTGCCCCAGACGTATTTTTACTTTCACCAAAGTGTCTAAAGAACGTCACTGTCGTAGTGTTCCCTCTTCAAAGGCAACACAAAGAGCAGAATGGGCAATTCAAGGAGTTGACATTCCAGATTACTATACCACTGGAGAAAAAGTATCTCTATTTCTGGAAAATTTCTTTACTCCCTATGTTACCTTTAAAAGACACCAGTTCGTATTAGAAGATATTACCTGGCAATTAAGTATATGAAGCAATTGGACACAAGATGCATTTGGAGAATTATACACCCAAGTCCAGCAAAATACTAAAATGACCCTGCAAAATAGATTAGCTTTAGATATGGTATTGTTAAAAGAACAAGGAGTTTGTGGGATGTTCAATAGAACAGAAACTGAGGGTTGTATTACAATTCATAATGCCTCTAGCTCCGCTGAGGAGGCATGAGCTAAGATGAGAGAAATAAGTAATCATACTAGAAATTTGTTTCATGCAATGCAACCGCGAGAAGTATTTGATAGTTCATGGGTCACTACCATCCTAAAGTATTTTGGGCTCACAGGGTGGGGAAAATGGTTAGCACAACTTGGAATAACAATTGCTACTGGAATTGCATTGCTAATCGTTGGTATTGGCCGGGTTAAATGCATGATACAACACTTACTCCTTTCCTTCTCCCCCTCTGTACGCTGTATTCAAATCACCACCACCGAAGAAGGCTGACCCTTGCCTCTCCCCCCCCCCACCACCACCACCACTGCCTGCTGCGAGACACTCTGAGGCCTCCTGGAGCCGACGCCGCCCGCCTGAGGAGAACCCCCCGAACCTGCAGCCCTGGAGCGGAACCACGAGTGAGTTGTGGAACCCCTCCCCTGCTGCTGCGTGCCGTGCTGAGAGCACCGGGAGTGGGCCAAGGCTCGGCTGCAGCGACCGGGCACCGCGCCTGCAACTCGGAGGACGGGCGGCCGCCTTGCAGCCAAACTGCTCCCAAGATCAGAGGAGGCAGATAAGACGCTTCCAACTGCTTCGCTCCCCCCACCCCATCTCGGCGGCACTAAAGGTAGCACAGTGAGCTGCTGCTCAGACGGACCTTCCCTTCTCTTTTTTTTTTTTTTTGTTTTTCCTTTTTTGCAATTGGGAGACATTGCCAGCATGGGCGCAGAGTTTCAGCACCAAAAGACCCCGTACTACAGGTATGGACTTGCTTTTTAACAAAAAAAGGCATAAAATACGACCAACAGGCTTTAACACCCTTAAGCACATGGTGTAAGAGCCACAGACTAGACGGCTCCGAGGGGACTGCCCTGGGCTTGGAAAGGTTGAAGCAGGCTGGTAAAATTAGAATCGAAGTGGCTCCCACAGGAGATGAGACAGCTATTAATGTGCTAAAGCCTTGGAGGCTCCTTTAAAAAGGAGAATAATGCAAGGATGACGGTGGGAACACGGCGGGCGCCGCCCACTGAGGCCGGCAGCGAGGAGAGGGCGCCGGGAGAGGCAGCGGGAGGCGTGGCCGCAGCACCGGGCGCGCAAGAGAGCACCGCGGCCGAGCAGCCTTTCCGCCAACTGCACATCCTGGTCCCTCTCGCCCTGGGAAATGCGTGTGGGGGCTGGGGCCAGGGGGGCTCCGTCCCTCTCAGCCCTGGGGTGACTGCCCCGAGTATCTCCCGCCATGACTTGGACAGAGATCCCCCCAGTCCCGATCGTTCCCCGACAGGAGAGGCCTGAAGACACCACAGGACCCCCCAGGATGCAGAGGGACGGAGACAGCCCCGGGCCATGCGTGCTCCTCACCCCAGCTGAGGCCGGGGGGGCTCCGGCCTCCTCTCCCACGGGGAAGGCGGGGGCTTTGGGATTTGTTTGCATCGCAAGCCACTCGCTGGGAGAGCAAAGATCACTCAAGGCATTTGATGTGATTTTTGCCAATTTTATTTTGTTTTACCGTGTTTTACCTGGCATTAGCTGATTTTACCTGGTATTACCTGATTTTACCGTGTTTTACCTGTATTAGATAATATTAGATGGTATTAGCTGGTATTACCGTGTTTTACCTGGTATTACCATGTTTTACCTGGTATTACCTGGTATTACCTGATTTTACCTTTGGTGGGCTTCGGGTGGTGTCCGAACTCTTCCGATTTTGTCCCTCGTTGCCCCGGCGCTGCTGGGGCCCTGCCTTTGCCGAGCCGGGGTTGCTGTCCCTCGTTGCCCCGGTAGTTGCCCGTCCCTGCCTTTGCCGAGCTGGGGTGCGGTCCCTCGTTGCCGCGGTAGTTGCCCGTCCCTGCCTTTGCCGAGCCGGGGTTGCTGGCGCTCCCACTGCCATCTGGAGGGGCCGGCGCAGGTACCTGAGAAAAGTGGCAGAGAGAAAAGGCGCATTGGCGGCGAGAAGCGGCGCAGCGAACCATCCCATCTCCCTCCCAGCCACCCCCTCCCACCCGCCCCGGCCTGGGGCTCCAGGGCCGCGGCGCTGAGGGCCGGGCCGCTCCCAGAGCTCCGGCCTCGGGGCTTCCGCTCCTCTCCGCCCGCTCCGCTCCGCTGCTGCCGCCTCCACGCCGGGACTGCAAGTGAAGCCCCGCCACCGCCGCCGCCTTATATAGGCAGCCTAAGCCCCGCCCCCCCGGGCGGCAGCCAATGGGAATCGAGCGCCAAGGTTCCTCATTGTGAGGAAACAATGAGGGGCGGGGCCAGAACGTAGCGGAGCGATCTGATTGGTCGAGAGGCAGCGGGTCAATGACATCACACCCCGGGCATTACCAAAGCTTAGCAAAAATGAAACCCTATAAAATAGAAAAATTACATTTAAAACGCCACTGGAGTGTGGCATTCAGCAGCGGCCGCTCTTTATTGGGGCCAGCTGCACCAGGGGATTTCTCCTCTGAAATATCCTGTGTGCCGAGCGCTCCAAAGCTCCTGTTCACACGCTGTGCTTTGCATCCTTTTGCATTGCTATCATTCGATTCAACGCTGCCCTTAACTCCCCGCTGGACGCTGCAAAGAGCGGTCTCAGAGCTGCTGAGCCACTACTAGCAGGCATCCTGTGACCATGCCTGGCAGTGCTGGCCGCAAATTTTCTGTGGAAACAGAGCGTCCTGCAGCTGTATCCAACGCGCCTGCACAGCCATCACAAAAACGCTCGCCCAAGACAGACACGCTATCAGAAGCGGCCGATCCATGCTTAAGCATCATGCCTGGAAATAGCGGCTGGCCAGGAAGTCCTAATGTCGCCGCTGCCCTTTGTGACAACTCTGCGGCGCAGGCGGCGGGGCCACGACGTCTCCGGGCGACGACACTGCCCCAGAGGCAGGGGGCTCGGGGACGGCCAGTGCCAGCACCGCACCGAGCCCGCTGATTGCTCCACAGGCCGCGGCCTCTGTGACACGCGGGGACAGCGCCTGGCTCGCAGCGCAGGGAGGCAGGGCCGGCATCAGGGCGGGCTGGGGGAGGGGGCGGCGTTGAAGCCCCACTTGGGCTGCCTTTGGCTGCCATTGCGGCTCAGGCCGGCCTTAGGGCTGGCCCTGCCCTTAGGGCTAACGGTGGCCTTGAGCTTGGAGCCTGCCTTGGGCTAGGGAGTGCACCTGGGGCACTGGCCTTAACTCCATGAATGGTTGGCCTTAGGGCAGCAGTTGGGGCTGAGTTTGGGAGTTAGAGCTAAAGGCGGCATTGGAGTATGGGCTGGGGCTGGGCTCAAAGCTGGATTTAGGGCTTCAGCTGGGATTGGTGTTGGGCTTGATCTTAAGAGTTGCAGTTGGGGCTGGCTTTGGCCTTCGAGCTCACCGTTGTTATAAACGAAGCTGAGACTTTTTTTAAAAAAGAAAAGCCAGCTCGTTTGTTTATTCATTAACAACTGAGAGCGAGAACCCAGGATAAGCCCAGGCTCCGCACGACAAGCCAGAGTAAAGCAGCACACAAAAAGGACAGTGTGACCCACTGGGTGCAACCTTGGACCCCAAGTTCCGCAGGAGCTCCCCGGATAAAGTCCCAGGTCCGTTCTTATGCCCTCTGTCCGTTCACAATTGGTGGATTTTGGATTCTTCTTCTGATTGGCTCGCTTCCAGGGGTTCTATTGGTCTTTATCAAGATGCATTTTTGTCCAATCATTTCCCGAGGGTGTCGAATGATTGGCTAAGCGGTCCAAGATGTTGACATCACCTGCATGAGGTCATTTTCTAGTCCATCACGTCATCACATCCCCAATTGCGTCTCCACCTAGTGCTCACACTCCGATATTACACCCAGACAGTCTCGCAATATCCTCCGTTAACATGCCCATGTATCCAACTATCAACTCCCCTCTTTTCTATCTCCTCCAAACAGTAAAAATCAACACCCTGAAACCAATTCATTTATTACACCGTTGCATTTGGTTTAGGGCTGAGCATTTAGCAAGGGGCTGGAATTAGGAGAGGCCTCGGCGTTAGGGCTGGGTTTTACATTACAGCTACCATTGGCGTGAAGGCTAAATGTGGCGTTTGCCTTCAGCCTGGCCTTGGTATTGGCTCTGGGGCTGCACGGGTCTGCCACTGGCATGGGATGAAATCCAGGACTGTGAGCGTGTCTAAACATGGAGTGAGACTGAGATCAGAATGGGCGTGCGCTTTGGGACCGAGCGCACGCCCAGCGGAAAAGAGAAGACGTCACTGCGGGATGTCCCTGGCATCGTCCCCGCCCTGCTCAGGCACCACCAAACCTGGCGGCAGCTGCCTTGGCTAAGATGCAGGTGCTCCCAGCTCTGGCTGCTCCCGCTTCCGGCTGCTCCCAGCCCCCCTCCAGCTCTGCTGGAGCCCCTTTAGGCACTGCAAGGGTGATTGGCCCCAAACTGGGCCCTACTTTTACTGTCAAATAAAATACATCAATTTTTTGGCATCGACATTTAATCTCGTTTGGTTTTAATCTCATATCTGGCAATATTTTGAACCTTCGAAGTTCTTTCTGGTTTATGCTCAGAGACTTCGCCTGCTTTGCCTTTCTGGGTCTGAACCGGATCGTAACACTTTATTGGCATAGTCGGCAGGATCCCCGTAAAATGAGAGTGTTGTTTCCAAAAAATGCATGAATTGCTAATTCTTATGATTGGATCATTTTAGGAAAATAAAACAACGTACCTTTCTACATTTCCTAACACCTCTCTACCTTTCTTACTCTGTCTTACTCTTTTGTTTGTTTGTTTGTTTGCTTGTGTGTTTGCACATGCACCTGAGCTAAAACGGTGCTCCCGAGGCCCAGGGTCTGGGAAATTGGCACTCCTGTAGGTAAAAGACCTGGGAGTTTGGAAAGTAATTTTGAGACTTGTAACTTTGGTAAACACTAGGTGCTCTCGAGGTGTAAGGAGTAGGACCTCAGAAACCATTTTGTAAGGGGTGTCCCTCAAGAGAGACTACTCCAGTGTTTGTAACTTTCTTTGGTTTGGCAGAAGAGGAACCTTCCCAGAGTGCAGGGGTGAGACTTTTGTAAATTTACTTTACGCTGGGCATCCTCTAGGAATGATCACTCCGACATTTGTAAGTAACATGGGACATCATACACAAGCTTTGTTTACTTTGTTGGATGAATTTGGTGCCAGGCCATCTCCTCCAGGGACGGACTGGGCACAAAACTATTGGTATAATATCCAAGCACTCGTTGATCGAGTCTCTGTCCTGCGCACAGGAGCGAGACTCAAAAAAGGTAAAGCGCAACCAGTGGTATGTTCTGTCTTAGCTGCTGCTGTGCTAGCTGCAGTAGGACACAGAGAGCACCAGCAGAAAGCTGATACGGAAGTTACTGCTTCATTACAGCATTTGGTTAAAGCATTGCAATTTCAGCTGGAGCTAACACCCACCTCCTCCAGGAAGAGATAAGGAATGAAAAGGCTACTGTCTGTGTGCTCCGAGAGGAGCTGTTTGCAAGATCAGCAAATGAGGGAAAAAAGGAGTCAGAGCTGGAACTATCTAAAGAAGCGTACCCCCTCTCGGACTTAGAATCCTTGCGTAATCACTCAGAAAAGCCCTCAGCCTCGCTCCGTCCCTTCATTAAAACAGAATACACCCATGAGGCTTCAGACGACGACACACCTGACATAACCACAAAAGAAATCCCATCTACAGCTACTGAATTGGCCAAACTAAAGGAAGGGTATAGCCAAAGTCCCAAAGAATCTGAAACTGAATGTGTTTGGAGACTCTCTCTCACACGGGCTGACCAAATTCTGTTCTCAGAAAAAGAGGCAGAAGGGTACTGGAGGGGCAGGAGTCTTCCTTACCACAGGAGATAACCGTGCTCCTTGGTCCCTCCCCAGAGAGCTGCTGATTGGGCTGGCAGACTCAGTCCTTCAGAAAGAGGAGATCCCCTGGCTATAGTAAGGAATGTCAATCAGACTGTAGAAAGTGTACAGAAAGCGGCTCGTTTACAAATGATGCATGATAGGAAATTAACACCACGAGGTGAATCTCCAGTGATGGTGCCTGTGGATCCTGAGAGAATGATACCTCTTATCAGAGGCCTCCCTGAAGCTGTCAAACCCATAGGCATGCAGCTAAAAGGACAAATAGAAAGTCTCCCAATTGCAGAAAGAGCTGTAGCCACCTTGGAGGCAGCAGCTATTTCCCTCAGTCTTAAGCGGGCAAAAGGGAAGGTTTGGACCTGGGGGGGAAGGTGGCACAAGAATTAATTAATTACGGGAGAAAATATGGCCCAATTCCTTCAAATACAACTGATTCTAGATCAATTCGGCGCACAGAGTGCAAAACCCTGTCCCCAGCAAAACTCCAAAAGGTAAGGTTCTCCCCTGGGCTGGGTAGACAAACAAATACAGGGGAAGAACGCAAGGAGAAAAGAAATGCCCTGTGGATTGCGGGCTTACAAAAGGGAGTCCCAAGGACCCTAATGGATGGCCAGCCCACTAATAAATTAGAACTATTCATCCAAGAGTGGCCAGCAAAAGAGGAACCATTAAAAGCTGTCCCTGCTACAGCCCCTCCCCTGGAGGAACCACAAGAAAGGGAAGGTGACAGAAAACCCTTATCTTTGCAGAAGGTAAGCCAGGGGGCGAAGGGTGGATTCACATCAGGCGCCTTTCTAACAATTCCAGAGGAGACCCGTTAATAACCTGTCCTACTGGTCCCCACAAAGCCCCGGTAACTTTTTTAGTAGATACTGGTGCTCAGGTGTCTGCCCTTAAAATTGAAGATGCCTCCTCACGTGGAATCACTCCCTCACGTAAGAGTATACGTGTCACAGATGTTTTTGAGAATAGCCAAGCCCAGATGACAGCAAAGGTAAGACGCTGGTTACCGGCAGAAGAGAAAGCAGTTGACACCCTAATGATTACAGGTGAATTTCCTACAAATTCACTGGGTCTGGACCTCCTAAAGGGAAGGCCTTGGACCAATGAAGAAGGAAAAATAGGGACTTTGGGGCAGGAAACCTCCCATTTGTGTTTGTTAAGTTCTGCTCCTGCTCTTCCCCCCTCCCTAGTAACCAATGTCAAACCTTACCCCTTGCCTTTAGGAGCCAGAGAAGGAATCACACCAATTATTGCACATTTGAAAGAAAAAGGAATAGTGATTGCAACACATTCCCCTTACAATGCTCCTGTGTGGCCAGTCCGCAAGCCTAATGGCAACTGGAGACTGACAGGAGACTATCGGCGGCTTAACTCAAATACAGGGCCTCTCACTGCCGCAGTCCCAAACATTGCTGAGCTGAGAGCTACTAGACAAGAACAAGCTCATCAAATTATGGCCACTATTGATGTCAAGGACATGTTTTTTATGGTCCCCTCGCAGGAACAAGATCAGGAGCGTTTTGCTTTCACGGGGGAGGGCCAGCAATATACTTTCACTCGCCTCCCACAAGGATTCAAACACTCACCCACTCTAGCACATCATGCACTAGCACAAGAATTGTCACTCATTCCTCCTGCACCAGGAGTAAGAGTATACCAATACATTGATGGCATTTTGGTGGCAGGAGATGAGATTACACCTGTACAAACAACACAAACAAACATCATTAAACATCTAGAATCCCCGGGCTTACGTATTCCTCCTGAAAAAGTACAACTCCCTTCCCTAGAAGTAAAATTCTTGGGAATCTGGTGGAAAGGAGGAATGGTGTGTATTGCCCCAGACACCCTCAGCCACCTAGACCAAATTGAAACCCCAGAGACTAAAAAAGACCTGCAGCATGCTTTAGGCCTGCTAATTTTTTGGAGGAAACACATTCCTGACTTTTCAATAATTGCAAGGCCCCTGTATGATTTGCTAGGAAAAAAAGCAAAGTGGGATTGGACTCCCTTGCACGATGAGGCCCTACAACTCCTAATTTTTGAAGCTAACACATACCAATCCCTAGGTCCTATACATCCCACTGATCCAGTACACATGGAATGGCGATTTGCAAGCTCTGGACTGTCTACACATTTATGGCAGAAAGGACCCGATGGTCCTACCAGACCCATAGGCTTTTACTCATGCAGTTTTAAAGATGCAGAAAAACGATATTCTACCTGGGAAAAAAGTTTATTCGTGGTCAGCACTGCTTTTCAGGAAGCAGAGAAAACTACCCACAAACAACCCCTGATTTTAAGGGAACCTTTTCAAGTCATCAAGTCAGTTTTGGCAGGAATCCCACCCCCTGACGGGGTGGCCCAACGTGCCTCTGTTTGCAAACGGTATGCTCAAATGGAACATTATTGCACCATTTTTCAAGTAACAGAAGGAGCTCGCAAAAATCTTCCTCTACAAGATGAGGTAACCCTAAATAGCACCACTGACTTTTCACCTTCTATGACAAGTTGCTCCCCCGTACTCAGAACGATTGCAGAATGTGTGGTTTACGGATGCATCAGCAAAGCGAGAAGGTAAGGTTTGGAAATGTGGTGCTGTAGCCTTACAAATAAATACAGGCAAGCAAATTGTAACAGAAGGGGAAGGTAGTGCACAAGTGGGAGAACTGGCAGCAGTCTGGAGTGTATTTAACCATGCATCTGAAACCTCAGACTCTGTATATGTTTACACTGATTCTTTTGCTGTGTTCAAAGGGTGTACTGAATGGCTCCCCTTCTGGGACAAAAAGGACTGGGAAGTAAACAGGGTCCCTGCTTGGCAAAAGGAAAAATGGCAAGAAATTCTTGCTGTAGCAAAAAAGGGGAATTTTTTAGTTGGCTGGGTAGCCTCTCATCAAGAAAAGGAAACCCCAACTAGCCACTGGAATCACAAAGTAGATGAGAGGGCCAGATTAGCCCCACTAAGTAGAAAACCTCCAAGAGAAAACTGGGATCCATTATTAGAATGGTTGCACTTAAAGCGACAGCACACCGGGGCACAAGACCTATACAAGGAAGCAGCAAGCAGAGGATGGCCGGGGACTCGGGAAATGTGCCGTACCTGCAGATCTTCATGCGAGCAGTGCCGGACCCGATCAGAGCGTCACCCTTTAGAACAACCCCCCTCACATATCAGAGACAGGAAAGGGACTGTGGGACACATGGCAAGTAGATGATATTGGACCTTTTGGAAAGTCTGAGGGCAAACAACACGTGTCGGTAGAAGTCAGGTCAGGACTAGTCCAAGCAGGAGCCTTCTCTCGGGCAACTAGTGCAAACACATTAGAAGCCCTTAAAATGTGGTTCAGTTTCTTTCCAAAACCTGTACCTATCCAATCCGACAACGGGGCACATTTCACAGCGACCATCGTCCAAAAATGGGCCAAAGAAGAAGGGATCCAGTGGATATTTCACACACCCCATTATCCACAAGCAAATGGCATCGTCGAGAGAACAAATGGCCTGCTTAAGCGATTTCTGAAACCTCAACATTCTAATTGGACTGAACGACTATGGGATGCTGTGAAAACAGTACATGAGCAATGGGGAGTAAATGGATGTCCCAGACTCACAGCTTTTTATCTGCAGCCTCCCTCCTTGATACCAGCAACATCTAAACCTACAGGTAATCAAAAACCCGCACGCTTCCCAGGACAGCCTGTATGGGTGGAACTGCCTACCGCAGGAGCTGTACCCATGGTACTCAACTACTCCTTTGAACATGCATACCTGGAAAGCAAACGATGCTTATGGCAAAGAACACAAAATAAGCTCTCGCTGGCTTATTCCTACATTTTAATATTAGCCCTGAAAGGGGCTGGACAGACTTTTTCTTGTCTTTCACAGGTAACTGAACAACAGGAGAAAAAAATATTCAGGACTGTGCATGAAAAACCTCAGATACGAACTATGCTTCGGTTTACTGGTAATTGGGATTGTAACATGTTAGCTCTATTTTTATGCTTATTTACCTTGTGCATGTGCTCAGCAGAGCTAGCTAGCAGAGCTAGATCAAAGGAAGCTTGCCTGGAAATTAGGAAAAGGGTTTGCAAAAATATGGAATCCTACTGATCAAGGTGTATGTGTAACATTACCTGATTCTGCTGAACCAGGATTGCCATCTTACATAGTACCCTTGAATTTATCTTTTGTCCTCAATATGACTAGTGTGGCAGCTCCATTGCCTCTACCTGAACAGTGGACAAGTAAGAAAAATGGAGCCCAAGTTGAGTGCAGAGGTACCCCTATAGTACATAACCTTTACCAAACATATGACCCACCTTCTGATGCACCTCATGAAGGACAGTTGCACCAGAAATATTGTAGAACTAGGCGTCCAAAGGTAAATAGAACCATCTTATCTCAAATTGAATCCCCTCACCCAGCCATCAAATTAGATAAAAGTAAATTCAGCCCTGAGACAATAACCTTTGAGGAATATAATGCTAAACAGCCCTGCCTTGTTTACCCATGGGATCCACGGTTTGACCCACTCTACACACCAGATGTAGATGAAGGCAAATATAGCACAGTTTTTAACCCTTCCTGCTGTGGTCAACTTCCGAACATAACGAATAGAACCCCAATCGACTGACAACATTTAATGTGGGCATGGTCTGTACAAACAGTTCTTAAAGGTAAATTTAGAGACTAAAAAAGACTACAAAAGAAGATAGTCCTCTAGTCAATTGCTCAAAGGTGATAACATGCAAAGAAGGACCAGGAGATCCTCCAGAAACATGGTTTTCACTTAGAATTCGAACATTAGGAACTGATGTGTGTACTTGTTGGGGATACCTCTCAAGAGGCTGGAGAAATCAAGATGAGTCCTGTAACTCCTCCTACAAATACCTTCTCAACCCATGTGGAGTTCCTTTTACCCACTACCCAGTCCGTGGGACTCCAATCAATACTAAGCCAGAAATCACCGTCCTTGATTTTGCAGATGCAACTAAGTGGAAAACTGCAAAATATATAGCCCCTCTTGGAATGGCTTGGGGATGCTCTGATGAGATATTTTATTCACATTTGTCATTAGAACAACATGCTGGACTTAGGTGTGGAATTGGAATTCCCTCCCTTTGCCCCAGACGTATTTTTACTTTCACCAAAGTGTCTAAAGAACGTCACTGTCGTAGTGTTCCCTCTTCAAAGGCAACACAAAGAGCAGAATGGGCAATTCAAGGAGTTGACATTCCAGATTACTATACCACTGGAGAAAAAGTATCTCTATTTCTGGAAAATTTCTTTACTCCCTATGTTACCTTTAAAAGACACCAGTTCGTATTAGAAGATATTACCTGGCAATTAAGTATATGAAGCAATTGGACACAAGATGCATTTGGAGAATTATACACCCAAGTCCAGCAAAATACTAAAATGACCCTGCAAAATAGATTAGCTTTAGATATGGTATTGTTAAAAGAACAAGGAGTTTGTGGGATGTTCAATAGAACAGAAACTGAGGGTTGTATTACAATTCATAATGCCTCTAGCTCCGCTGAGGAGGCATGAGCTAAGATGAGAGAAATAAGTAATCATACTAGAAATTTGTTTCATGCAATGCAACCGCGAGAAGTATTTGATAGTTCATGGGTCACTACCATCCTAAAGTATTTTGGGCTCACAGGGTGGGGAAAATGGTTAGCACAACTTGGAATAACAATTGCTACTGGAATTGCATTGCTAATCGTTGGTATTGGCCGGGTTAAATGCATGATACAACACTTACTCCTTTCCTTCTCCCCCTCTGTACGCTGTATTCAAATCACCACCACCGAAGAAGGCTGACCCTTGCCTCTCCCCCCCCCCACCACCACCACCACTGCCTGCTGCGAGACACTCTGAGGCCTCCTGGAGCCGACGCCGCCCGCCTGAGGAGAACCCCCCGAACCTGCAGCCCTGGAGCGGAACCACGAGTGAGTTGTGGAACCCCTCCCCTGCTGCTGCGTGCCGTGCTGAGAGCACCGGGAGTGGGCCAAGGCTCGGCTGCAGCGACCGGGCACCGCGCCTGCAACTCGGAGGACGGGCGGCCGCCTTGCAGCCAAACTGCTCCCAAGATCAGAGGAGGCAGATAAGACGCTTCCAACTGCTTCGCTCCCCCCACCCCATCTCGGCGGCACTAAAGGTAGCACAGTGAGCTGCTGCTCAGACGGACCTTCCCTTCTCTTTTTTTTTTTTTTTGTTTTTCCTTTTTTGCAATTGGGAGACATTGCCAGCATGGGCGCAGAGTTTCAGCACCAAAAGACCCCGTACTACAGGTATGGACTTGCTTTTTAACAAAAAAAGGCATAAAATACGACCAACAGGCTTTAACACCCTTAAGCACATGGTGTAAGAGCCACAGACTAGACGGCTCCGAGGGGACTGCCCTGGGCTTGGAAAGGTTGAAGCAGGCTGGTAAAATTAGAATCGAAGTGGCTCCCACAGGAGATGAGACAGCTATTAATGTGCTAAAGCCTTGGAGGCTCCTTTAAAAAGGAGAATAATGCAAGGATGACGGTGGGAACACGGCGGGCGCCGCCCACTGAGGCCGGCAGCGAGGAGAGGGCGCCGGGAGAGGCAGCGGGAGGCGTGGCCGCAGCACCGGGCGCGCAAGAGAGCACCGCGGCCGAGCAGCCTTTCCGCCAACTGCACATCCTGGTCCCTCTCGCCCTGGGAAATGCGTGTGGGGGCTGGGGCCAGGGGGGCTCCGTCCCTCTCAGCCCTGGGGTGACTGCCCCGAGTATCTCCCGCCATGACTTGGACAGAGATCCCCCCAGTCCCGATCGTTCCCCGACAGGAGAGGCCTGAAGACACCACAGGACCCCCCAGGATGCAGAGGGACGGAGACAGCCCCGGGCCATGCGTGCTCCTCACCCCAGCTGAGGCCGGGGGGGCTCCGGCCTCCTCTCCCACGGGGAAGGCGGGGGCTTTGGGATTTGTTTGCATCGCAAGCCACTCGCTGGGAGAGCAAAGATCACTCAAGGCATTTGATGTGATTTTTGCCAATTTTATTTTGTTTTACCGTGTTTTACCTGGCATTAGCTGATTTTACCTGGTATTACCTGATTTTACCGTGTTTTACCTGTATTAGATAATATTAGATGGTATTAGCTGGTATTACCGTGTTTTACCTGGTATTACCGTGTTTTACCTGGTATTACCTGGTATTACCTGATTTTACCTTTGGTGGGCTTCGGGTGGTGTCCGAACTCTTCCGATTTTGTCCCTCGTTGCCCCGGCGCTGCTGGGGCCCTGCCTTTGCCGAGCCGGGGTTGCTGTCCCTCGTTGCCCCGGTAGTTGCCCGTCCCTGCCTTTGCCGAGCTGGGGTGCGGTCCCTCGTTGCCGCGGTAGTTGCCCGTCCCTGCCTTTGCCGAGCCGGGGTTGCTGGCGCTCCCACTGCCATCTGGAGGGGCCGGCGCAGGTACCTGAGAAAAGTGGCAGAGAGAAAAGGCGCATTGGCGGCGAGAAGCGGCGCAGCGAACCATCCCATCTCCCTCCCAGCCACCCCCTCCCACCCGCCCCGGCCTGGGGCTCCAGGGCCGCGGCGCTGAGGGCCGGGCCGCTCCCAGAGCTCCGGCCTCGGGGCTTCCGCTCCTCTCCGCCCGCTCCGCTCCGCTGCTGCCGCCTCCACGCCGGGACTGCAAGTGAAGCCCCGCCACCGCCGCCGCCTTATATAGGCAGCCTAAGCCCCGCCCCCCCGGGCGGCAGCCAATGGGAATCGAGCGCCAAGGTTCCTCATTGTGAGGAAACAATGAGGGGCGGGGCCAGAACGTAGCGGAGCGATCTGATTGGTCGAGAGGCAGCGGGTCAATGACATCACACCCCGGGCATTACCAAAGCTTAGCAAAAATGAAACCCTATAAAATAGAAAAATTACATTTAAAACGCCACTGGAGTGTGGCATTCAGCAGCGGCCGCTCTTTATTGGGGCCAGCTGCACCAGGGGATTTCTCCTCTGAAATATCCTGTGTGCCGAGCGCTCCAAAGCTCCTGTTCACACGCTGTGCTTTGCATCCTTTTGCATTGCTATCATTCGATTCAACGCTGCCCTTAACTCCCCGCTGGACGCTGCAAAGAGCGGTCTCAGAGCTGCTGAGCCACTACTAGCAGGCATCCTGTGACCATGCCTGGCAGTGCTGGCCGCAAATTTTCTGTGGAAACAGAGCGTCCTGCAGCTGTATCCAACGCGCCTGCACAGCCATCACAAAAACGCTCGCCCAAGACAGACACGCTATCAGAAGCGGCCGATCCATGCTTAAGCATCATGCCTGGAAATAGCGGCTGGCCAGGAAGTCCTAATGTCGCCGCTGCCCTTTGTGACAACTCTGCGGCGCAGGCGGCGGGGCCACGACGTCTCCGGGCGACGACACTGCCCCAGAGGCAGGGGGCTCGGGGACGGCCAGTGCCAGCACCGCACCGAGCCCGCTGATTGCTCCACAGGCCGCGGCCTCTGTGACACGCGGGGACAGCGCCTGGCTCGCAGCGCAGGGAGGCAGGGCCGGCATCAGGGCGGGCTGGGGGAGGGGTCGGCGTTGAAGCCCCACTTGGGCTGCCTTTGGCTGCCATTGCGGCTCAGGCCGGCCTTAGGGCTGGCCCTGCCCTTAGGGCTAACGGTGGCCTTGAGCTTGGAGCCTGCCTTGGGCTAGGGAGTGCACCTGGGGCACTGGCCTTAACTCCATGAATGGTTGGCCTTAGGGCAGCAGTTGGGGCTGAGTTTGGGAGTTAGAGCTAAAGGCGGCATTGGAGTATGGGCTGGGGCTGGGCTCAAAGCTGGATTTAGGGCTTCAGCTGGGATTGGTGTTGGGCTTGATCTTAAGAGTTGCAGTTGGGGCTGGCTTTGGCCTTCGAGCTCACCGTTGTTATAAACGAAGCTGAGACTTTTTTTAAAAAAGAAAAGCCAGCTCGTTTGTTTATTCATTAACAACTGAGAGCGAGAACCCAGGATAAGCCCAGGCTCCGCACGACAAGCCAGAGTAAAGCAGCACACAAAAAGGACAGTGTGACCCACTGGGTGCAACCTTGGACCCCAAGTTCCGCAGGAGCTCCCCGGATAAAGTCCCAGGTCCGTTCTTATGCCCTCTGTCCGTTCACAATTGGTGGATTTTGGATTCTTCTTCTGATTGGCTCGCTTCCAGGGGTTCTATTGGTCTTTATCAAGATGCATTTTTGTCCAATCATTTCCCGAGGGTGTCGAATGATTGGCTAAGCGGTCCAAGATGTTGACATCACCTGCATGAGGTCATTTTCTAGTCCATCACGTCATCACATCCCCAATTGCGTCTCCACCTAGTGCTCACACTCCGATATTACACCCAGACAGTCTCGCAATATCCTCCGTTAACATGCCCATGTATCCAACTATCAACTCCCCTCTTTTCTATCTCCTCCAAACAGTAAAAATCAACACCCTGAAACCAATTCATTTATTACACCGTTGCATTTGGTTTAGGGCTGAGCATTTAGCAAGGGGCTGGAATTAGGAGAGGCCTCGGCGTTAGGGCTGGGTTTTACATTACAGCTACCATTGGCGTGAAGGCTAAATGTGGCGTTTGCCTTCAGCCTGGCCTTGGTATTGGCTCTGGGGCTGCACGGGTCTGCCACTGGCATGGGATGAAATCCAGGACTGTGAGCGTGTCTAAACATGGAGTGAGACTGAGATCAGAATGGGCGTGCGCTTTGGGACCGAGCGCACGCCCAGCGGAAAAGAGAAGACGTCACTGCGGGATGTCCCTGGCATCGTCCCCGCCCTGCTCAGGCACCACCAAACCTGGCGGCAGCTGCCTTGGCCAAGATGCAGGTGCTCCCAGCTCTGGCTGCTCCCGCTTCCGGCTGCTCCCAGCCCCCCTCCAGCTCTGCTGGAGCCCCTTTAGGCACTGCAAGGGTGATTGGCCCCAAACTGGGCCCTACTTTTACTGTCAAATAAAATACATCAATTTTTTGGCATCGACATTTAATCTCGTTTGGTTTTAATCTCATATCTGGCAATATTTTGAACCTTCGAAGTTCTTTCTGGTTTATGCTCAGAGACTTCGCCTGCTTTGCCTTTCTGGGTCTGAACCGGATCGTAACACTTTATTGGCATAGTCGGCAGGATCCCCGTAAAATGAGAGTGTTGTTTCCAAAAAATGCATGAATTGCTAATTCTTATGATTGGATCATTTTAGGAAAATAAAACAACGTACCTTTCTACATTTCCTAACACCTCTCTACCTTTCTTACTCTGTCTTACTCTTTTGTTTGTTTGTTTGTTTGCTTGTGTGTTTGCACATGCACCTGAGCTAAAACGGTGCTCCCGAGGCCCAGGGTCTGGGAAATTGGCACTCCTGTAGGTAAAAGACCTGGGAGTTTGGAAAGTAATTTTGAGACTTGTAACTTTGGTAAACACTAGGTGCTCTCGAGGTGTAAGGAGTAGGACCTCAGAAACCATTTTGTAAGGGGTGTCCCTCAAGAGAGACTACTCCAGTGTTTGTAACTTTCTTTGGTTTGGCAGAAGAGGAACCTTCCCAGAGTGCAGGGGTGAGACTTTTGTAAATTTACTTTACGCTGGGCATCCTCTAGGAATGATCACTCCGACATTTGTAAGTAACATGGGACATCATACACAAGCTTTGTTTACTTTGTTGGATGAATTTGGTGCCAGGCCATCTCCTCCAGGGACGGACTGGGCACAAAACTATTGGTATAATATCCAAGCACTCGTTGATCGAGTCTCTGTCCTGCGCACAGGAGCGAGACTCAAAAAAGGTAAAGCGCAACCAGTGGTATGTTCTGTCTTAGCTGCTGCTGTGCTAGCTGCAGTAGGACACAGAGAGCACCAGCAGAAAGCTGATACGGAAGTTACTGCTTCATTACAGCATTTGGTTAAAGCATTGCAATTTCAGCTGGAGCTAACACCCACCTCCTCCAGGAAGAGATAAGGAATGAAAAGGCTACTGTCTGTGTGCTCCGAGAGGAGCTGTTTGCAAGATCAGCAAATGAGGGAAAAAAGGAGTCAGAGCTGGAACTATCTAAAGAAGCGTACCCCCTCTCGGACTTAGAATCCTTGCGTAATCACTCAGAAAAGCCCTCAGCCTCGCTCCGTCCCTTCATTAAAACAGAATACACCCATGAGGCTTCAGACGACGACACACCTGACATAACCACAAAAGAAATCCCATCTACAGCTACTGAATTGGCCAAACTAAAGGAAGGGTATAGCCAAAGTCCCAAAGAATCTGAAACTGAATGTGTTTGGAGACTCTCTCTCACACGGGCTGACCAAATTCTGTTCTCAGAAAAAGAGGCAGAAGGGTACTGGAGGGGCAGGAGTCTTCCTTACCACAGGAGATAACCGTGCTCCTTGGTCCCTCCCCAGAGAGCTGCTGATTGGGCTGGCAGACTCAGTCCTTCAGAAAGAGGAGATCCCCTGGCTATAGTAAGGAATGTCAATCAGACTGTAGAAAGTGTACAGAAAGCGGCTCGTTTACAAATGATGCATGATAGGAAATTAACACCACGAGGTGAATCTCCAGTGATGGTGCCTGTGGATCCTGAGAGAATGATACCTCTTATCAGAGGCCTCCCTGAAGCTGTCAAACCCATAGGCATGCAGCTAAAAGGACAAATAGAAAGTCTCCCAATTGCAGAAAGAGCTGTAGCCACCTTGGAGGCAGCAGCTATTTCCCTCAGTCTTAAGCGGGCAAAAGGGAAGGTTTGGACCTGGGGGGGAAGGTGGCACAAGAATTAATTAATTACGGGAGAAAATATGGCCCAATTCCTTCAAATACAACTGATTCTAGATCAATTCGGCGCACAGAGTGCAAAACCCTGTCCCCAGCAAAACTCCAAAAGGTAAGGTTCTCCCCTGGGCTGGGTAGACAAACAAATACAGGGGAAGAACGCAAGGAGAAAAGAAATGCCCTGTGGATTGCGGGCTTACAAAAGGGAGTCCCAAGGACCCTAATGGATGGCCAGCCCACTAATAAATTAGAACTATTCATCCAAGAGTGGCCAGCAAAAGAGGAACCATTAAAAGCTGTCCCTGCTACAGCCCCTCCCCTGGAGGAACCACAAGAAAGGGAAGGTGACAGAAAACCCTTATCTTTGCAGAAGGTAAGCCAGGGGGCGAAGGGTGGATTCACATCAGGCGCCTTTCTAACAATTCCAGAGGAGACCCGTTAATAACCTGTCCTACTGGTCCCCACAAAGCCCCGGTAACTTTTTTAGTAGATACTGGTGCTCAGGTGTCTGCCCTTAAAATTGAAGATGCCTCCTCACGTGGAATCACTCCCTCACGTAAGAGTATACGTGTCACAGATGTTTTTGAGAATAGCCAAGCCCAGATGACAGCAAAGGTAAGACGCTGGTTACCGGCAGAAGAGAAAGCAGTTGACACCCTAATGATTACAGGTGAATTTCCTACAAATTCACTGGGTCTGGACCTCCTAAAGGGAAGGCCTTGGACCAATGAAGAAGGAAAAATAGGGACTTTGGGGCAGGAAACCTCCCATTTGTGTTTGTTAAGTTCTGCTCCTGCTCTTCCCCCCTCCCTAGTAACCAATGTCAAACCTTACCCCTTGCCTTTAGGAGCCAGAGAAGGAATCACACCAATTATTGCACATTTGAAAGAAAAAGGAATAGTGATTGCAACACATTCCCCTTACAATGCTCCTGTGTGGCCAGTCCGCAAGCCTAATGGCAACTGGAGACTGACAGGAGACTATCGGCGGCTTAACTCAAAATACAGGGCCTCTCACTGCTGCAGTCCCAAACATTGCTGAGCTGAGAGCTACTAGACAAGAACAAGCTCATCAAATTATGGCCACTATTGATGTCAAGGACATGTTTTTTATGGTCCCCTCGCAGGAACAAGATCAGGAGCGTTTTGCTTTCACGGGGGAGGGCCAGCAATATACTTTCACTCGCCTCCCACAAGGATTCAAACACTCACCCACTCTAGCACATCATGCACTAGCACAAGAATTGTCACTCATTCCTCCTGCACCAGGAGTAAGAGTATACCAATACATTGATGGCATTTTGGTGGCAGGAGATGAGATTACACCTGTACAAACAACACAAACAAACATCATTAAACATCTAGAATCCCCGGGCTTACGTATTCCTCCTGAAAAAGTACAACTCCCTTCCCTAGAAGTAAAATTCTTGGGAATCTGGTGGAAAGGAGGAATGGTGTGTATTGCCCCAGACACCCTCAGCCACCTAGACCAAATTGAAACCCCAGAGACTAAAAAAGACCTGCAGCATGCTTTAGGCCTGCTAATTTTTTGGAGGAAACACATTCCTGACTTTTCAATAATTGCAAGGCCCCTGTATGATTTGCTAGGAAAAAAAGCAAAGTGGGATTGGACTCCCTTGCACGATGAGGCCCTACAACTCCTAATTTTTGAAGCTAACACATACCAATCCCTAGGTCCTATACATCCCACTGATCCAGTACACATGGAATGGCGATTTGCAAGCTCTGGACTGTCTATACATTTATGGCAGAAAGGACCCGATGGTCCTACCAGACCCATAGGCTTTTACTCACGCAGTTTTAAAGATGCAGAAAAACGATATTCTACCTGGGAAAAAAGTTTATTCGTGGTCAGCACTGCTTTTCAGGAAGCAGAGAAAACTACCCACAAACAACCCCTGATTTTAAGGGAACCTTTTCAAGTCATCAAGTCAGTTTTGGCAGGAATCCCACCTCCTGACGGGGTGGCCCAACGTGCCTCTGTTTGCAAACGGTATGCTCAAATGGAACATTATTGCACCATTTTTCAAGTAACAGAAGGAGCTCGCAAAAATCTTCCTCTACAAGATGAGGTAACCCTAAATAGCACCACTGACTTTTCACCTTCTATGATCCAAGTTGCTCCCCCGTACTCAGAACGATTGCAGAATGTGTGGTTTACGGATGCATCAGCAAAGCGAGAAGGTAAGGTTTGGAAATGTGGTGCTGTAGCCTTACAAATAAATACAGGCAAGCAAATTGTAACAGAAGGGGAAGGTAGTGCACAAGTGGGAGAACTGGCAGCAGTCTGGAGTGTATTTAACCATGCATCTGAAACCTCAGACTCTGTATATGTTTACACTGATTCTTTTGCTGTGTTCAAAGGGTGTACTGAATGGCTCCCCTTCTGGGACAAAAAGGACTGGGAAGTAAACAGGGTCCCTGCTTGGCAAAAGGAAAAATGGCAAGAAATTCTTGCTGTAGCAAAAAAGGGGAATTTTTTAGTTGGCTGGGTAGCCTCTCATCAAGAAAAGGAAACCCCAACTAGCCACTGGAATCACAAAGTAGATGAGAGGGCCAGATTAGCCCCACTAAGTAGAAAACCTCCAAGAGAAAACTGGGATCCATTATTAGAATGGTTGCACTTAAAGCGACAGCACACCGGGGCACAAGACCTATACAAGGAAGCAGCAAGCAGAGGATGGCCGGGGACTCGGGAAATGTGCCGTACCTGCAGATCTTCATGCGAGCAGTGCCGGACCCGATCAGAGCGTCACCCTTTAGAACAACCCCCCTCACATATCAGAGACAGGAAAGGGACTGTGGGACACATGGCAAGTAGATGATATTGGACCTTTTGGAAAGTCTGAGGGCAAACAACACGTGTCGGTAGAAGTCAGGTCAGGACTAGTCCAAGCAGGAGCCTTCTCTCGGGCAACTAGTGCAAACACATTAGAAGCCCTTAAAATGTGGTTCAGTTTCTTTCCAAAACCTGTACCTATCCAATCCGACAACGGGGCACATTTCACAGCGACCATCGTCCAAAAATGGGCCAAAGAAGAAGGGATCCAGTGGATATTTCACACACCCCATTATCCACAAGCAAATGGCATCGTCGAGAGAACAAATGGCCTGCTTAAGCGATTTCTGAAACCTCAACATTCTAATTGGACTGAACGACTATGGGATGCTGTGAAAACAGTACATGAGCAATGGGGAGTAAATGGATGTCCCAGACTCACAGCTTTTTATCTGCAGCCTCCCTCCTTGATACCAGCAACATCTAAACCTACAGGTAATCAAAAACCCGCACGCTTCCCAGGACAGCCTGTATGGGTGGAACTGCCTACCGCAGGAGCTGTACCCATGGTACTCAACTACTCCTTTGAACATGCATACCTGGAAAGCAAACGATGCTTATGGCAAAGAACACAAAATAAGCTCTCGCTGGCTTATTCCTACATTTTAATATTAGCCCTGAAAGGGGCTGGACAGACTTTTTCTTGTCTTTCACAGGTAACTGAACAACAGGAGAAAAAAATATTCAGGACTGTGCATGAAAAACCTCAGATACGAACTATGCTTCGGTTTACTGGTAATTGGGATTGTAACATGTTAGCTCTATTTTTATGCTTATTTACCTTGTGCATGTGCTCAGCAGAGCTAGCTAGCAGAGCTAGATCAAAGGAAGCTTGCCTGGAAATTAGGAAAAGGGTTTGCAAAAATATGGAATCCTACTGATCAAGGTGTATGTGTAACATTACCTGATTCTGCTGAACCAGGATTGCCATCTTACATAGTACCCTTGAATTTATCTTTTGTCCTCAATATGACTAGTGTGGCAGCTCCATTGCCTCTACCTGAACAGTGGACAAGTAAGAAAAATGGAGCCCAAGTTGAGTGCAGAGGTACCCCTATAGTACATAACCTTTACCAAACATATGACCCACCTTCTGATGCACCTCATGAAGGACAGTTGCACCAGAAATATTGTAGAACTAGGCGTCCAAAGGTAAATAGAACCATCTTATCTCAAATTGAATCCCCTCACCCAGCCATCAAATTAGATAAAAGTAAATTCAGCCCTGAGACAATAACCTTTGAGGAATATAATGCTAAACAGCCCTGCCTTGTTTACCCATGGGATCCACGGTTTGACCCACTCTACACACCAGATGTAGATGAAGGCAAATATAGCACAGTTTTTAACCCTTCCTGCTGTGGTCAACTTCCGAACATAACGAATAGAACCCCAATCGACTGACAACATTTAATGTGGGCATGGTCTGTACAAACAGTTCTTAAAGGTAAATTTAGAGACTAAAAAAGACTACAAAAGAAGATAGTCCTCTAGTCAATTGCTCAAAGGTGATAACATGCAAAGAAGGACCAGGAGATCCTCCAGAAACATGGTTTTCACTTAGAATTCGAACATTAGGAACTGATGTGTGTACTTGTTGGGGATACCTCTCAAGAGGCTGGAGAAATCAAGATGAGTCCTGTAACTCCTCCTACAAATACCTTCTCAACCCATGTGGAGTTCCTTTTACCCACTACCCAGTCCGTGGGACTCCAATCAATACTAAGCCAGAAATCACCGTCCTTGATTTTGCAGATGCAACTAAGTGGAAAACTGCAAAATATATAGCCCCTCTTGGAATGGCTTGGGGATGCTCTGATGAGATATTTTATTCACATTTGTCATTAGAACAACATGCTGGACTTAGGTGTGGAATTGGAATTCCCTCCCTTTGCCCCAGACGTATTTTTACTTTCACCAAAGTGTCTAAAGAACGTCACTGTCGTAGTGTTCCCTCTTCAAAGGCAACACAAAGAGCAGAATGGGCAATTCAAGGAGTTGACATTCCAGATTACTATACCACTGGAGAAAAAGTATCTCTATTTCTGGAAAATTTCTTTACTCCCTATGTTACCTTTAAAAGACACCAGTTCGTATTAGAAGATATTACCTGGCAATTAAGTATATGAAGCAATTGGACACAAGATGCATTTGGAGAATTATACACCCAAGTCCAGCAAAATACTAAAATGACCCTGCAAAATAGATTAGCTTTAGATATGGTATTGTTAAAAGAACAAGGAGTTTGTGGGATGTTCAATAGAACAGAAACTGAGGGTTGTATTACAATTCATAATGCCTCTAGCTCCGCTGAGGAGGCATGAGCTAAGATGAGAGAAATAAGTAATCATACTAGAAATTTGTTTCATGCAATGCAACCGCGAGAAGTATTTGATAGTTCATGGGTCACTACCATCCTAAAGTATTTTGGGCTCACAGGGTGGGGAAAATGGTTAGCACAACTTGGAATAACAATTGCTACTGGAATTGCATTGCTAATCGTTGGTATTGGCCGGGTTAAATGCATGATACAACACTTACTCCTTTCCTTCTCCCCCTCTGTACGCTGTATTCAAATCACCACCACCGAAGAAGGCTGACCCTTGCCTCTCCCCCCCCCCACCACCACCACCACTGCCTGCTGCGAGACACTCTGAGGCCTCCTGGAGCCGACGCCGCCCGCCTGAGGAGAACCCCCCGAACCTGCAGCCCTGGAGCGGAACCACGAGTGAGTTGTGGAACCCCTCCCCTGCTGCTGCGTGCCGTGCTGAGAGCACCGGGAGTGGGCCAAGGCTCGGCTGCAGCGACCGGGCACCGCGCCTGCAACTCGGAGGACGGGCGGCCGCCTTGCAGCCAAACTGCTCCCAAGATCAGAGGAGGCAGATAAGACGCTTCCAACTGCTTCGCTCCCCCCACCCCATCTCGGCGGCACTAAAGGTAGCACAGTGAGCTGCTGCTCAGACGGACCTTCCCTTCTCTTTTTTTTTTTTTTTGTTTTTCCTTTTTTGCAATTGGGAGACATTGCCAGCATGGGCGCAGAGTTTCAGCACCAAAAGACCCCGTACTACAGGTATGGACTTGCTTTTTAACAAAAAAAGGCATAAAATACGACCAACAGGCTTTAACACCCTTAAGCACATGGTGTAAGAGCCACAGACTAGACGGCTCCGAGGGGACTGCCCTGGGCTTGGAAAGGTTGAAGCAGGCTGGTAAAATTAGAATCGAAGTGGCTCCCACAGGAGATGAGACAGCTATTAATGTGCTAAAGCCTTGGAGGCTCCTTTAAAAAGGAGAATAATGCAAGGATGACGGTGGGAACACGGCGGGCGCCGCCCACTGAGGCCGGCAGCGAGGAGAGGGCGCCGGGAGAGGCAGCGGGAGGCGTGGCCGCAGCACCGGGCGCGCAAGAGAGCACCGCGGCCGAGCAGCCTTTCCGCCAACTGCACATCCTGGTCCCTCTCGCCCTGGGAAATGCGTGTGGGGGCTGGGGCCAGGGGGGCTCCGTCCCTCTCAGCCCTGGGGTGACTGCCCCGAGTATCTCCCGCCATGACTTGGACAGAGATCCCCCCAGTCCCGATCGTTCCCCGACAGGAGAGGCCTGAAGACACCACAGGACCCCCCAGGATGCAGAGGGACGGAGACAGCCCCGGGCCATGCGTGCTCCTCACCCCAGCTGAGGCCGGGGGGGCTCCGGCCTCCTCTCCCACGGGGAAGGCGGGGGCTTTGGGATTTGTTTGCATCGCAAGCCACTCGCTGGGAGAGCAAAGATCACTCAAGGCATTTGATGTGATTTTTGCCAATTTTATTTTGTTTTACCGTGTTTTACCTGGCATTAGCTGATTTTACCTGGTATTACCTGATTTTACCGTGTTTTACCTGTATTAGATAATATTAGATGGTATTAGCTGGTATTACCGTGTTTTACCTGGTATTACCGTGTTTTACCTGGTATTACCTGGTATTACCTGATTTTACCTTTGGTGGGCTTCGGGTGGTGTCCGAACTCTTCCGATTTTGTCCCTCGTTGCCCCGGCGCTGCTGGGGCCCTGCCTTTGCCGAGCCGGGGTTGCTGTCCCTCGTTGCCCCGGTAGTTGCCCGTCCCTGCCTTTGCCGAGCTGGGGTGCGGTCCCTCGTTGCCGCGGTAGTTGCCCGTCCCTGCCTTTGCCGAGCCGGGGTTGCTGGCGCTCCCACTGCCATCTGGAGGGGCCGGCGCAGGTACCTGAGAAAAGTTGCAGAGAGAAAAGGCGCATTGGCGGCGAGAAGCGGCGCAGCGAACCATCCCATCTCCCTCCCAGCCACCCCCTCCCACCCGCCCCGGCCCGGGGCTCCAGGGCCGCGGCGCTGAGGGCCGGGCCGCTCCCAGAGCTCCGGCCTCGGGGCTTCCGCTCCTCTCCGCCCGCTCCGCTCCGCTGCTGCCGCCTCCACGCCGGGACTGCAAGTGAAGCCCCGCCACCGCCGCCGCCTTATATAGGCAGCCTAAGCCCCGCCCCCCCGGGCGGCAGCCAATGGGAATCGAGCGCCAAGGTTCCTCATTGTGAGGAAACAATGAGGGGCGGGGCCAGAACGTAGCGGAGCGATCTGATTGGTCGAGAGGCAGCGGGTCAATGACATCACACCCCGGGCATTACCAAAGCTTAGCAAAAATGAAACCCTATAAAATAGAAAAATTACATTTAAAACGCCACTGGAGTGTGGCATTCAGCAGCGGCCGCTCTTTATTGGGGCCAGCTGCACCAGGGGATTTCTCCTCTGAAATATCCTGTGTGCCGAGCGCTCCAAAGCTCCTGTTCACACGCTGTGCTTTGCATCCTTTTGCATTGCTATCATTCGATTCAACGCTGCCCTTAACTCCCCGCTGGACGCTGCAAAGAGCGGTCTCAGAGCTCCGGCAGCCCTCAGCTCTCGAGTGGTTATTCGGAAGTGTTGTCACCCAAGGGGGACCTCACGGAACCGAGCGTCCATTGTGACACAGTTTGGCCTTGACAAAACAAATATCAGCCAAGGCATTTCGTGTGCTGTTAAGTTTGATTTCTGCCACTTTTATTGTGTTCAGGCGCCATGGGGACACTCGAGGGGTCTCCGTCCCTCTCGGCCCGGGAAATGCGTGTGGGGGCTGGGGGCCAGGGGGCTGCGTCCCTCTCAGCCCTGGGGTGACCGCCGCAGCATCCCCTGGCGTGACAGGGACAGAGATCCCCCCACCCCCGATCATTTCCCAAGAGGAGAGGTGTGAAGACCCCCCAGGATCCCCCAGGATGCAGAGGGACAGCGACAGCCCCGGGCCATCCATTGCTCCTCACCCCAGCTGAGGCCTGGGGGCCTCCAGTCTCCCTCCAATTTATGCCGGCATTGTTTCTGTGCCCCTCCGATTTAGGGGGGCAGGGGATAGTGGCTGCCCCATTCCACTTTTGGGGCAGCTGGCATGGCCTCTCTCTTTTTTAGATTTGGGGTGGGGGCATGGGGGGGGGGGGGGTGGCACAGGCTCTCCGACCCCCTCTGATTTTGGGGTGCCGCCACAGCTTCCATCATCCTGTGACTGGGGGGGCGGGGGTAGTCTCTGCCCCCCTCCATTTTGGGGGGCGCAGCACTGTGGCCATCCTCACAGCTCCCGGCCCTTCTCTGTCCTATTTACCACTGCCGGGCCGGGGCTGCTGTCTGTCCCCCTCCAATTTGGGGGGCTGATGCAGGCTCCATCCCCCTCCTATTTTGGGGGCCCCTGCACTCTCTCCCTCCCTCTCTGATTAGGTGGTTCGAGGGGACAGCTCTCTCCCCATCCCTGTCTGATTTGGGCTCGGGGGGAAGCCGCGACTTTTTTCCCATCCCACTCCGATTTGGAGGGGCTGGTATTTGCTTTATTCAGCCCGCTGGCTGTGCGGGGATGGCTCCTCCAAACACGCACGCACCCCAGGCACACAGCAGTTTGCAAGATATGGTTGCAATTTATGCATCTTCATCCTTTTCCCCAGAAAAGGTGAGGTTATGCAAACTACGTCTTAGAACTTGTTATCAGCACTAGCATAGGCGGAGCGCAGGCGCGGTGCTCCCTGCTGCTCGCGCTGAGGAAGGCTCGGTGGTGGTTTTGATGAAGGCTGAACGTCTTCCTCGCTTTGCGCTTTCCAGCTTCCTTTCCTGGGCATGCGCAGTCTCTTGCTAGCTGTTCCAGCGTTTTCTCCACTGGATCTCGCAAGCTTCTGTTCCCTATCTTTTGCCAAGTTCTTCAGCGAGCTTCTACGCTGCTTCCGGTGTATCTAATTCTCGCGTCAGGATACTAAAGGATGCCTAAGTACAATGGTTTTAACTCTTTCACCCGTGACCCAGGGTCCATCTTCAGTGTAGCCTTTTGACTGCCCAGTGTGTACCTTTGAAGGGCCTTCAAATAAATACCTCCTTTGATTCTCTTATTCTTGTCTAGTCTCTGTGTTTTAGGTGGCCCCCTCAGGCATCACCCCTGCCCCAGCTGGGCAGAGGAGAGAAAATTTATTGAAGACTTCCTTAGTTGACATAAGGACCGGGAAAAAATACTCCAAGGGCAAAGCAGGCTCAACTTAGAAGTAGAAAGTCAATTTATTACTAAGAAAATCAGAGGAGGATAAGGAGAAGTAAAATAAGCCCTTAAAAACACCTTTTTTTTCCCCCAACCCTTTCCTCTTTCCAACCGACAGTGCAGGGAGTCAGGGCATGGGGGTTTGTCGGCAGTTCGTCACCCGAGATCTTCTTCCACTGCTCAGGGAGACAAGTCCTTCCCCTACTGTCCCGTGAGGTCCCTCCCACAGGAGACAGTTCTCCGTTAGTTTTATTTCTCCTGAATTTATTATTAATCAAATCAGATTAGGATAATGACAAAACCAAATTTTATAAACAGCTTACTCCCACCCCTCCCTTCTTCCCTGGCTCAGTGACTCCTGATCTTCTCTAGCTCCTTGGCTGCTGCAGTATAGGGAGATGAGGAAAGAGCATTGTGGTTAGTCCATCACATGGTTGTCTCTGCCACTCCTTCCTCCTCAGGGAAAGGATTCCTCACACTCTTCCCCTGCTCCAGTGCAAGGGAGAAGACTTTGTCCCAAGGGAGACAGTCCTCCAGGAACTTCTCCAACGTGAGTCCTTCCCAGTGGTTGCAGTTCTACACAAACTGCTCCAGTGTGGGTCTCTTCCACAGGGTCAGTCCCTCAGGAACAGGCTGCTCCAGAGTGGGTCCCTCACAGGGTCACAAGTCCTGCCAACAAACCTGCTCCAGTGTGGGCTCCTCTCTCCACAGGAGTCTACTCCAGTGTGGGCTTCACACACGGTCACAGTATCCTTTGGGCATTCACCTGCTCCAGTCTGGGTTCCTCCATGGGCTGCAGGTGGATCTCTGCACCCCTGTGCCCTCCATGGACTGCAGAGGCACAGCTGCCTCACCATGGGCTGCCCCACAGGCTTCAGGGGAAACTCAGCTATTGCACCTGGAGCAACTCCTGCCCCTCCTTCTGCCCAGACCTGGGTGTCTGCAGGGCTGTTCCTCTCACATGTTCTCACTCCTCTTTCTGGCTGCAATTGATGTTGCACAGCGACTTTTTTCTCCTTCTAAGTGCGTCATCACACCATCTCTGATGGGCTCAGCCTTGGCTAGCGGTGGGTCCATGTTGGGGAATAGAATTATTGGGATCAATAAAAGAACTGTGCAAGCAATTGGGCTTGTGTGTGTGAGAGACATTTTCCATGGGAAAGTCCCTGTGTGAAGGAAACAAACAGCCTGAGAAAACAGATAAGGAGTGAAAAACTTGCAGCTGTGCAATCTGGGAGTGATACAAAGGAGTTGAGCACAAAATTCTTTTGATCATAACAAGACTGTGGAAACTTGCCAATGTAGTCCAATTATGTAGAAATAGAAATGTGTCTTGATAAGCTTTAAGCCACTTAGGAGCTAACAAGCCGGTATACTATATAAGTGCCTTTAGACTGCTAATAAAACAGAGCTCATTTATCAACCATATTGGTTTGGATTTCTGTTTCTCACTCCCTCCGCCGGGGATCCGGGCTCCTCGTCCCGCGCGGCTTTCAATAGGTCCATCCTGGAGCCAGCTGAAATTGACTCTGCTGGACAAGGGAGAAACTTCAGCAGCTCCACACAGAAGCCACTGCTGCAGTCTCACTGCTACCAAAACCTGGCCATGCAAACCCAATGCAATACATCATAAAAGCATCAGTTTTCTTTGGCAAATTGGGTGCCCCAGCTGAGTGCTATCAGTTGGAGCTGAGTCTCTGCTCATGCTGTGTAAAGAGTGTGTCTCCCCTGAGCTGGACACACACCTCTACCCTGATGGCTCTTGCGGAGATCTGTTTACCCACTGCTTTTCTGATCCCATACTGTTCCCCCACCTTTCCCCTGCCCCTAGCCCTGGCCACTCCCTTGGGCTCTCCCTATTGGTTCCTGTACCCCAACTCTGCCCATGTATTAGGGACCGAGTCCGGACAGCTGGCCGGATAAACGACACGTACACCGATACGATTAAGCATCGTTCTCCCTTTATTGTTCACCTATGCAAGCTTATATCTACTTTTGCAAAGATTCACGCCCAGTCCCTCTAGACGGCCTCTAATCAGCAGGGGAGATGACCAGTGTATACCTTGCAAAGGACTCTCAGGGCTGCCTGCAGCAAGGTGCTTTCCAGGCCTGCCTGCAGCCACGGGCCTGTTCAGGGGCTTTTCCTCAGCAACCCTGGATTGTCCAATCTTTCCAGGGGTTTCATATGCCCCTATTCCATAAGGAATCCCTCTACATCCATGTACCGCCCCTGAGAAAACCCCCTGCGCCTGAATCAGGAGGTCTCTCTGCCTCTGGAGATCATCGGGATGGGATGTAACCTTTAAAGGTCCTCTGAAACCCTCAGGGAGGGATCCTTCTTGCCTCCTTCGCCATCACTGAGTTGTAGAGCTGATCGCTGGCGGGACCAAAAGTGTGGGGCCGTCCGAAAAGGACTCTGGGAGGACAGAATGGCTGCCCTGCCCTAAGCAGCCCCGCGGTGCTCCCAGGGAAAGCTGCAGCTTGCTAAACTGAACCTAGCACTGCAACAAATGGCATCCCAAAGTGAGGCATCTGAGAAGAAGTGCCGTGGAGAGCCTAGTCACCTTTGGGAAACCATTTCCCCGACACAAAACTTGCATTTCAGTGAGACAACTGAAGGGACAGCCAGTAGCCCCTTGAGAAAAGTAACGCTTTTAAAAAGGGGTCAGCTGGACAGTGACGGATCACACCAAATGCCTTAAGTTGATTCCCCATTCTGGAAAGCCCTGAAGAGGAGCCTGGCAGGACTGGTAAGAGAGTGGGAGACTCTTTGTGCTGGTAAGCCTCAAAAGGGAGCCGGGAAAGGCGTGGTTCAGAGGATCGTTTTTTTCTTTTTAGTTTTATCCTTTTGCCTTGGTTTGGGTGGAGGGTTGGGGGTGGGTTCTTGTCGAGGTGAAGGAGGTCGCACCTCATATGAAGCCCCGGCAAGAAAAAAACCCATCCCTAACAAGAGAAGATGCAAGTTCAGTGCCCCCAGTTTGGGAGTTTTTTAAGATTAGCAGTGCGTGAGAGGCCCTTGCGCGCGAGAGATAAAAAGAACTAACCTTTTTTTTTTTCACTCAGTCATCTGGAAACAGAAACCTCTGGTTCTCTCCCTCTGATCCTCGGGATAGATCGGAAAATGTTCTGACCCTTCTGTGTCTCCCTTGTCCCCTCACCGAGCTACGGCTGATCACCCCGGCCCTCCCTAAACCCTTATCCCGACCTCCCAAACTCCTGTCGTGTCGGCTCTAAACAGAAGCCAAGATGGTGGCAACACATGGCGAGCCACGCCACACTTCTTTCTTCTTGTACTCCGTATCTTCCCACGCGTGTGAAAACCCTTGGCCCCTCCTTAGCCCTACCCCATGTGTCGCTTGGTGTTCCTGCATCAGTCCCCCCCACCCCGAGACACAGAGTGCCTGTGTGCCGAATCCCTTCCCCACAGCGGTGTGTGTGCTCCCGGCAGCCCCTCCCCCCGTCACTGGCTTTCCCATTCTGGCTGCGGCCCCCCCTCCCTCCCCGGGCCGCCTGGGCCGCCATGGCAGCAGGCAGCGCCCATGTTTACGCCCCTGTTCACCCGCGAGCCCGTCCCATTCCATCCCTATCTCAGCCCCTCCCTGCCATCTCCACTGGTTTCCTCGCTTCCTGAACCTGGAAGTGCGTGTGGCGCCGGCCTGGCACGAGACCCCCTGGCCCCCGCCGGCACTGCTCCACTGGGGCTGCGCAGCCTGCTACAGTCCTACCCTGGGCCACCCTCCCTCCCCCTCTGCTGGCCAGCTTGGGACTGTGGCACGAGAGCAGCGCCAGCACTGAAAGTAAGAAAAAAAAGGTGGCGGTGGCTTGGCAAGAGATGCCCCAGCCTGCCTCCCTGCTGGCCCTGGCCCCAGGACTGCGGATTGCGTGGGGCGGGCCTGGCCACAAGTAGTTAAGTATCGGTGTGGGAGCGGCGGCTGCGCCGGCGAAAAGGGCTTGGCCCAGGGACCGTGCGACCCAGCCTTCCCCAAGGATCGGCATGGACCAGAAGTGAAACAAAGAGAAACCAAAAAGATGCCGCCACAGCAGAAGAAAGAACGCGATAAGCTACAAAAGCAGCTGCTGTGTGAGAACTCAAACAGCACCAATCTCCAAAGTCAACAATAACCAGCCACCTCATCATTTAAAATTTAACTATTTTGCATTGTTTTATCATTTTTTATGTTGTATAAAGATTATGCCTTTCCCTTTTCAATTTAATATGAAAGGGGGAGATGTGGTGATCTGTTTACCCACTGCTTTTCTGATCCCATATTGTTTCCCCCACTTTCCCCTGCCCCTAGCCCTGGCCACTCCCTCGGGCTCTCCCTACTGGTTCCTGTACCCCAACTCTGCCCATGTACCACCCCTGAGAAAACCCCCTGCGCCTGAATCAGGAGGTCTCTCTGTCTCTGGAGATCACCGGGATGGGATGTAACCTTTAAAGGTCCTCTGAAACCCTCAGGGAGGGACCCTTCTCGCCTCCTTCGCCGTCACTGGGCTGTAGAGCTGATCGCTGGCCGGAGCAAGAGTGCGGGGCCATCCAAAAATGAAAAGGACAGAATGGCTGCCCTGCCCTAAGCAGCCCCACGGAGCTCCCAGGGAAGGCTGCAGCTTGCTAAACTGAACCTAGCTCTGCAACAGGCTCTGGAAATGAAAGACAACTGCAGAAGAACAAGGTCTCTGAGAGAGAGAGACGTTTAAACACTCAAAGAGAGATGCAGGGACCTTTATTGTTTATGGTAGTTGACAGCACTGATGTGTTGGCTTATCCAACACAGTGCCAGGTTGAGTGACTGTAAAAATCTCTGGCTGAACATATGGATTTCATCAGGTTTTGTGGCTTCTTGTTTCATGTCTTAGTCTTTTTCTCTTTCTTTTTTTTTTCAAGTACCATTGCTAGGCTATGAATTAATGACAGATGTACTTGGTTTTGCAGATTCTGATGATTATTTAGTGTTTATTATTTTTATAGCTCCTCGAGGCATCAGGGTCAGGACTCTTCTTTCACTTACACATGACTTTAAGGAATAGTATTTCACCCACTGGTTACACTGGAAGCATATCTAAAAGGAATAATTTCATGCTCAAATTAGAATTTCTATGATTTTTTTTCTCCAGAAAATAAGAGTGTGTTGCTTAGTGTTTCATATGTTTCAGCAGGCAGCACTCTAGTTATTTACAATCATCGAGATTTAATTTTCCATTTTCATTTATAAGATTAGTATTTGAATCAATTGACTCTGATTGCCAGTGGCAGGGAAACTGAGACAGTTTTGCAGAAACAAGGATACTTGAAGCAGAAAAGTCTTTATCTCACATTTTGATCATTTAGCAGCTTTTTGTTTCTCACACCTCCTTGTTTTTTTCTCCCCTCTTTTTCTGACAAGGGTGTTCATGCAATCTTCAGCATGACTCTGTTGTGCTTGCCCTGGCATCTGCATTTCAGAGCTACTTACCCCTTGCAAGGAGAAGGTTGTTCCTGGGTACCTTTCCAAGGAAACTCATGCTGAAGCTATTCTGAGAGCAGCTGGCACTTTTTGGCTTTGGGCTCTGTGTCAGGGCTTGTCTGTTAGCATCCACCAGGGATGTGCAAATCATCACTGATGTAATTGTGTTGGTTTCACTTCTAGAGCTTTTACAGGGGATTATTGTAAGAGGTGGTGTCTGTTACTCATCTTGTTCATCACTTGTTACATGGTGGGATAGGGGTGGGTGTGGAACACTGTTATTAAAAGCAGAGATAGATCTGTCACTGAAATTTCACTAGTTTCTTTCAGTTTCTTTCAGTCTGTCAGTTTCTTTCAGTTTCTTTCTTTCTGTCCAGTTTCTTTCAGTTAATACTGAAGCTTGGACTTTTTATAACAAAGGGTAAAAGTAATATCTGTCTTTGTTTAATGTACATCTTTTGCTTTATATAAGCACAAGCCTAATGTTTATTTCTGCTGTATTGGCTTAGACTATTTTTCTAATATTCCCAAAAGTACGAAGATAAAGAATAGTCATCTAATTATCAGACTAATGAGCTCAAAACTCACTTTTATGCTCCAATATGTTTCTTTCCATATTATTTGGTGGTATAAAATTTTATTTTGTCTTCTGTATATCTATAAACTAAACAGAAGAAGATAGTACACTACATGATGCTACTAATTTCCATTTAAAAACCCCAAACAAACATATCTTTATTTTATTGTTGTTCCAAAGGCAATTTTAGGAGTCTTCCTGTAAAAGCAAGGTCCCATATGTATCTCCACAGATCTGGAAGTTTTTGTGTGCTAGACACTTGTGCCAAGACGGCAGACCTGGCATTCTCCAGCCTTGCAGTTGAAAACATTACCTGACTGCTGCCAGCATGGTTTTATTTCAATCACTGCACTGAGGTTGTGCAGGGGAAGTGTGAGTTATTCTGGAGTACAAGCTGGCTTTCTTTGAGACTTATTCCCCGCTGTTAATTCACCTGGCTTGAAGGTCAGGCAGGTCCTGAATGTCAAGGTTCACTCAGCAGGAATCCTGGTTTTTCTCCTGCCCCCACCTTCTGTGCAGTTCCTCTTCCAGGGCTTTGTTCCGACTCTAGCCCTTTCCTGAACTAGGAAAAGGGCCATGGTGCCCTTTCTTCTTGCAGTCCCTCACTGGGTGACAATTTCTTTGGTCAGCAGCACACTCTATTGCTCCTGCCCTAAAACTGCATCAGGATCCTCTTGTATTTTTCCAGCCCCTCTATAGCTCATGGACAGTGGCCATATCAAAATATTCTCTCAGCTTTCCAGTGATCTCAGGTCAACACCTTATAGGCCTACAGAGAGATCAGGAAGTCATTTTCCCCCAAGATGAGGTGTGCTGGTTTGGCCCAATTTAGAAATATATCCTCTGAGAGAAGGCACAACCACCCCTCCCCCACCAGGTTCAGGAAAAAAAAAGAAACTTTTTCCTCGAAGAAAAGCAAAAGAGATAAAAACTATTTATTTAACAAACACATGGGAAAAGGATAATAATGCTAAATAATAAAACCTCTCACTGTGGAGAAAAACCCAGGAAAATGTTAGAGTCCTCCCTTTGGTCTCCCTCCTCGGAGCTGGGACTTGGCCCAGTGCCAGGCCCTCTGTGCTCGGTGGAAAGGCCTCCCAATGTGTTCTGATATTGAAGCAGTCCAGCAGAAAAAGGGAAAAAATCTGAAATTCCAGGAAAAACAAAGTTCAACTCTGTGGAGGGAAAAAAACCTGAAAAAATGGCTGAACAAGCAAGCAGGGTGCTTTCTCTGCTCCCGCTCTCCCAGCCGCAGAACACAGAAGCCAAAAAAAAAAATGCAGAGAACGAGAGTGTGTTATCTCTCTCTGCATCCTTGAGGGTTTTTTTTTTTTTCTTCTCTCTCCACTCAGGCTCAGTTTAAAAGCATAGAAAGGTATATATACTAATTTCTGGGCATAGTGCAGCAATAGGGAATACAACATCAAGTCACCCCAAGACATGAGGGCACTGAGGAACATCTGGAGGCACCTCTGGCATCTGGCCAGGATCTGTCTCTGTGCTCTGCATTGGAATCGCTCATCTGATCCATCTTCTGAGCATCTGTTGAGCTGCCAGAAAGTCGTACACCTGGCGCATTCCATGTCCCTCCCCAGCCCTGGACTCCAAAGGCAGCTCTGGAGAAAGGCTGTAGAGCTCCTGTGGCTCTGGGGACCCCCAGGAGCAAAGAAGAGATTCTGCAGTGAGGGATAAAAGTCTAATGAGATCTGACAGCAGCACTTGTGCATTAGTTAGCCACCTGTGGTGTGACCTGATGCAGGAGAAGAGAGAGCACAGCACATCCCTTACAGAACACCTTTTCTTGTGTGTCAGCTTTTCCTTCACAGGTTGCATGGAGTCTGTGTGTTGTGCAACACTCTCCTCCTGCCAGTCCCTGGGCAATTCATGCTTGTTAACCATCTTCCCTTTTCCTGTTTCTCTGAGGGCTTTTCTGGATGCTTTGTGGGGCTTTTCTGTCTTTATCATTTTGTGGGCTTTTTGTCATTCCCTCTTTCCTCCTCTTGCCCTCCTCACACACAAATCCTATAAAGAAGCTGGTCATGTCTGTCTTCTTTTATGCTGCACGTACAACGCTCAAATCAGGAAAGTAAAGAAGTTCATCAGCCTACTGAGATGTCTGAGAGCTTTCTTTCTGGAACTCCCTCCGGGGTCTATTGTGGGATATCACCAACCAGGGTGATACAACAGGTCTAGATGATGACAAGCATCCTCTTTGCACAGAAATGTCCCTGCTAAGAAAGGAACATACCAGATAAACTGAAACTACTGATTTCAATAAGTTAAAAAAAAAAAAAAAAGGTTGGAAGGGAGAGTACCCTTTACACCCCTTCCTAAAATAATTTTTTAACTCTTCAAGTTCCTTGTCACTCAGAGCATTCCAAAACCAGTTACTTGTCATTGGTGCTGCTTAGTGATAGCATGCATCAAATCCATTCCTGGTAATCATAAAACAGGCAATACAGCCAGCACATGTGATACAGCTCTCTTGCTATTCCTGTTCTTTAGACTGAGAGTTATTGTTGAAAAAAACTACAGACTCCTGAATATCATTTTAGAGAACTGATAAGAGGCACAACCTTCTCTCTCACCACCCATCAACCACATCAAATTAATTATGACAGCTCAAGCTTTTAACCCCTGATAAAACAGGAGTTGCCTGATCCCTGTCATGTAACATGAGCTGGCTACTAAGCCATGGAGCATGAACACCTCCTGTTTCTGTTTGGGGCTGTTTTTTGGTTGGGTGGATGGTTTCTCAAGCAGCCATACCCTGAAACACTGCCTTTCATTCATCCTCTTGCCTGCACAGAACAAGCCACAGCCACCATGCAGGGCTGTTCTGACATGCTTGGTGTTCTGCAAACACACACCCAGCAAGGGGAAAGGTGCCTTTGTTTCCTCGACTGATGTATTTTGTTACATCCAGCTTAATCAGAGCTCACTGCAAAAACTGGCAGAGCCAGCTGTGCTGCTGATGGATGAGTGAGCTGGAGGGTTGCTGATCTGTCTGGGCTGGGACTGAGTTAACCAGAGTCAGGGAGTTGTTACACCCTTCTCATCCCTCATTAGCATTTCCTGGGTGCACCTTCAGCACCTCAGGATGGAGAAAGCAGTTCACTGGTGAATCCCTTGCTTACACTGTGTCTCCACTCCTCCCTGGTGAATAAGGTGAATTAACCCCTCTGATATGTTTTCCTTAGCTTCAGGAAGAAACAGAGATCTGGACATGCACAGACATTCTCCTTCATTATCAACAAAATAAATTTGAATACACAACAAAGCAAAATGGAAAATAAATCTCCCCAAACCCAACTGCAGAATGCCACTATAAATTGTCATGGATTTCAAAGGAGCTGTGCCCTGCTCCAGGACTTTCCAAAACCCCTTTTTGATGAACTATGCAGCAGCAGTATGGTCACCTCAGTGTTCTGCTGAAAGAATTTGACTGTCATTAAAAGATGTTCAAGAAAAGAAAAAGAACAGAGAGAAATACCTCATACAGTTGCTTTGCACCTTATTCAAGTGAAGGTTGAGTGTTACTATTCTGCTTCGGTAGCATTTTGTGCTGCTGTAATTGACTGTGCCAAGTAGATGGCAGCAAAGAATCCTTTCGAAAGGAGAAATAAAAGGAGACAATGTGCCAAAGCAGTGCAGGGCAATAAGCTGAAATCGCAGTACAGAGTAAGGCATTGGTAATTGGGTGCATCCTAGAACTGCTATGTAAGTGTGTCAGACCACGCAGTGCAATGCTGCAGGAAGATCTAAGCTTTCACAGAGCTAATTCAGTGGATTAAATCTCACATGTTTGCACAGCTTTGAAAATGGAAAACAGCATATAATGCTTTTTCACAGCAGCTAACTTTAGATCCACAAGGACAATCTTATTAGGCTGCATCTAGAGCAGTGATTTTCAATTTCTTTTCGTTGCAGTCCTTAACAATTTCTTACTTCAGGTGAAAAATCCTGTAAGCAGAATTCAAATACACTGTGAAAAGGTTTGCTGCTCTGAGGTACACCTTGCAGCACCCTTAGAGGTACCCGTGGATTACAGGATAAGATTATTGCTGTATGTTTGAGGAGGAATGGAGAAGTTGTCCCAGTGCGCCTTTCAGGACTGAAGGGATGCGCTGTGCCAGCCTCTGGACAAGCTTCCCTCTTTTCAGGGACTGCAGAAGGGCTCTGTAAAGACAGGTCTGCTCTGGCTGAAGCTGCCCATTGGAGGAGGAGGAAGTCTAACTATATTAATTACTGTCCTAATCATTCATTCTAATTACTATGTGAACTTCACAGAAATTTAATAGACACACACACCCCCTACTGCCCCCATCCTTCTCCTTTCCTGAGAATGAACAACATGCTCACAGATTATCTCAGTGCAAATTCTTATTTATCTAATTAATACTGGCAGAGAGGAGGGCTATCCTACCCTGTTTTTCTCATTTGTTTGTTCTCTTTCACCTGGCCTTACTCAGATCAGACACAGGACACCACAATCACCACATGAGCTTTTCTCTGGACTCCTCATCTTTTGTAACACACTTTAAGCACCTCTGAACTTTCTCTGAACTATGTGTAGTTAAGGTGACCTCGCTGTTTCCTCAGTGCTCTGAAAGTGACAAATTTATTTCCTTACAAAGTCAGTGTGTGTTAAGAGGCATCAGGAGTGGCTGAAGGGAAATGTGGAGATGAGATCAGGTGGCTGCAGATGGAGGCCAGGACTCCAACTCATGTTACTGCTTCCTTACTTGGAAAGACACACTTGGAAAGACACACTTGGCAATCCCATGTGTGAATCTGGGTGAGAATGCCCCGCACCCCAGCTAAAGAAACTTTCTGAGCTAGGAGTGAAAGGGATGAATGATTGGAGTGGTTCAAGAGGATTGGGAAGATCAGATAAAGAGGAAAAGTGTTTATTGCAGAAGTTGTCTATAAATAGCTTTGGGGCTTATGCATGGGGTTTTATTTTTTGCATGATTTGTATCTTCATGAGGTATTGCATCATTTCAGTGTCTTCTTACAATACTGAAATATTCCTTTTCTTCACAAGATAATTATATACAGTAGCTAATTTGTACCAGGTAAAATATCCACTCATCAAAAACTTTAACATTTATGCTGTAGTAATACAAGTAACACTCAGTCTAATATACTAAAGAAGGTATCTCAATTATCATTAAGAAACAACTGTCCATAATACTTTAAAAACCCTCAAATGTTTTATTTCATACTAAAGTAGACTACTGGCAGTACTGTTACTCTAATGTTATTGTTACTAATGAAAAATCATTAAAGAATAACTTCTTTTTAAAAAAATGCAATGTTCTGGTTGACACTTCATATTTCAAAGTGCAATTTAAAAATGGCAAATTCCCTAAAGCAATTTTCTCCAATGACATTTTATGAGCTCTGCAAAACAAAACCAAAGGAAAACTGGTTTCCACAAACTGATTTTCATTCGTCTTTTAACCAAAGACAAATTTCAAAACTTAAACAAAAAATAGAAATAAAAACTTCAATCAGCTCTGCTAATGAATCTCTGCTCTATTTTATAGCTAGATTATACAATAGAAACATATTCTATTGGAAGGGACCTTAAAGCTCATCTTGTTCCAACCCCCTGCCATGGGCAGGGACATCTTCCATTATCCCAGGTTGCTCAGAGCCCCATCCAACCTGGCCTGCAACACTTCCAGGGATGGGGCAGCCACAGCTTCTCTGGGCAAAAGAAGCAGACAGGATGGGATCCCTTCTGGCTTTTTTGTAAAAGAAAGGCTGCAATAACGTTATCATTTATAAAATGTTCCTGCACTGGAATTTATTATGATAAGAGATAAAGTACAAGCCACCTTTAGGATTTAATAACAGCCACAGAGTTGGTATAAATTGCTTTAAATATCTGAAAATTTTATCACCTCTTCCCTCTCTGCTGAGGAAATTGAAACAGCAGGGAGTGCTAGGAGAATGACAGAGCTGGGCACAGAGAGCAGGCATCATAACTTCCAGGTCTTTGTGTTCCTTGGTCCAGTGGTTAAAGTACAGGTAGTAAAATGAAATGGACCATGAGGAAGCTTTTATTTAAACACAATAGCTCAAGAAATGAATAGGAAACATATTCCAATTTAGAGAAAGTGCTTTAGAGTTGAATTGATTCAGGAGCGATGCACGTGAAATCTTTTCTCTTTAAAAAGATTTGTGTTCATGGTATTGAGCTTTTAGAACTCATGTCACAGTACTAATAACCCTGACTGGGATCCAAGGCTTTAGTGGTAAAAATAAACTGTGTTCAACACAGTGCCATGAAACCATTTGTTAGATGAACAAGGAGAAAAAAAATAGAGCTAAATCAAGCAGACATTAATCTGGCATTTAAAGCAGGTCAGACAAAGCAATGCATTTTATTTTTATATTTTATTCATGCTACTTCCTTCCCCTCTCTCCACCTCTGTTTAGAATATACAAATGATTGAATCACACAAATTTTGCTTCCAGGCAATCTAACTCACAGCAACAAGCAGAACAATTAGGAAAAAAGCCATTAAGATATTAATCTAGAGTAGGAGAGTGCCCTTCTTACAGAATCCAGAAGAATGGGGCTCCAAGGACAGAAGATGCCCCAGCCTAAAATATTAAATTAGACTCTGAGAATGTGATGCAGTTTGTGGTAGCTGGAAGTTGCCAAAATGTATGGCTAAACATCACCCCTCAAGTGTGTGTTTAATTTGCTCTGCTAACTGTTCCTTTGAACTCACAGCAAGATTTCAAAACCATCTTTATCTGGTACTTCCTTTTGGGGCCTGTTTCAAGACATTTGGGCATCTTGTGCCCAATGATGCTTTTTCAAGCCTCTTTAAAAAAATTTATTTAATTGATGTACATATTTTTTTCCTTGATCCCTTTAATAATGAGTTTGAAGCAGATTTTACGAGCTCCTTTTTCAAGATGCCAAAGCTACCACTAGGCAGAGATGTCAAAGTCCTAGTTTTAAAAATCATGTTCAAGATTTAATTAATATTTTAGTTAAGATAAATATTTAGTTAAGATTTTGTTAATATTTCCACTGAAATCATAAGACCATTTTTATGTAGCTTTACTTAGAGCCCAGCTGGGATGTGCATGTCCACAAAGGTATACTGTCTCCTGGGGAAATTCCTTGGAGTTTCAGAAAGAATGATGTAAAAAAGATATTTCACACTTTTTGCAAAATGCTGGAAATCTGCTTGGTTGGGTATATGCACAGATTTACTTCTTACAAAATGGAGGGAGTCTTGCTTATTTATAGCAACACCTGTTTTCAAAAAGAATGTGGACCTTGATCGAACAGACCTTTAAATCCTCATGATTTAAACTGTACCCAGGTGTGCAGTTTTAGCTAATACACTGGTAAAGGCTCACAGTTTTTATTTGTCAGGAAAAGTGCATGTCAGAAAAATGTCTGCAAGCCTTCATGTATATTTTTACATCATTCCTGAAGTGCTATGGCTTTAGTAAATACAGCTAAGAAAACAAACTTTGAGGGACTATATTCACACATTGAGAGTATTTTTAGAATTTTCATCTGCTTTAAATGATCTGCAACTTAAAAAAAGTTTCTGAAAAGCTGGAGCAACATATTTGAAAAATGGTAGGCAGCTGAAGAAGAAAAACGTTTCTGGAAGTAAACAGTTTCAAAAACTCCTAGTCTCTCAGGATTCTTGTAAAATCAGATTGATTAGTCCTCCTACCACATTTATGAGGATGATATATTTTAATATATTCATTTTCCATTGGGAGAAACTGAGGTTTGACTAAAACAAAGTGAAGAGATCATAGTTAATGTACAACAGTCAAAAATAAACAACTGGGTACTTTACCTCATCATTCACCACGTAAAAGGTTCTTCAGCACTCAAGAATGATCAAAGCTTTGGCTAATAGTCAGAAAATACATATTAGGAGCAATTAATTTTGTGAGCACACTAACCCCCAGGGGTATATTTTCATCACAGCACAAAGTCAGTGTCACTTTGCAGCCCCCATCACCTGAGAAAGAAATGCTCCATCCCCTGTAAGAAGTGCTGCTTTGGAAACAGCAGAAAGCTTGAGAGGTGTATCTCCCCCAGAGAACTGATGCTGGCAGAACCCTTACCAAACAGAGTTAATGCTGCACCACCTGATGCACAATTGCAAGCCAGTGTTGTGTACATGCATTTCTGCTTTTCTGTAGAACAATGGATAATGCTCTTTTATACGCAGAAGGTTTTAGATCTCTTTTTCATACGTCTTGGAACTTTGCAGTGATTAATAGACAGCATATATTTTCACTACAGTTTAAAGTCGTGGCAGGAGTGCTCTTTTTTTTCCCTCAGAAGTCCCAGGAGCATTATGTTAGTTTTTTGTTCCTTTCCTCCTCAGACTGCAATATTCCATATATGTCCCTTGAAGGCTGACATTTTTACTGAAGCAAAGGTAGTAATAAATGTTTAGCAGTGGGATCGTTTCTTGCATGTGAATTCAATCTTGAAAGTAGTAAGAATGAGGGAAGACAAATTCCATTTTAAACATTTTAACAGCCTTCCTCTCAGTTACCCATGTCTTCCATTGTCAGCATGATACTAATTCTCTACTCCTCCACATTAACATTTCAAGATGCTAGGATAATCTTTTAGTAAAATAGATAAAGAAATTTTTTTAATATAAAATCTAGAGCTATTTTTATTGTTTGATTTTTTTTTTGTTTTATTCCTTTCTGTTTTAGCCAGGAATTCAATTGTTCAATTTCTTTTTTTTTATTTTCCCCAGTTCCCTTCAGAAAAATCTTATTAACACTCATAAAAAAAACAATAACATGCCACAGAAGCCATATGAAATTCTGCTGAAGAAAATGTCATGCTAGGAACCCAGTGAATAATGATGACTGTAGGTTTCAAAGCCAGATGACTGGTATGGACGAGGATTGCAAGGAGTTCAGGAGAAGAGAGACTCCTGCTGCCAAGTAAATCTTTCCCCTCAGGGTGGAAAGCTGTCATCCTGCCTCCGTTAGGACTTCCCTTCCCTTCTCTTCTGCCTAACGTTGATGAGCATTCAAACAATGCTTTTTTAACAACTTTGCAGGTCCAATAATTGTCGGACATTTGCATTTGTCCCGAAGACTCAGAACTCGCTGCTACAAGCAGGGTTTGAATGACACCTGGGGGGCTGCTCAACACCCATTTTTCTTTTCTTCAGCGTCGCTGCCTTCAGAGCCAAACTACTCTAAACAGGGAGGCTGAATCATGCAATGCATTTTCCATCTGAAGGGGAGGGCAATTGTTTTCTCCAGTTTCTTTCAAAGCTGGATGATAAATAAGCCTCCTTTTTGCATCAGAGCTCCTAACTTCAGCAAGGAGAGCGCTCAGCCTCCTGCATTGCAGATTTCAAAGGGGGGCAATTTCTAAGCCATGTATTGCAAAGCTTAGCCTAGGTGTTGTTTGAGAAAGGAGTGGATAGAGATGGGATGCTCTGTCCACGTCGGATAATCCACAAATCCACCAGCCATCCCTGGTGTTGTCTAGCATCTTCTATGGGTCTCTCCAACCTCTCCCCCCATTAAATCATTTAATTAAACTAAGCCTTTGCCTTTCCTACTCCACACTCAAACAGTGTTTCCTGGGGGTGTTGGTGATATTTTTTTTCTCCCTGCATCCTTTTAGACATGATGGAATAATTCATCTCACGTACTGTCTCTCTTCCCAAAATTTGTACACATATTCATCTTTGCTATGAAATCTGATCTTCTTACCAAACTTAATTCAGAAGTAGGAAAAGTAATCCTTCAAAAAGCCTGGATTGCTGAAACTACTTCTGGTGTCCAGAATATAAGAACTTCTAAACTCAAAAAGAGCTGCAAATAACAACAAATCTTCTTCAAGTTTAATTTCAAATATAATTTTTCTTTATAATTTTGTTTAACCACATGAGTAGTGAAATCAGTAGAAGATTATGACTTTGTTGGTTTCATTGCTTTCTCTACTTGTTATTTGTAATTTCTGAAAGTTAATTTCCTCTCTCTGTTTTTCTCTATCATGATAGGCAAGCAAATTTACCATTCTCTCAAGCTTTCTTTCTTTTCCACACTAACAAATAACTTTTTATGTGAGAAAAATGAGCATTCTCAGTGACCAATTACAAAACCACACAGGCAGCTTGGAGCTCCTTTTTGTTTTATTTTGCTCTGATTTTTTTTTTTTAAGTGCTAAAACTCAATCCAAATTCACCCACTCAGAAACCTCCTGAGGGCCATGCTTGCAGGGTCAAAATGGTAGAGCCTGACAAGCACCACAATTATCAATGAAGGTGTTTCCAGTTGTGCAAGAGGCAAACATACTAATTGCCCAAAAAGCACTTGCTAAAAGAGTATTTATGCATAGAGGAGGTTGATGCATTTCTCTCCTCTTGCCTTATGAAAATGGCTTTATGGCAGTACCTTGCTGTATTGCCCCCAAGATTTAACTGGATGTGCCATCCTATCAGCTTCTGTTGTAGCAGAACATTTCAACACAGGGTAGTGAAAATGAGGGCCTGAGAAACAAAGGTCATCACAAATCTGATCACATCACTGGAAGCTGAAGAGGTGGAAGGATTTAGTAGACAATGGAATTACTGAAAATCCATGCACACACATGACCTTCTCAGGTATTTTGGGCTCAATGCTCTGTTACTTCATGTGTGCACATGGCAGCCTGAGATGGAAATGAATAACATCATCTCACGCTTCAATAAATTGTTATTGTTTATTCCAAATGCAGTATTGTCTACCCCAGGTAATGCCATTCTGCAGTAATTAAATACAGCAGCATAGAAGAGAATGAAGCAGCTTGTTGGAAATGAGCTAGCACTGTAAGCTATCAGTGAGATTTTCTGAAGGCAAAATAATGATTTGTTGATATGATATTGTTCTGGTTTGGCCAAATTTAGAAATACATCCTCTGAGAGAAGGCAGGCTACAACCACCCCTCCCCCACCAGGTTCGGGGTAAAAAAAATTTTTCCTCAAAGGAAAGTGAAAGAGATAAAAACTATTTATTTAACAAACATACAGGAAAAGGATGATAATGCTAAATGATAAAACCTCCCGCTCTGCTGAGAGAAACCTGTGGGAAAATTCAGAGTCCTTCCGTAGATCTCTCTCCCCCTCCTTGGAGCTGGGATGGGGAGGTGGGCCCACCTCCAGGGCCAAGGCCTTGGTGGAAAGTCCTCCCAATGTATTCTGATGTTGAAACAGTCCAGCAGAGAGAAAAGGAAAAAAAAACAAAGTCCCAGGAAAACAAAAGTTCAACTCTCTAGAGGAAAAGGAGCTGAGGAAAAAAAACTGCCGAAAGCTGGCTGGAAAGGAACCAAGCCGGGTGCTTCCCTTCCCTCTCACTCTCCTTCCGCAGTTGGAAAAAAAAGGTCCCTATCTCTGTGGGACCTTCAACAAGCTGCAAACTGCTTTGAAAAAGTTTTGCTCAGGTTTTTCCTCTCCCCTCTCAGGCTCAGTTTAAAGGCATGAAAGGCACAAAAATTAATTTCTGGGCATAGGGCAGCGATATGGGATACACATCATAACGTCACCCCAAGACATTCCACCCCTTATCCCATATTGTTGGCTCAACGCCCAAACTAATATTCTAACTCTACACACACACATCAATACATACATATATATATACACAGCTGTGTACAAACAGTGACCCTCAGCAAGCAGTGGTATACAGGCATTCCACATTACAGATGGTTTTCACCCAACAATCAGATCTCCCTGTGGTACACAACGTGTTGTTCCATCTTTCTGCATTACCCACCGTGTGCAACCAGGTCCCTGAGCAAAGACAACTCCACGGATGGGTTTGTCTGTACTCGAGGCAGAATTTATCCACACAGTCTTTCCTAACAGACCTCTGACATGCACTACTGGGACCTTATCTCCATCTGTTGTATGCAGGGATTCAGATTGGGCTGGACCAGCTCTATTGGTGGAAGCTCGGGTGTTAACTAACCAGGTGGCCTTTGCTAGATTCTGTTCCCAATTTTTGAAAGTTCCCTGTAGTGGTTTTGATTCAAAATATTCATTACTTACTTATTGTCCTTCTGTGAGATAAGAATTAGGAGAAAAGCAAAGCAGGCACAAACCTTAAACAGTTGCAGTACAATGAAAGGGTTTTATTACTAATAGAATTAAAAGTAAAGAGAAAATAACAAAAAAAAATTAAAGCAAATTCCCCCCCCCCACCTTCCAGCAGGCGAGCTCCGACAAAAAAGAAATCCCGCCTTTCCGTACGGTTTAAATATGTAAATTGTGAGAAGTGTCATTGGTCTAAAAGACTGTCCATCAACTCAGGTTCAACCCAATACATTCCCCCACCCAGTGCCTTCAGGGTGGTTTTTAATAATCCACTGCACCGTTCCACTTTGCCTGCAGCTGGTGCATGGTAAGGGATGGGTACACCCACTCAATGCCATGTTCTCTAGCCCAGGTGTTAATAAGGCTGTTCTTGAAGTGAGTCCCATTGTCAGATTCAATCCTCTCAGGGGTACCGTGCCTCCAAAGGACTTGCTTTTCAAGGCCCAGGATGGTGTTCCGGGCCGTAGCGTGAGGCACAGGGTAGGTCTCCAGCCATCCTGTGGTGGCTTCTACCATTGTGAGCACATGGCGCTTGCCTTGGCGGGTTTGAGGCAGTGTGATGTAATCAATCTGCCAGGCCTCCCCATACTTGTATTTGGACCACCGCCCACCATACCACAGGGGCTTCACCCGCTTGGCCTGCTTGATCGCAGCGCATGTCTCACAGTCATGGACCACCTGGGAGATACTGTCCATGGTCAGATCCACCCCTCGGTCTCGTGCCCACTTCTAGGTGGCATCTCTGCCCTGATGGCCTGAGGCACCATGGGCCCATCGAGCTAGGAACAACTCTCCCTTGTTTCCAATCTAAGTCTACCTGTGACACTTCTATCTTTGCAGCCTGATCTACCTGCTTGTTGTTTTGGTGTTCTTCATTAGCCCGGCTCTTGGGGACATGGGCATCTACATGGCGGACTCTCACAACCAGCTTTCTTACTCGGGCAGCGATGTTCTTCCACTCTTCAGCAGCCCAGATTGGTTTTCCCCTACGCTGCCAATTAGCTTTTTCCTACTTTTCTAACCATCCCCACAGAGCATTGGCTACCATCCATGAATCAGTGTAGAGGTACAGCTTTGGCCACTTCTCTCAGCAATGTCCAGGGCTAGTTGAACAGCTTTGAGTTCAGTGAGTTGGCTTGATCCACTTTCTCCTTCAGTAGCTTCTGCAACCCGGACTCCATACGGCTGCTTTCCACTTTTGTTTCATCCCTACAATGTGACAAGAACCGTCGGTGAAAAGAGCATAGCATGTGTCTTCTGATGGCAGTTGGTTGTATTCCTACCAGAGCAAAAGAAAATAGATCCTGGGTCAAATGTCAGAAATAAATATTAATATCTAGCTATTGTCCCTTTGTACTTAGAAGGTCATGTCTGTGTTTAAATGTTTTTACATACATATTTTCTCTGTGTTGCTGTTACGTGGTAGTTAAAAGGACAGCACAAAACCATCCAGTCATCTTTCAACATCTTAGTCCAACTGCCTAGATTACCACAGGTACTTGAACTCTTTGATCTTTGTCTCAGTTGCACTACTGATTGGATGTGGTGTCTTCTTTTTGTTGTGGTCCTCATTTTTATTTTTGCCAGCTCACAATCAGAGGTCTTTGAAAGAGGAATAGCTAAAATAGCTGAGAATTGAAAACTGAAAAACCTTTGATCTTGATTTCTTCTGACCATTCATTTCTGCAGTCCTGCATAATTAGCAATGTAAGGTTCATTTTTGTTAAACTATGGCTATCTTAATTCAGGTGTGTTTACTGTGATCTGCATAAGGATTGAGTATCTTCCTGCAGTGAAACAATGCATGAAGGGAGCTCATCAGGGCAATTTAGGCTGCCCAAAAATTTGATTCCTTAGGTTGAATCATTTGCTATTAAAGGGTTCTATTTTGTTAAATTCTCCACACAGCCTGAGGATTTGACTGTTGGGAAGTGCAGCTTTCATAAAACATAAACCACACATCTTTTCACTCATTTAGATTACTTTTTAACAAAAGGATGATGATCTGCTCAAACATGCTCCTGTCTTTCATCTTACTGATGAATTAGATTGGGCAAATGCTGGAAATGGAGACCTACAGAGGCAAAGGAATAATATAGATCTTCTTGAGAAGGCTGCCCCACAGGTCCTGCCATTCCTAAAAGCCTACCACCCCCATGCACACAGATCTTGGGCCTGCTGGCTAGGCAGCTGGCAATCCACTGGGAAACTATTGCCCTGTGCTATTTAAACAGGATCATCCTAATTCTTGCTGAGTTGACTTCTGACTTTACAATGTTATAGCTTGAGGTTATTTTCCAAGTTGTTATTTTTAATCTTGATCCTCTTTTTCGCTTGTTGTCGCTGTCTCAATTTCACTTCAGTCTTTTCTTACATTGTGCGAGATGTAACAAAAGTTCAGCAAAAAAAAAAATCTTCTTTCAGAGCTTGCTGAGATCATACAGCCTGTGCTTCTAAAAGAGGGGCAGTGGTCAGGGATAGCTAAGCCCCTCTACAGTAGATCATGGCACAGTCATTTGTTCTGGAACTTTGTAAGTGTCTTGGAGCCCAAAATTTAATAATTAATTAATAATATTTAGCAGCTCTTTGGGGTTTAAGTCTGCTTCTAATGGTCTATTAAGAGTTTGTCACACTGAATGTTCTGCTGAAATGGTGAAACTTCCTACTCATGCAAAGACAGTCTATGGCAAGGATTATCTCAGGAAGAAATGTCAGTAAGGAATTGAAAATACATGAGGAAGAGCCTGTGCTATCAAACTGCAGAAAGAAAAAACATCTGCACTTGTAAAAAATGAATACTACCAAATGAGACACAGAAATGAGAACCAGAATATTGTGGCTGATATTATGATGATACAGTTCTGTAGTAATTTTATTAATAAACTGGGTTTGTGCTTTCTTTAGAGGGGTTGCCAAGGTGTCTGCACTCTCTCTAGTACTCTCGAGGAATATCTGGAATATCATAGACCAGACATCAGTAGGGAATAATGGATAGCATGATCTCATACAAAAAAAATAGAGTGCTTTCAGAAAATGTAGTGTAAATTTCTGACTGTCTGCAAAATACCACTAGGTATTCTACCATAGTAATATTTCTTTAATTAATTTCTTGTATTTAATTTAATTTCTTGTATTCAGGGATGGGAAAATCCAATAAAATGAAAAAGTCTTCTAAGTGCATACCCCAGAACTGGTTTTTGCCCTGACTTCTGTAGGGAAGCTCAGTTTCATATCTGAAACACAGGAAATACTGGGATGTTGTCAGCTCACATTTCTGTCCTGATTTCCAGATCCAACTGTTTTGGATACAGATCAAAATAATAAAAAATTTGCCATAGCAGAAAACTGCTCACACACATAGATTTACAGGTTTAGAGATCAGCCAATCAGGAAATAACCAATCTACCTTTGGATTCCTATTAAAAAGTTGCAAGATTACAGTACAAACATTGTAAGGTCTATGGTTAAAAAAGCAAGATTAAGGCTCATGTGACAAGGAGCCTATTTGTGCCTGGCATCAATCACTTAATGCAAAGTGGCTTGGCATTTTGTGATGTGAGGCACTTCAGACATGCACACTGTTATTTGTTTAGGCATAATTTGACCTGAAAACGTGAGGTATTTAATTAATTATTTGCAGCACTGTGACATTTCACTGCTGGTTACTCATCACTCAGTGCTGCCACTAAATCGGTGAAAAGTAGCAACGAATTTCAGACCACAGAATTATGGAACTGTTTTGGTTGGAAAGGACCTGTAAGATCACCAAGTCCAACCCTTAACCCAGCACTACCAAGTCCACCACTAACTCACGTCCTCAAGTGCCACATCTACACGTTTTTAACACTCCTGGGGATGGTGACTCCACCACAGCCCTGGGCAACCTGTGCCAATGCTCGATAACCATTTCAGTGAAGAAATTTTCCCTATTATCCAATCTAAACCTCCCCTGGTGCAGCTTGAGGCTGTCTCCTTCCTCTTGCCTATCCCTTGTTCCCTGGGGGCAGAGCACGACCCCCTCTGTGCACTGCAGTCCTTGCACAAGTAGGATCCTTTTTTAAAAATCAACATTTGTAGGGTTTTTCTTATTTTCTTATTTTCTTTTTCTTATTTTCTTATTTTCTTATTTTCTTATTTTCTTTTCTTATTATTGGCAACTCAACAACTTGCCACCTTCTCTTTCTCCTCAGGTATTATGTCCAGGAAGCTGTAAGTGGGTTAAATTACTGTTATTTAAGAAATCAACCTGTCCAAAGTCTCTTTGGTAGTTTTCCATGCATAGCTATTATTTTCCTTCATCATAAACACCAGGTTTGAATACAACTCAATCAGGCTGAAAGGTGACAAGATCTGTTAATAACATCTTCTTCCTTTTAAACATCAATTGCATTAATCGTAGGCTTAATTTTTAAATTTTCCTCTCAGAGTCCCTAATCTTCACCTGTACCTTGGCTGAAGGCTAACACATCATTGGAAAAAAGTGAAACTGAGAAATGCAAATTCCTTGTATTAAGAAAATTAAAATAATATTACTTAAATTAATTAATTCCCTCCCTCTCACAAGGAAAAAGAAAAAAGTATATATCAGTAGCAATAGGAGTTTTCAAAACATGTTTGCAATATGTGGCAATTAATATTCTGTTCACCATTTGACTCCTTTATGACTCTTCAACACGTTACTCCATTAATCAGAATTTTAGTAGTTGTCTAATAGATGATTTGAAAATCATCAACATCTTCCATTATGTTTCAGTTTGCTTCACTTGGTCTGTATTATAAAATCATGGAGTCATTTAGTCCGGGCTGTCTAAAAACTGCAGAAGGTAGACCCTTTCCAAATCCAAAGTAACAGTCAAGTTGGAGAAAAGTTTAGAGGGCAAGCTGACTTGCTAAATCAGAAATATAAGAAGTGTGTACTGGGAGCCATAGAGATAACAGGTGTCCATTTAACATTTTGTTGCTAAATAAGCATTATGTAAAAAAGATTTCAATTCAACCCCTCAGATCATTGAAGCTCGGTAGCCATAAGCAGGAGTGAATAGCAGGTAAAAATTATTTTAATAGAGACATGATTTTCTGCTTAAAATAAACTTAATAGTTATTGCATTTGTCTTTTGCTCTTTTTTTGGTCAGCCTCGAAGCAACACAAATATCAGAGGTCAAGCTGCTACTTTGTAAAGCTACAGGTAGAAATTTCTGGGGGAAAAACCAAGGTTAATTACTTTTGCACGTTTTCTGTTATATTTCTTTTCCCCTCTGGATGCTTAATGGAAAAATGATTGCTTTGCTCAGAGTGAGTACCTCACCAAGATTGAATCGCTTGCATTGGCAAGAATTCAGAGAAAAACTGACATCTGGGAAGGAGCCCAGGAAAGCTTATCTTTTAATTAAATGAAATAAAAGCAACCAAAAAAAATAGATGCTCCAGAGTGAGTTTTGAGGACCTGTAGCATATTTTCCAGTGTATCAAACTACTTGCAGTCCTCTTTAGAGGAAACTGCAGATGTTTTGACTCCGTTCTCTTCTCACGCAGTTCATCCTTGTCCATCTCATTCCAAAAAAGCGTGTAACACTTTTTTCCTACACTTTCCCACAAGACTTCAGACAGATTATTATTGCTTCTCGAGCTGAAGCCTCCACGTTCTCCCCAGGCTTTGACACATTTGAGATCTTCAAATGCTACCTTCACCTCCTGGGTTCAAAGGGCAGCCTCCTCTGGTTGGCATGATTCCCTGTTGTTTCATCATCTCCTTAATAAAAATATGCTCTCAGCATTTTTTTCTAGAGATTTCTGGGAAGCTCTCATGACCTGACTCTGACACGCGAGCAATTTAATGTCCTAATTGGTTCTTAGTTGGGAACTGTTCTTCTAGCCTGCCTGCTTTTTGGAAACTTCCCAAAGGAATTTTGCTAAGTTTGCAGATTTGTATGTCTCCTATACAATGTCTCTTGGAAGAGTTTCTGCAGGAACTGATGCTTACCAAGCTCTCTATTCAATGTCCTGAAAGATAATACTAGCAATAGCGCTCTCTCATTCTGTGCTTCCGAAAAACTTTCCTTCTGGTTAGTTTTCAAACTGCAAGATCATGGTCTTTGAACAAGCCACCCCTCACTGAGACTATTCTATTAATTCACTTCCTTGTCTACTTGTTCCTCATCTTGGTATCAAACAGTCATCATCAGTTCAGGTATGGCTTTTTCAGTTTAGACAGAGGCCTGGCCAGCCTGTCAAGGCAGATGGTTATGTTAAAGAATATGCCTGTGATGCAGGCAACCAAATCTCTGTTCACTCAGAATCATCCCAGCAACCATCAGTCACTTTCTGCAGACAGCTGGGGCCTCCTCTGGTAGAATCACTTCCTGTGGTTTCTTTCCTTGCAAGTTTCCTCCTGCTACATTTCCAGTGAATGAATCTGAAACTCCTTTGCTGGAATCACAGAATCACTGAGGTTGGAAAACACCCTTAGGATCACCGAGTCAAACCATAAAAGAAGTTGTAGATTGTTTTAAATGCAAAAATGAAATTGAAACAAAGCTTCCACTCTTCTGTTGACCATTGTGACAACACCTGGGTATTGGAGAAGACAGCAGCTTTTCTTCCATCTCTATGAATTATGAAGGCAAGGTGCTCTGCATCCCACCCGTTTCTGGGGGATGAATTGCCTGCACAACTCTGTATAACCTTACTCCAATTCCATCAGTGTAATGTTGACAGTTGACAGAGATCTTGTGTCCTGGGCAATTTGGATTTTTATGGTCCACCTGGGTCTTAGAGCCCTGTGCCCTGTGTCCACATGAAGGGGAGTGGCATGTGTACTGCAAGGACACCTAGGAGATGAGGAAATGGGAAGGCTTTGGAGACTCCTCCTAGACTTAGATCGTGCCGAGATGTGCCAAGAGGCACTGGTAGGTCTCATGTGCAAGTGGCAGGCACCTGTAGTCTATAAGCTCCCCAAGGAAGGAGCTAGAGGTGGGAGAGCTGTAGCTGTGGGTGCAGTACCTAATCCCTTTGTGTGGGGTGTTCTGCTGACAGCTTTCATACCGATTCAGTCATCAGTGGGCAGCCTACCCAATCTCTCTGGGGCTGGCTTTTCCCCAGCACTAATAAACTGAGGCAATAATGAGATAAACACAACCTTGTAAAATTAATTAATGCTCATACATGCCGTAAGTGTAATAAGAGGATATAAAAATGTCACGTCTCGCTGATTCTGATGTTGAGTTGAAAAGATCTGAGGGTGTATCTTCTATTGCCAAAGTGAGAAAATTAATATTGGTGGCAAAGGTAGATATTCCTGGCTGAGTAGGTATGTTGCCTATCTCGGTTTTCCCCTAACGCTTATAAGAAAAATTGCGTAATTAACTTAATATGCCTATTTTATAACTCTGTTTCTGTGCACAATATTCTTCCTGATCATTTTAATCGCAGCCGTTAATTTTGCTGTAAACTGAAGAGAGTAAGGAGGTGGAATAACCTTGGAGGACACTCGAGAGACCACTCGCCCTGCCCCTTTGCCACGCATTTAGGAGCTTTCGGCCCCCCCCCTCCCCTGGATGCCTGGGGGGGCTCCAGCACAGCCCGGCCCGCTTCCCGCATTCCCGGCTGCCGGCTTACGCCGGCGCAGGCGGAGCGGGGGAGGACGAGGGTGGGGAAGGGGCTCGGGGAGGCGCTGAGGAGGAGCCGCCGCCGCCGCCGCCACTCGCCCCGGCCCCAGCAAACCCGGAGGCGGCAGAAGAGCCCCGGCAGCCCGGTAAGGAGGGGAGACCTCGGGGACGGAGGAGGGAAGGGAGAAAGGGAGCCTTTTCTCTCCTGCCCTGCTGGTTCCTGCAGGGCTGGCGTGGCGTGCCCGCAACCCCTGCGGCACGGCCACGGCGGGGAGCGGCCGGGCCGCCGAAAGCGCCGGTGCCCCACAGCTGAGGGGCGATGCTGGCAGCGGCGAGGGCCGCGGAGGAAGGGGCGTGAACCTGCGGCGGGGGTTCACGGGCACACGCGGGGCTGAGCGCTGCCGGCGGTGGCCCGCTCTCCCGCCCCGGCGGTGCCCGGCGGCTCCTGCTGCAGAGCCCGCGGCGCTGAGGCGGCCGGCCCCGGTCCGCACCCCGGGCGGGCGCGCATCCTCCCCCGGTCCGGGCTCGGAGCGGCGGGGCAGGCGCTGCTGCTCCCCGCCTCCCTCCCCCGGCCGGATACACACTGGCACACCCGGAGAGCCACGAGAGGTTTGTCAATTTTATTTGGTTGGGTGTTTTTTTTTTTTTTTTTCCTCCCTTGCTTTTTCTCTTTTCCTCCTTCTCCTTTTCTTTGCCGGGAGTTGCTTGCGTGCTGGGGAGGGTGGGGGGCAGCGCTTTGGAAACAGGAATTGGTCGGAAAAGCGGCGATTGAAGGTAACAACCCGCTGGGGCACGACGGAGGGAAGCAAAGAAAAAAAAAAACCACACCATCCAAAAAGCGCCCAGGAAGGTGGTGTGGGGGCGAGGGAGAGGAGCAGGCGACGCTGGAGAGGGAGGATGCGCGGGAGGCGGCGGGGCCGGGCCGGCTGCAGCGGGGCCGTGAGGCTCCGGCGGGGCCGTGCCGGGCAGGTACCGCGGCCGGGGAGCCGCGAGCGGCCGGGGCGGGCCCCTGGCACCGCGCGGTGTCCCGGGGGCAGCGGCGGACCCGGCCCCGCCGGCGCTTCGGCTCTTCCTTGGGTAAGTTGAAGCCGGGGTGCGATCCTGCGAACCGGGAGAGGATGTGGCGAGCGGTTCCCGCCCTGCCTCACCGCAGGGTTGGCTCCGGGTACGGGTAAATCATCAGTGCGATGCTATTGAAAATAAAGGAAGAGCTAATCTGATTGTAGGGGAGGGTTGCCTTTTTGTTTTCCTGCTGTTAGGCCCATACGTTGTTTTTGGTTTCTTTAATAGAAGTGTGGTATTAGACAGCAATAGAGTTTTAATCATATGAGGAAAGTGCCTTACTCGGAGCGTTGGTGCTGTTTTCTGTCTCTTGATTGGGAAATGACTGGATATCCCTACTGCCCCCCACCCGCAGGGCACCACAAAGATTTAACGCAAATTTTGGTACAGGATCTTGCGAGGATATCCTCAGTTCTCTGGAAACTAGACACACGTGACCTTGCCTTGTCTTATACACTCCTTTACAGTAATGTTGTTACTCAGAACAATTTGCTTTTACGTGTTTGCCTCGGAGCCTTTTAAGGGCATAACTAGGGAAACAACTAATGACAGACCATTATCTTGCGGAGGGATGCAATAAAACTAAATTTCTGTGTTTTCACCCAGAACTATTGTGCTATAAATTCAGTCAAAAGGCTAGTTTTGCATCTTTATTAAGACTGAGAGTTTGCTATCTCTGAAGGTCATTACTAGGCTAGAAAAATGTGTTTCAAAATCCATATGGTCTCTAATCCTGGTTCACTTGAATTTGTATTAAAACAAGTGTATGGTTGAACTATTCGATGATCCCAGAAATGTAACAAAATGAAAGGCCTCTCAGAAGCTTCACATACCAAAGCTCACACTGTCTTGGCTTGTTAGTTCGGAGTGTAACTTTCTGTGTGTGCTGGCATTTTGGGAGCCTTCATCCCTACTTGTTAAGAAGCTGGTGGCACAGAGATCTGCTACTGGAGTTTTGATTTGCACTGCAGTATCAAAAACATCATCGCTTCCTGCTTACCTGTAATGTTCTTGACTAGAAAAGTGCAACTTCTGTTCATTACTGAGTTAGGTACTCGTCTTCTGTTTGAAGGAACTACATAGTTTAAAAATAGTACTGATAGTTGATTTAGTGAAGTTATAAAATCCTTGTTGCAGTTGAGTGCTTTAATCTCTAGATCTACTGTTTTGTTCTGACAACTTGTTTCTGCATAACTATAGTGTTTTAAAACACTTCCTCTGTGTTTTGGGGTGTTTGTCTAAGTTAAAGCCACTGTCAATTTCAGTACCTAGGTGATGAGAGCTGGGGATGACAAAACTGGGGGGATGGGGATGCATTCACTCAAAGGTATCTGAATTAAACATGAAGCAATAGCAGATTTAGGCCAGCCTTCTACTCTATTTAGAGTATGTTTGAGGATGCATCTGATATTGTAACAAAGCTGCAAATTCTCCAGTTCTTCCAATTCAAGATTCAAGTCTAATCCCTAGGCTTGTTTAAATTATTGGTCGGGAAATGTAGTTTTAAAACATCTTGAAGACCATGTAAGAAAAGGCTGAGTAAATTGAACCCATAGGTTGTCATCTGGGGAAAAAAAAAGAGAAAAAATAAAGAAGAATAATCTAGATATCAACTGCTAGAAAAGTAATAGGAAGTGGACTGTTAACAGAGCACAAAGTTTGTGGCTCTGTTATAGGAGGCAGCTTTGACTGATCAACTTCCATACCTTCCCCAAAGTCAGTTCAGATCTAACAAGCCTGAGTCTTGGGGAGTTGGGTGAGTGGGTGATTTGGGAAGGTGTGGGAATGCTGGCAGGGAGAACATGGATGATGACAGGGCAGAAGGATTGTGACAGGGACTGTTGGCAATAGGACCAAGGGTACAGAAACTGTCATTTGTCTGCATGGTGCAGTACAGAAGATGAACAAGTGGTCATTATCTTCAGAAATCTTTTGGACACTGATGATTTCAAGTCAATGGCAGAGTGTAGATCTTTGCTCCAGAGGAGCAGTCTGCAGAATTAGACTGTCAGTGGAAAAAAACTTTTCTGTTTTGTTTTTTTCCCCCCTACATTTCACATAGAAATCTCCTAATTCTGAAGAGTTTGCCAGGTTTTTCCCCAATAGCAAGTCATTTTGACCTATACAAGGGACAGACCATGTGAATAACTCAGTGGGGTGGAGAAAACTGTACTGATGAGTACCTGACTCATCTGGGGACTATTGCTTATCTTACTGTATTTTTGGTTTTGCTGTTTTTGGAAGAAAAGATTGGGAATAACGGCTGCTGGGAATAATGTTATCATTGTCCCATAGTTGCATTATTTCCCATTATTACTATGAGAAATTACAGTATTCTGTTTACCTGAGGGTCCTGAGTCCACAAAGGAGGCTTAAGAAGTGGAAGTTTGAATATTGTCCAATGAGATTAAAATGATCTAAATTACTAGGAGTAGGTCATGGAGAGAGTCAGGCATCACCAGATGTACCTGGAAATAAGGATAATCTGAAGGACGTTCACTTGCCTGGCTCAGGCAGCTGTTCCACAAAGGCAGCCCTTGTTTGGGAGCTCTTCACCTGTGCTCATGTGGAGCTGCTAAATGTGGGCTCCTGCCTGACCAGGGGGTCAGCCTGCCTGCCTGCCTCACCTCTGGCTACGTATTCCCCACCTCCTGCTTAGGATGGGACTGTCACTCCTGGCCAAATGCAAATCTGCTCTTGTTGTTGCTCTTGGCCTGGTTTTCAGTTGGATGAGTTCCTGGGTCTGACTCAACGCCTGACTGAAACGCGCCGAGGAATCAGCGGAGATCGTGCGCTCGGGGGAAGAGCGGGCTGCTCCCCCTCGCAGCGGGGGATGTTCAGCCTCACGAGCTCGCTTGGTGCTGTGCTGATGCTTCTGCACGGCCTCCAGATTTAATTTGGCTCCTATGTGGCCAATTTGGAGAGGGAGGTGCTGTGCCTGCCTGTCTCCAGTCACCTGTGTAGACATACCTTCCAAGGGTCTGATGAGCTGAGTCAAAGAGAAAAGTGTATGTCCTTCAAGATAAAACTACAGCAGATGCTTTTTCTTTTCTCTTTACTACAGTTCTTTTCCATTTAGTTTTTGAATGGTAAGCCTCTCTTTCCCATTTTTTAATGCCATCTGAGGTAGACATTTTGTCTGTGGTGTTTTTTGTATTTCTTTTAAAATTCTTACTTTCATAGTTCTTTAAGGCTTTCTTTAGAAAATGGAGCTGTCTTTGAGTGGCATGCAGCATTAAAATTACAGCTAACTAGATCTTTACATAACGAAATAGTAATAGTAGGCATGTAATTAATGTTCTGTTGATAATTATTGAAAACTTTCTCCCTCAAATCTGTGGCTACATTTGTTGTTAAAGCATGAGGCATATTGAAGGTTTGGCAAAAATACCTGTAATTCAGCTATAATTGTGTTCTGTTCCAAGCTTATATTAGCTGTGTTTTGCAAGAGTTGCTTGAATGTGTTTCTTTTTGTGTGTACCTCTGCTTAGGCAGTTTTAAGTGGCTGGAAATTGCATGGGGCTCTGTTCTTCCACCCATGCTCACAGAAAAAGGTATCTTGTGCCTCAAAAATACACTGTTGTGTTTGACTCCCGAAGTCTTCTCCTTCCCAAATGTAATTGTGGTGCAGCTGTGCCCATAAAACATGTGTATAATAGGTTTTCCTCATACTTCATTTAATTTTTAGCCCTTTATACCAGTATCCATCTTCCAAATCTGCTTTGAGAAGCAGGTGCTTGTCCTATGTGGTTAACAGATCAAATACAAAGCTTGAGGACTGGTTAATGCATTCAAGAATGGCAGCACTGGTCACACACCTGAATACTTGCAATGTGATTTCTAAAGCCATCTTTTGGCCTTGCCTTAATCCAAGCCCAGATCTGTGTTTTATTGTGTCCAAAGGTAAGAGGCAATTTTACCATGGGGTGTTCTCTGGAAACAAATACAAGGTTTTGCTTCCAGTTTTGAATGGCCTGTGTTTACCCTTGTAGCAGACTGCTGTTTCTGCAGTGCTGTATGAAATTGGGACTGGCTGGACTGACAGGTCCTTTTTTTGTTTCTTGTTTGTTTGTTTTCTGTTTTAGCTTCCTGAAAGAAACCATAAACCTAATTGTTTAAAGAAAAGAAAGATTCCCTATTTCATGTAAAGAATAGGGATTTATTTCACTGTAGATAGTTCAAAAGGACCTTTCCTTATTCAGGGGATGCTGAATATCATTACACTGTAGTGTTACAACCCTCTCTAGAATATTCCTTCAAAAGCTACCTCGAACCTGTGAGTGAAATTATAAAAATGTTAATTGACTGCAATTTTGTAAACAGTGCAATAGATAACAAGAGAAAGGTTCTTACAAAGCTATGTAGTTGTACTGTTTAAAGAAATGTAAAACAAGAATAAGTGTTATGTTGATATTGAGTTAATCACTCCTGTTTCTGAGGAAAATCTGAAAAATAGATGTGCTGTGTAGGAAAAGTACCAGCTCTTTTCAGGAGTGCAGCTCCTACCCTACACTTCAGTAAATCCTGAAAGAGGGATTCTTAATTTACTCACAAAATGTGTGGGTATTAACAGAGCAGAGCAGTGTTCTGAAAGGTTCTTTGGAATGGATGTACTGTGGAGTTAATGGCTAAGGTGGTTACAGGTGGTTTTGATAGCAGCCAGAGATGGCACCATGTAATGATTCATTGGCAGAATAAGAAGTTGTCTGAGTCATCTTTATAGGTGTGCAGTGATAACTCAGAGGAGAGTTACAGCTGACTGGAGCTGGTACTGTGCTCCAGCTGAGGCAGCGTCCCCAAAATGACAGCGTGACGCTCGTGGTGTCTCTTTGTCATTAGTGGGTCCTTGCTCCCTGAGCATAAATAGCAGTAACTTGGAGAAGGTTGTATCTGTAGAAATCAACATTGCTTTGGCCAAACACACAACACTCATTGGAATTATATTTTTCTGTTACTGCTGTTGTTTACACAAGAAATAATGGTTTTTTGCCCACTTTCTCTGTTTTGAGATGTAATGTGAGTGGTTGCGCTTCCCTGAGCTTTGCTCCCACTGCAGTATCGCTCTATGATTAATTGACATGAAGTTATTCACCATTTGTCAAAGTCTGGCTGTGCAGGGTTGCAGCATCTGAGATGCCTCCTTCATCACTAGGGCCTTCAGAAAGAGGTGCTGGTGCTTTGAGCAGAGCTTTGGCCTGCAGGCAGGTGTGTGTGCCGGGGTTCAGCACTGGAGCGTGCTGTGATGCTCTCTCTTAGGTACCATCCTCTGGTGTGGTCAGAAGCAAAGTGGTCGTGGTCTGTGGTGAGTGACTGCCAAACCCAGGAGCTCTGCTCACTCTGGTCCTGGCTGGGACCAGCAAACATGGGGGTGGGTTATATCTTGTGTCAGATGGGCACCTGGCTGCTCAGCCTAGTTCTATCACTTGTGTTCAGCTGGGCTTCTGCAGAGAGGCAAAAACAGTTTGGAGGTGGGACAAAGAACATGAGTGAGTGAGTTTTGCCTGTCCTTTCCTGGCTTTGTGGCAACCAGTGAGATCAGCTGCTGGTTTTCTGGAGTAAGGAAAGAAAAGGAAGGGAGCAACTTCTTCTGCCAGTAGCCTGTGGAGCTCCTAGGATGGTGGAGCCAGGCACTGCCGCAAATCTTTTCAAAACCATCTGCTTTTACCACCTGTCACTGCTTATTCACTAACTCCTGGTCATATTGGGCATCAGTATTAAAAATCTTTCTCTGTAAGTACAGAAATTAATAGGTTTCTTCTACAGTCCCCTACTTGGGCTATGGATATATAATGGAGGAGTTTCAGAAGTGCTCTGTTATGAGGGAGAGTGGTGGGAGAGAAGGATAAAAGGACTTGCCTGCCTGACGTAAAGCACTTCCTGATGTAGTACATGCACACAGAGCTCTTTTATTTTTGTTATCAGTTGGTCTGAAATCCATGGCATGATTCTGTTTAAACTCAATTCTAAGGACAATTTTGAGGGTGAAATTTTGTTATAGAAGGAGCCCTTAGCAAAACTATTGCATATACTGACATCAGCTTATTCATTGCTTCTAGCTTTAAGTCAAAGGGAACATCAGAGTCCAGGACTGCTTCTAGATTTCCTTTGGCTATTGAATTAAATGTCATTGCTGTTAAGGACCCAACTCCTTTGTTGGACAAAAAATTTTTGAAGAGGCTGAGGCTATTGGTCCCCAGGCCATTAATAAGACACCCAAACTCTCATGTATTCACATTCCTAAATTGAATGTGACAGACAGAATTATACCCTTAGTTAACCCTCAGCTCATGTAACTGCATTCTCGGTGCTTTACCTGTGACCCTGCAGACTGCAAAGAAACAACCTGCTTGCTTTTCTGATAAAAGATCTGTTTATGCAGCCTTGGAGCTCTGATAGCCATGCAGTGTGTGCAGTAGATTCTTCTTTATTCCTGTGACTGCAGCTGGAACTTCTCAGCCTAGCTCTTTACATGCCCTGTGATCCTTTCTCCAGTAATGTACATTATTACTTTGATGTGGTTCTGCTTCTACTTCCCTGTGGAGCCCTGCTGCAGAAAGAAATGAAATCCCAGGTCAAGATGTTACAGACACTGAATGACGCTGGCTTCTACCAGTGACCTCCTTTGAGTCCTCATTGCTGCTATCTTCATTAGATACTCCAGAGCAATACATTCCTAGTACGGAACAAAATGTCAGTGATCCCCTCTGCACTTCTTTGTGCCTTTCTTTGCATCTGAAATAGAGGTGATAACACTTGCAGAGAGGAGAGGGCGAAGAGCCCAGGGGATACCAGGGTGTTTATGTCATGCTCTGTTGTGTGTAGCAAAGCAACCATCAAATCTTGCACCTAGATGTGCTCAAACCTTCCAGCTCAGTGGAAAACTTCTGTGGTTCTGCAGATAACCAGTAACATTTGCCATAATACTGGCTAGCTATAGTTTTAATTTTTCCATATTCTTACATTTATGTTCAGTGGCTACTGCCTTGTCCTGTGCATCCTCAAAGCAGCCAGTGGGTTTCTGCTGTACTTGAATTCAAGGTCTCAAGGTACCCCAAACAATATATTGATTTGATGGGAAATTCTGGATCTTGATTCATTTCTCAGTTAATATTTTTTTTCATTTCCCCTGTTTCCTAATCTCTATGTCCTTTCTCAGGCATTTTGTTTTGTTCCTTTTCCTAGTTCTGCTATCACTTTACTTAGCTGAGAGAGCTCAGACTGTGTCCACAAAGACTCATTTCCTGCCTGAGATGTATCCCTTCACCTTTGTTTTGGCCTATTCCTGACCCCTCATTCTTCTGTAGTGTCAAGCAGACTGCTAGCTGTGTATTAATCTCTTTGGCTCAGCACTAAAATAAGTGCTTTACAGGTACCTGTCTCAAATCCTGCTGTTGGCTACAGGGTCCAAATCAACTGATCTTTGGAGATATTGAGTTCCTGGTACTAGAATGCTCCATACATGGGGCCTCAGGTGTTTCGGCCCAGTATTTTTTTTCTGCTGGATGTTTGTATTGGCCCATATACAGCTGAGATTGTTTTTCTGCCATTGGGAATGCTAAATTTTCCACCGAGGGAAAACCTATCGCTTTAGCTGGCTTAGGGGTTTTCAAGAACTGATTAGGCATTGCTTACTGCTGATGAACTTGTCCACAGAGAGTTCCCAGCAAGCAGATCGAGGAGAAGGTGGAAGTGTGTGCTTCCAAGATGATGTGATGACAACCCACCCATATTTTAAAGATGAGATCTCTGGACTCTGCCAACACAGTAATACTGTTGAACCAACCACATACGCAAAGCTAAACTGTGATCTGGCAGCAAGTCAGTCACAGCCTACAGATGCATTAGTTGCTCATACTATTCCACTTGGACAGGGGGTGTGTGTCTTAATTCTTGGGTTCCTCTTGGAAACCTTTGCCTGTCAATGCTACATTTAGTGCAGCATTGGTTTTCAAGTAATGAGTATTTGTGCTTCAGTAGTCACCCCTCTGCTGGTGAATCATCAACAGGCTGAAATTGCATTGATACTGAACATATTTCTGTCACCTTTTCTGGAAGGATATACACAGGAGGACCGATTGCTTTGTTCTTGAAGTTCAATATGATTTTAAAATTCCAGTCTTAAAGGTTATAGGTTGGCACATTTAGCTGTTGGTATTTAACCTTAAAAATTAGATAAGCGTGTTGAAAAAAAGAAAAAAATAATATGCAATGCCAGAGATTCCATTGCTGGCAATAGATTGCATCCTTAAAGATGGGGAAGTTCTTGCCTTCTGAAGTGGCATAATCTGCATTTATCAAAACCCAACTCCTCTGCTTGTCACTAACATTTAATTTCCCTGGCAGCCTAGGTAAGTCTTGTTCTGGGAGATGAAGTAAGGTGATCTGGAGCCCTTCATAGGAACTTGTTTCTGATCTGAGATTCGTGTGTTCAAAATGTTAGAACAGTCACAATACTGTCTTTCATTAAATGACAGGGTGCCTTCAAAGAGAGTAGTTCTCTTATTTTTCTACATACGCCTACACTGAGCGTGACTAATGTGATTGTGACTGTGAGCCCTTAAATAAAAAGTGGAATTCTAGAAGTAGGTCTCATAGCATTCCTAGATACAGAGCAGGAAACTTGTGCCTTGTCTCCTGGGTAAGAAGAGTAAGCTGAATTTATTACATCTGATTGTTGGAATTAAGACAGTAGGATTTGGGTTTGTGAGATGCATGCAAGTCCTCATATGGATTTTTACTCTAAACTCTAAACTCTAAACGTATCATTTTCAGTGTGTTGTCTGTATTATCACTCTAGAGTAGCATTGGTAGCATTTGGTGCTTTGCTCCATGCAGCTTTGTAAAAATATCACCCAGTACTGCTGACTCATTTATAAAATAAAACGGGCACGTCCTTGCACTTATTTTTTCTTTTTTTCTGTCTTTCAGACTTCAAAAATCTTACCTGCTGTGTGCAACCTTATGTCCTTTCCATGCAAAATATAGTGCCCAGAATATCCTGTGTGAGATGCTTTTTATCTAAAGTGCTCATAATTGCTAGCAGCAGCTTCCTTTAAATCATTTACAGAGTTTTCACTGGAGTGTCCCATAGGTAGATGGGTTTTTATTCTCTACAGTGCTGTGCAAAAATCTTAGCAAACAAGAAAGTTCCACTTGCACTAATAGAGATATTGCATCTCTTTGGTAATTGTTATGAAAGTTCAGGAAGATTAAGGCCAGGAAAATACAGTAAGGATAACTAATTCTGTGATGAAAAGGTCATACTTCATTGCCTTAGCTTTTTAAAATGCCATGTTTTTCATACTTTATGGAAATTTACCTTCATTCCTTTAAAAAGCAAATTCTGATGGAATCTGAGTGCACTAGTAGGGTAAAATACATCAATTTTCTGTTTTCATTGTCCTCCTATTCATAAGTTGTAAACCTACAACTGTAGAACTCTTCTTTTTTTTTGTGTTTAGTGTTTCTTCGTTGATTAAATAATTTCTTTACTATATTGCAAATAAATATCTGGTGTAGTGTTAGCAAGGGAACATATGTTCTGATGTTTTAGCATAAACATGAAAGTCCTACTAATATTTCTCCACCAGAACTTCATGCTACAAGAACAAGATATGCTGGGCCACGGGTGGCATGGTCTCTATCCTCTTGAGAATGTTTTCTGCCAGAACACGGTGATTTTACTGGTCCAGTAAGTCTGCACTTCTTGTCTACTCATATACTCGTTGGAGATGTGCATTTTCTTCGTAAGAGTGTGGCATTAGTACTTGAAAGCAAAGGGAACATAGCAAAGCACACGAGTGATACTCCGTGGTACAAAGTATGTGGAAATTAGGTAAATGTGGTAGATTTGAAATCAGATACAAAGGTCTGCCAGTGTGCCACAGGCTGAATGAAGAGGAGCAGGGTAGTGCTTTGTGCTTGTGTTTTTCACTTCACTGTTAACAAAGAACATGAGATTAACTCTGCTCTGCCCTGTGATGCACATCTGCAATGCTGTGTGCAGTTCTGGGCTCCTGGAGCGGGGCCAGCAGTGGCTGAGGAGATGATTTAGGGCCTGGAGCATCCCTGACAGGGAAAGGCTGAGGGAGCTGGGGCTGTTCAGCCTGGAGAGGAGCCCCAGCTGAGAGGGGCCCTCAGCCCTGTGTGTCCCTGTGTGCAGGGAGGGCTCCGAGCAGGGCCCAGGCTCTGCTCTGGGGGGCCCAGCCATGGCACCAGAGGAACGGGCAGGGACTGATGCCCAGGAAATTCCACCTGGACATGAGGCAGAACTTCTTCCCTGGGCAGTGACTGAGCCCTGAACAGAGACCAGAGGGGGTATGGAGTCTCCCTCACTGGAGATATTCCAGACCCCTCTGGACACAATCCTGTGCTTTGTGCTCTGGGATGGCCCTGCTGGAGCAGGGAGGTGGGACCAGCTGCCCTTCTGTGGTCCCTTCCAGCCTGACCCATCCTGGGATTCTGTAACAGAGTGTATGGAGTAGGGAGCAGTGTTCAAAAACTGTATATGGTGGAAATGGCTTCCCTTCTTTTGTTCTAAATGCTGAGAATTGGCAATAGCACAGTGGGCTTTGTCTGAGGAGCTCTGGAAATGCTGCCATTAGACAGCATTTGGGTCTTCTTGTTTCTCAACTCAAACAAGTAGTGACAAGTCTGCAGCAGATTGTAGGTCCCTGATAGAGTCAGAGGAAAGGGTAGGTAGCAGTCTTGCACTGAGCATTCAGGAAGGTAACCTGACAGATCTGTCAAGACAGCAGTGAGATTCTTTAATGTCAGTGGAGTCTTGCTGGGTATCTGCTGTTCCCCTGGAGGAACCACATCCTAGCAGAATCTATATGGAATCCAGTAATTTAATCCTGTTAAGTAGGTGTAAGGTCATGTGTCAGAAAGGTGAGTTACTCTTTTTCTTCATTTCTTCAGTTACTTTGGAGATACTATGAAGGGAAGGGTTGAAAGTTTTCTTTGTCCTGTGGGCATTTCTCAGCTCTCTGTTCTTCTCCCTTAATCAGTATTTGGAGGCCTAGTGCTCTGAATGTTTGGGTTCTCTTCTTTTTCATATCACTGGCTACTTGTGAGAAGCACTTTTTGGTAGATGGCTGCTCATGGAGCTTGAGGGTAGAGCCCTTCCCTGTTTTATAAGGGTGAGGTGAGTATAAATATTGTGTCCTCAGAGTCCAAGCAGTGTGGGATTGAGTGCATGGGCAAGAGGTGGCCTGTCTTGCAATTTGACCCACCAAGCAAGAAGCATGATATGTTCTTGTTCCAAATATGGTTTTGTACAAAAGCGAAGATTGACTAGGAGAACTTAAATAAGCAGTGCAGCACAGGAAACAGAATATTTTATTGCTCAGAACTGCTTTAAAAAGCTGGTTATGTTCAAATCCATCAGGCTGGATGGGATTTATGCCAGGGTACTGGAAGACATAGGTGATGCAGTTGCAATTCTGCAGTTGCAATTCTCTATGAAAATAAATTAGAGAGGTCCCTGAAAACTAGGGAAAGGCTCTGTTATTACACCCATCTTTAGAAGAAGAGAAAGAAGGGTAGTTCAGGGATAGTCAGCCTTCCACGATCCCTGGAAACATTACGTATCATGTCTTCTGGGAATTTGTTTCCAAATCTGAGAAGAATGAGAAGGTAGTCAAGAATAGTTGACCCAGGTGTACCAGGGACAAGAAGTATTTGACAAACCTGAATGCCTTTTGTAATTAAATGACCAAATATGTAGATATGGGCATATTGGTCGCTAAATTCTTTGCTGTGAGAGTGGTGAGGCACTGGCATGGGTTGCCCAGAGAAGTTGTGGATGCCCCATTCCAGGGATGGAACTTGTAGCAATCTGGTCTAGGGGAAGGTGTCCCTGCCCATGGCAGGGAGGGTTTGGAACTGGCTGATCTTTAAGGGCCTTCCAAACCAAACTATTCTGTGACTCTGTGACTCCAGTGAGGTTTTTGTTATAGTCTCTCATTGAGGAAGCTGTGCAAATTATATGGATTGTTAGATTAATTGAAAATTGCGTGGATATCAGAGTTCAAGGTGTAGTCTCCAATGGCTCAGTGTCTCATTGGAGACAAATAGCAAGTGGCCTGTGAGGGATTGGGCTGGTGATGCCACCTCTCTGTTAATTATCTAGATGGTGAGATGGAATGCAAAGTCACAGATCACATTAAATTGGCAGGAGAGAGAGTTCAGTACACCAAGTGGTAGAAATGCAGTTCAGCTGGGTCTTGGGAAGCCTGAGATTTGGCCAACAGAAACCTATTGAAGCTCAGTGAGGATGAACATGAAGTTCTGTGCCCATGCAGATCATCTCCTTGCAGCAGCATAGTCTGGGAAGCAACTGGCTGAACAGAACATTTGTGGGAAAGCTATGGGATATGATGATTGCTGCCAAGTTGGAAATGAGTTAGTGATGCATTTTCATTGCAAATAAGGCAAACAGCATAGTGGTCTCTGTGGCCAGCAGGTATGGGGAAGTAATTGTCCTTCCCAGCACTGCTGAGTACTCTGGTTCTTCAGTCAGTCAGTTCCTCAAATGAAAACACAATGTTCAGAAGATGGAGAGAGGACTACCTCTGAGCCATGAGCCGTGATTCTGAGCCATGGGAGCCATAAGTAATGAGGAGAGATTAGGGTCCCTGGGCTGTTTTAGTCTGGCAAAAGAGGCAAAGGGGCAATCTTACAGAAGCCTGTAGCTTCTTGAAGACAAGTTCTGATGACTATGGAGCTTGTTAGTGGCAGATCTTAAAAAGAAGGAACAACTGTCACAAATTGCAGCTCAGACTGGCCATTAGGAAAAAGTTTTTCACCACTGAGTAGCACAAGAGTTTTAACATGCTACCCAGACAGGTGGCGGAATCTTTCCTTTGAGGTTTTCAAGACTCAGCTGGACCAAGCTGTGGGAGACCTCATGTAGCACTGATGAGAGTCCTTCTCCAAGCAGAGAACCTAACTGCTGATCTGCAGAGAATCACAGTTGGGGGGTTTTGTGTTTTTCTACGATTCTGCCCAGGACATCAGGGCTGTGCAATGCAGAGGAAGAATTTTGTATGGCTGGGACATTTCCTGTGTGCACAAGCGTGAATCTGGAATGGTGGACAATGGAAGTCCTTCTATAAAGATTTCCTCCTTACTGTCAGCTTGAAATGTGCCCATGTGCTCATACAGAGTCCTTAAGTATGAGATGTGGGTTTATATTGCTTAGCCATTTTCAAATTTTCTGTTCTTTTGACATGCCTTGGGAATAAATACCACGATGTTCACATGGCTGTAGGAAGCCAGGTAATTTGTATTTAATCTGAATTATTTCATTTGAATTATTTATTGAGCATTGCATTTATTGTAGTCGTTACTTCTCTCTCTGTAGGTGTTCTAGGAGCTGTAGAAATGTATAGAAATCTGGTTTTGAAACTTAATTTGCCAAAAGTAAGAGAGAAAGTGACGTGGGAAAATCAGCTGTCAGAATCATAATAGATCTGTTTTTACAGATCAGTGTTGATGATTGAGTTGATCCTTGTTTTAGGGACTGACTGTGATTGATTGCAAGTGCTGCAAGATTTAATTGAAGAGGCCAACTCATGGAAAGGTGAAAAAGCAGTCAGCTAAAAGACAGGATAATTGGAAGCATGATTTTATCAGCAATCCAAGGTAGGAGCAGAGACAGACAGAATGGGGTCAACCTTTGACAAGCTAGAAAGAAACACCCAAAGTCCTGGTTCCCCAAACCCACAGCCCAAGTCCCATTGCCAGAAACCTGTGGGTGGGAATTCCCTCCCTTGAGGCTGGCCAGGAAAAAGGTGTTGCAATGGTATCTTGTTCACCCTTCGTGACTCTCAGATAAACACTAATGCCAGCTGCATCAGGGGTAGGAACACGTGCCTTTATCACTTCAGGGATGATTCCAGTCCCAAACCAGTTTTATTGCTTTCACTTACTGCCTGAGCCAAGAAACCCTGCAGACCTAAGTCAAGCCAGTTTAAGGAGGATCAGATCTCATTTAGGTTGCTTGGGATTTTACAGAGAACCGGGGGGGGGGGGGGGGAGGGGGGAAGCCAACCCCTAAATATTTAGTGTTTGGAATCCAGGAGAAGTTGGCTTAGGAAATAAACTCTTGACTTCAGTTGACTTAAACTGAATGAAAGTAGTAAACTGAACAAAACCTTACTTGATGTGTGGTCATCATTTCCTCATTCAGGATATTTCTGTGAAATACTTTCCCAGACTATGTCTGTGTGATTAAAATTGGTGTTACTCTTGATTTACTGCACTCTTCTGTGCTAAAGGGCTGTGCTATAAAAATAATGCAATGTAGAAATGCTGCTCTGAGTAGATGTGGATTTCCTTCCTATGGTTGGTATTGCTATAGCAACATTTCCCTCCAAACCATGACTGTCATTACAAAAGTTGCCATTGGTCTTATATGTAGTAAATTATATCTGTATTTAGCAATGAACTCCTAATGTTAAATTAAATAAATACCTGCTTTTTCTATTCATCCCTCACCAAGCCTCAATTTTCAACAAAATAATTTTATTTTAGGAGTTCAGTTTTCCAGTAAGTTGTTCTTAGATGTGAACACAGTTTTTTCAGTTTCTGGATTTAAGATGTTTATTGTAGCTGAATTTAAGCATCAATGTTCACTGTGCCAGTTTTACTGGAAAGATTCTTGTTAGGAATGTCTCTGCCTCTGCTGGATGTATTGGGGGGATAATTACGACCTAATATAGATCTCAGAGGAGGCATACAAAAAAAAGGAAATTATTTACATGTGGAGTATCTTGAAAATATATTTCAAAGAGAAGATGTTCCTGATAAACATTTCTTGTGTAATTCACATTATTCATGTAATAGGAATATGTCTATGTTCATACTTCTGTTTTCAGTCTAGAAGTAGGAGCAGCAATCAGAAATAAGGGCATGCGCAACAAGGGGTGCCTAAGCAGACAGGATGGGAAGGTCAGTACCTATCTTCTTGGGTATGCTGCCTGAAAGTGAACTGTGTTTGACTGGAGCCAGCAAATCTCATTGTTACACTACATGCATAAACCCACAAGCCCTCAGGAATTGGAATATACAAACCTGATTCTGGTTAAACCCCGTACATTATGCAAGAGCATTTGTGAAATGAACTTAAGAACTGCAGAATGACAGCAGCCAGGGTAAGAGTGCAATCAATCACGTGTAATCATACTTTGCTCAAGAAGCTGAGGGGTCATTGTTATGAAAACAAAAGCATAAATCCATTTCAATACCTTGGATATGATCTGCTCTTTCTTCTCTGAGCAGCCCAACTGGGAATTCTGAACTGAGTTTGCAGTTACATAGCTTTGACATAAATTGTAGCTTTACCTGGATTTCTTGGTTCTGTTTGTCTTGTAGTAAGTGGCTTGTTCATTTTAAATTCTGCTTTGTGCTTAGACTTTAGACTGGGTTTTGAGAGATTCAAGGCTCTTGAGGTGTGGTATAAATACAGTTTACTGCAGGGCCTTTGTCTCCATGGAACAGGTGAGAAGTGTTTTTGGGCCCCTTGTACCAAAGTCATGGTATTAATATGATCCCACCCTTTCTCTTTGTTTTTCAGTGAGTTCTGAGAACAGGCTCATCTCTACCTCAGGCTGTAACTTGGGTGCCCCTCTCCTGAAATTGCCTGTGCAGAGGAGCCCTGTTAATACCTCTCTTTGGGTGCTTGGTGTCCTAAACTGAAAGAAGGAAGAGACCCATAAAAACATGTAGGGTAGAGGTAAAATCACTTGTGTTGCTGGGGAGAAGGAGAGGGAGTGAAGTGTATGGCTAAAGCTTTATCATCAGGGAGCATCACATTTCACAGGTGATTTTTTTGAACCTAGATTTGTTTAAAACAAAGCTGGTTGATGTGTAACTAGTGTCATCACCCTGTGTGGGCATCCAGGAGTTATTGGGAACACACCAGTGCCTCTAAATCTTGTAGTTAAGCTGGTTACAAGGTACTTAACCCAGGAGTCAGCATGAACTTTATACATATAACAAACATACAGTCTATTCTGGTTTTGGAATGCTGTTCCTAGTGGAAATTTTATATGAACACCAGCATGAGATTACGAAGTATAACATGGTGTTTGTAGGCAAAACTTTTTCTGTGCAAAGGGGTTCCAAAGGCTGTGAGCCACTTCTGGCACAGGCCTGTTGAGTCTCATGCTTCACATGTAAGACTCAGTCCATTGGCCTCTCTTCTCTAAAATTCTGTGTTTGTGGATGGTTTCTCCCTGGCTCCAAGCTACTGCTGATGGTGAATTGGCCAGGTTGGGGAGGCACCATTACACAGGACAAGCCAGGTTTTGTCTCCCAGCCAAGCCTACCTGTGAGATGTGGGGCATGGAATGCTCACTTTCTTCATGGCCTGGAAGCGTAAGATGTGCCCTCAAGACCCTGATCAGTCACATCTTTCTGCTATGCTAGTGCAGAGTCTGTCTTTCCCATTGGTGCTGGAATAAGCTGGATGGTGTCATTTAATATTTTGGTGTTATTTTTAGATTATTGTTATTATTACAGATTAGATCTGCAGTGGAAGTCCAGCAGAATGAGTGATGTGCATTGGTTTATGGTCACCAAAGATTTTGGTTTACTTTTCTCGTGATTAACGAAGATGTTTAAGTAAACTGGAGTTGCAGAGAACTTGGTAACCAGCAGAAGTCTTTTTTTGTGCATTGGTGCGGGATAACTTAGGGGAACAAAAAGTGTCAGGGTTTGTTCTGATTTCCTGCTAGACAATACATTATTTGTAACCTTAATATCATGACTACAGCAGCTTTCTTTTTAAGGCTTAGCTGGTACTTCAAAAGATAGGGCTCTATATGTAAGTTTTGCTCTGCTCACCACGTTTCTTGGTCATGAATTCTGACCTTGTCAAGTGGATTGTTTTCATAACTGCTAAGCAACAGCAAAAACCCAAACCACAAGGCATTACCAGAGCAGCAGTCTGCATTTCTGTGGCCTCCTGCCATGGGATGGAGTCATGCTGCAAGTGCAACAAACTGCAGGAACACAGTTTGGCCAAGTTTGAAGGCTAAGCTTTCTCTGGTTTTCTGTGTTATACCATCTTACTAAATCTCCTAATTGTGAAGGCATTCAGCATGTTTTTATGAACCAGAGTAATTCAAAGGCTCAATAAAGGGGCTGTACTGTCCTACATGGTAGTTACTTGGGTAGATCTAATGCCTCAAAACTGCCTTGTGTATCCTCCAAATGCCAGAGGGTATTAGTTCCTGTATGCTGCAGACTGAAAGGGAAATGCATTATAATGCTGAATGTAATGACTCAAGTAAATGGTTTTCATTCAGGTATTAGACTTGTCAACTGTATTAATTTAGGGGTTTTTAAAGTTGTTGAAAATGTTTCATTTTCCTGCTAAAAAGTGTTATCAAATGCTGCGTACGTACAACTGGGCAGTGAACTGTCACTTTTCTTTTTAAATTTGCCCACTGTAAATTTAGTTTTGTTTAATGAAGCCTATAAACTGAGCAGATGAGTTGGCTGTGTGTAACCTTGGAACCCTTCCTCTGTGCCTGACTCATAGACATTTTGATTTAGCTTCAGGGATGATTCTCCTTAGATTCTGTTATCCTCAAATGGCACTGGTTTTGCCAAGCTTGCCTATTTAGGAAACATAAATCATGTCCTCAAAAACCATGAGAAAGCACTGAGTGAGAAAACAATCAGACAAATGAGCAAATCTGTTTGAATTCATGAGCTTTAGTCTTCTCTCTGCAGTAATTGAGGCTAGAAGAGGAGAATTCACATGTAATCAGAGAGTCCAGGAGCTGGCCGTTCAACAAAAATATTAATGCAAGTATTGTTCTGGTATTGCTAAGGATGGGAATACTGCAATATGGGCATAGTCTGTAACAGATTTTAGCCACAGTTAAAACCAATATATGATGTGTTGAATGATGTCTACTGGTTCTTCCAGATTGAACTTTTCTCCATAAGCTGTCAATTCATTTTGCTTACAGGCAGGGCAGTGTTTCTTTTACTTAGTTGAAGGAAGAAGCCACTGAAATCACATAGGGGTTTATTTATTGCAAAAATTGTTGTGCTATGGGTACAAAACTTGCCAGAAAATGTAGCTGTTTTAATCTTCTCCATTCTTCTTGATGCGAAGTACAATCACAGCTCACCCAAAAAGATCATGACAAGGTTTAGTTGAACTCTGTGTAGTTTTCCTTTTGGTCTTTCTGGTTTGTTTGGTTTAGGGACATTTAAGCACCTTGTTTCCTTTGGGCACAGTGTGTTTTGCATCGATAGTGTCAGCTCAAAGCTTTTACCAGAATACCAAATTTTTGGTGATATGCAGTCCAGTTGCTCCCTAGACTTTGGGTGCTTGTATGTTAGAAGTAGAAAGGGATGAGAACTGGTTCATGCATGAGCAAGAATTTTAATTTATCAGTCATCTTACAACCCCTTGTTTTCCTCAGTTTTCATTTTGAGCTTGTCTTTTGATGTTGCTGAAGATGGAAAGGGAAATACAAGTTTTCGCTCAGCCTCATGTGGCAATCATCTGTAAACTTCAGATTTTAGTAGTATATGTCCAAAGAGTTTAGCAAATTTTGTCTGGGTAGTTAGCATTTCACGAGATTAACTTTATGTGGCTTTATGTGTGGGTTTGTGGGCATTGTGCAGTTTTATTATTTAATAAACACCATTTAACTGCTGGTGATTTGACCTTAATTAATGTTATAGCTCCTGGGATTATGTTTCAACACAGTCATGGTAAACTTTAAGATCTAGCAGTCCTATACATAAGCATCTCCTAAGGGGTTTGTTTTGTTGTTTTTTGCTCTCTTGAGTAGGGAATGTTTATTGTTTCTGTTCCCAGGACTTCCACATCTAATATGTAGCATTTTGATTTACAAAACAATTCACTTGCATTTGAATTTTCATTAAAAGCATCGTGGAGGGTAGTGGTTTTTAGTTGCAAATTTGGACAGGCGTGTAGTGCTGTAATCTTTCTTTTGACTATTTGCCGCAGCCCAAGTGAAATAAAATATTTTGGAACATCTTAATTTTGCTGTCTGACAAATTTCCTCTAAGTGAAAGCAGATGGGCCTTCTTCAGGAGGAAGGGAAAGGAAACGTGGCATGCACAACAACAACAACAACAACCCAGTGAGTGTCTGTTCTTTTCGTGCAGACTTGTGCAGGTACTTACAGTCTATATCTGATAGTGAAGTGGAAAGATCTGAAGTTCACTTAAGGTGTGAATTCTCATAGGAGTTAAAGACAGTGTTGTGTTCTATTTATTAATATTTTGCATTTCAGCATCTTGGGCTTTTGGATATTTTGTGTCTTCTGTGGTTTGTATTCAGCTGAAGACCTGTTATCTATACAGGTACATATAGTCCTAAACCTCTTTGAAGTGGTAACCTTTTAAACGTTATAATCTATTTCCAGTTGAAAGAAATGCTTCAGATGCTGTCCTGAACCCGAACACTTTCCAAATTCATGGATTTAATGAGGTCAGCCTGTCTTACTCTTTACTATGTTATGGCATGCATTATGTCCTTGTAATTCTCTTAGGAGCTCATTCATTATGAAACTCTTAACAATGATTTTTTGGATGAGGCCAATAAAATTAAGCCCATTTGTAATTTAAGAAATGTAGTCAAGCAAACAGAGTATGTTCCAAAAATGAGTGTTATGAAATTTCTCTGTAATTGTTTTGAAGAGGTTCCCTAACAACAGATTCATTTATGTAATTTTTTTTAAACTCTTTATGCTCATAGAAAGCTTAAAAAATTATGCTCTAGCATGAATTCTAGATGTAAGAAATTCAGATTCATTGTTTCTTTTAAAAGAAATGAGTTCAGAAAATAGAACTTGAAGTGAAAAGCCATCCTGACAGTTAAGGAGCATTTACAGCAGGTATAGGTAACATCACCTGTCTTGTAGATTATTGTGGTCTGCCCAGAAATAATTAAAGGGCATGCACTCCTAGGAGAAAGAAGGTAAAGCCAAGCTGACTTAGGGATGCTACAATTCTGGTGCAGCAGCTGTGGGAATTCAGTACTACTCAGAACATAGACCACCAAGAGCTTTATTCCCATATAAATGGCCTTATTTCCTCATCTTCTACTCATATGAGCTTTTATTAGCACTGAGCTTATGACTTCGTGATGCACTTGGAAAAATCCTTGCACTTCATGCCCCAAGGCCTTCACCAGCCTTCCTGAGAGAAGCTTGCTGCTGCTCACCCTTTTGCTTCTGCAGGGATCTTCCAGTGGAAACAGTTAACCTGATGATATTTGTCTGGTTAGGTTTGGTTTTACTCTTAAGAAGTGGCATGTTGTTTGTTATGTAGGGTATGGCACGCTTGAATTACTTACAGGACTTGATTTGGTAGTTGGGAGATTTGGAAGACTTCTTAAAAAACCATTAATTTAGATGACATATAAATGCATAATTTCTTTTCCTGTAATTGTGGTCAACAGTGTGCTTAAATAAAACCACAAAACAAAACCTGTGTTTCACTCCAGGAGGGGTGATACACATTGCACCCTAAAGTACAGAAAACAGTGTCATTAATTACAAAATTAGGTATTTTGGGGAGTCTTTGGTGAACCATTGAATCTCCTCTCGAGTTGTGGCTGTACTAAGTGCTGCTCAGTTGTCCTTGCTAATTTGCAATTAAATCTAGTTTTGGATGTGGTTGGATTTTTGATTGTTTATAGGGGTTTTTTTCCCCTTGCTAAGCAGTATGTTAAAGTAAAATCTCTTTTATCCCAGTCATGCTAAACATGCTTCAGTGTGATCTGAGTCAGACAAATACTTGACGTCCAAGAGGAATTTTTGCTCCGTGCTTGTGGGGCTGCTAAACTTTGGGTGCCACAGACCACATTGTGGAATGGTGTTAAAAGAAACCAGCTTCCACTGAGCATTTCCCTCTGAGGCAAAAGTTCTCACTGTGAGAAGATGCTTTCCAGTTGTGCCCTAAAAATCTACCAGAGCCCAAGTGGCTCTTCTCCTAAGCCACTGCAGATCTTTGCAGCTATTTCTGGATATTGCTCTGAGATGAGAGGAACTGGGCGGGTTGAGAGCATCAGTTGCACTCCTGTCAGCAGCATCTTCTGTGGCTGGGTGCTGGAAGCTGAGCCTCAACCCAGAGTGGTTGGCAGGAAGCAGAGCAGCTTGTGGGGAGCTGCCTATGCCAAGAAGTGATTCTTTCTTTTGAGGTTTGGCTGGGGATGCAGCTCCTGGAGGGCAGTACTGCCGACACGGCGAATACTGAGCTACTATTCAAAGCTGAACAGCTGATAAAAATGGGGGATGAGAGCACAGCCCTCTGCAAAATCCATGTGCTTAACTCTCAAAGCTGTTTTTGAGAAGATAAGAAAACAGAGACCAAAGATGCCCCTTCCACTAAGCTGTATGTCTGTATCTTTTAGAAGTAAAGCTTCGCTAGACTGTAATAGGCCCACAAGACCTGATAAATGTGCATTTGAAAATTGGAAAGGGCAGTACCATCTCCATGATTCCTAACTGGCTTTTGAGCCGAGCACTCCTGTATCATTTCTTTAATTCATGAGAACAGCTAAAGCCTAATAACATTATGGAACATAGTCATCTCTCTAACAGGCTTCCTTTCAGACAACTCAGAAGTTTTTTAAAGCTACTGTTAAAAATTCATTTCACAAGTCAGGCTCTGAATAGAGATGGAAAAGTTAGCAATTTGTATTTTGCTAATTCTGAGTGGATCTGTTCCGAAGGAAAAATTCCTTGGGAAAGTAAATTTTCAGGCTTGCTTGAGAATATATTAACTCGGTTTGTCATGCTGTCTTCCTGATTTTTAACTCTGAACTGTTTCTGAATTTATGAACATCAGACAGTTTTTTTGTCCTGCATTTCATCTGACCAAGACCTGCTCCCTGTAAGTGCCAGGGAGAATCAAAACAACCACCTTGTCACTGTTATTCAAAATTGTGCCTCTGAAACTGTTTTGACACTTGGCCAGGCACCCAGGCACTGGGTTTCACAGCCTCAGCCAATCCACTTACATATATGGCAAAAGGAGATCTGATAATCAGATCTAGTTGGAAAAATTCCAATAAAACAACTTTTGCAAATGTTGTGCTCTGGGACATTTCTGCCTGCCTCTGAAGGATCTGCAGCATCCCAACACTGCTGCTCTGTGGGCAGTGCCTGGCCCAGGACAGTAGGCTGTTTGTCATGGAGAGAGAAAGGGATAAAACCCTCGGAGCCACAGCTCGTGGGAGGCTGTGACCTCAAGCCCTCAGGGTTCTCTGGAGCAGACAGCTGTGAGGGTCATTCCTGAGGATCCTTGACCTGTGTATTAAGATATTTGTGTTTTTTTTGTGGGAAGGGCATAGTGTCAAAGGCTGAAATAACAGGTTTTACAATCATTTAAGAAGGTTTTTTGGTTATTGTTGTCCTTTTAAAAATTATTTAAAAGGATTTTGGGGGTTGTTTTACTCCTGGTGCAATGTGCTAGTCTTCCTGGAAGAGAAGGGTACTGCAGCCAAGAGCTGCTGGGTGTTTCCTACATCTTGCTGTGAATATACAGTAGCATCTTTGAATACCAATATTGATAAAAACAGTAATTGCAAATAATTTAAGAAGTTCCTAGGAATTACTGACTATCCACCTACAGCAGCACAGTAGTGCTGCAAACTTGAGTAGAGAATCTGGAGTCCCCAACACAGGAAGGACATGGACCTGTTGGTGCGAGTCCACAGGAGGAACTAAGGGGAGCAGAGGGATGGAGCAGCTCTGCTGTGAGGAAAGGCTGAGAGAATTGGGATTGCTGTGCCTGGAGAAGAGAAGGTTTTGGGGTGACCTCAGTGTGGCCTTGCAGTGCCTGAAGGGAGCCCACAGGAAAGATGGAGAGAGACTCTTGACAAGGGCCTGGAGTGACAGGACAAGGGGGAATGGCTTCACACTGACAGAGGGTGGGTTTAGGTTGGATATCAGGAAGAAATTGTTCCCTGTGAGGGTGGTGAGGCCCTGGCACAGGTTGCCCAGAGAAGCTGTGGCTGCCCCATCTCTGGAAATGTTCAGGGGCAGGTTGGATGGGGCTCTGAGCAACCTGGTCTAGTGGAAGGTGTCCCTGTCCATGGCAGGGGGATGGAATGAGATGGGCTTTAAGGTCTCTTCCAACCCAAACCATTCTGTGAGTTTATGACCATACAATGTGTATGTGTCCTGCATATAAGATAAGCACCTCTTTCTTGATTTGTCTAACATCTGTAAGAGGATGGAAGGTGGGGTTTTTTACATCCCTGCTATGGCACTAACCTTTTTTTTTTAACTCTAAAGGTTTTTGGCTCAGTTGAACAGTTGTTCAAATTAATGATCTTTGGAATTAGGGGTAAATATACTGCTTAACCATGGTGCAATCATGACTCTGTGTTCAGGCTGACTTACTACTTTTGTCTTCTTTCACACATACTGCTTTGTCTTTCTTTTTAAAAATCCTGATAAAACTTTAATTGTCCCATTATCCTCCCACATGTTTTGCCCTCTAGCAGGTCTCAGGGATGGAAATATACTTGCTGCAAAGTCAAAGATGAATCAGCTAGGAAAGTTGTATACACATTTTTTCATTTGGGTTTGTTCCATATTTTTATATGTCATGTGTTTCATGAAACATTTTATTTATTTTTTTAGGGGTTATCTTGTTAGTACTGGTAAGCGTAAGAAAAGATGATGATGAATGCCGCCTTTTGCCACCTTTTGAAGAATTTTCACCACAGAAAAGCAAAGAAGAGAAGGAGTATCTTACTTTTTTTTCTTGTATTCAAGTATTAGGCAGTAAGAACTGCCTTGGCTTCTACCAGACATGGTATTTTACCTTTCTGGTGAAAGGCAGTAGTTCTTAATGTGTATGCAGCATCCTAGCATGACAGGCTCAAAGAAAAGTACACCTCATGTGACAACAGGAACACCACAGGAACTTCATCTTGTCTCAGTGGTGCTAATGCATCAAGGTTATTGTGACCTCTCTGTCAGAGAGCCTAAAAAGATAACTGTGTTTATATTTAATGGTAGCTGTTTGTTTGGCTTTCTGGGGGTTTTTCTTTCATCTGGAACTCTGTTTGATTTTATATTTTTCTTTAAACTGTGTATCTACAAATATAGAAAAATTAGAGTATTTTCTTTTTTTATTTATTACTAATTGCTGGCGTGAAAGCTTCAAGGGGTGAGGCTTGGTTTAGATAAGAGTATGTAGGAGTGGTAACGTGAGAGCAATCTTTAATTACAGCATCAAACCTAAGGGCAAAGACATAAAAAATTCAAATAAGTACCAAGACTTGTCATCTTCTCAGTTTACTGACTGTTCTATGTGTTTCATATTGCCCCAAGCTAGGATGATGTGGAAAACAGCAGAAGGTACCAGCATCTATAAAATCTTTGGCTTGGGACCTGATGTTACTCTCCCTGCCTTCCAGTCTGAGCACCTGGTGTGGTACACAGTATAAATCCCTTCCTTTCCCAAGCAGTAAATTGATGGAATTGGCATAAGCAGTGTTTCCGAACCTTTTTTGATTTGTGGAAATTAAAATATATTTGTGGAAATTACAATATATTTCCTATATTACAATATGTTTCTCTCTTTCTGTTCTACCTGCAGTGATTCAGAGACCCCCGTCGGAGTCTGTGTGTGTGGCCACAGTCAGGGACCTGGATCAGTGGCAGGAAATCAAAGATGTCAGGAAAATATAATAGAGTTTGTTACCTGCTAATTTGATAGTGTCAGGCTGAGAACATCTTTATTGTAAACTATGCAAAGAGTGATTTCCAGGAGAGAAAACTGAGCAGCTGCCCCTTTCCTGGCTCTCCTTCCTTCAAAGCCACTGATTTTGCAGGTCAGGTGCTACTACCTGGAGTTTTATGATCATTCACGTGCAGTATGTGCAGCTATCAAATCCCCTTGCTGCAGATGGTAATAATTCAGCTGTTTCTGTCACATATCCTGTCTGCCCACCAGCAGGAAGGGAAAAGGAGTGAGGGCTTTTTAAACTTGAGAGATAAACTAAGTTCCTTTTCCATAGTAGCTGGAAAGATGAAAACTAAAAAGCAGCCAGACAGGGACAGCTGGAGGCATTTGCTCAATGCTGTTTAAGGATGTTTCATAGAAATACCGTGGAAGAGTGGGAAGCTTAATTAGAAGTTCTTAACAAGTCCTAAATCTTTCTTAAAAATAGCTCTTAATTTGGCTTCCTAGAAGCATTTCAAGGTATCTGAGAAATGGCAGGAATCCTGCTGCGATTGGCTTTTTATGTAACGTCACATTTTCCATAAATAAGATCTACAGAAAGTTTTTCCTTTGCTTCCCCCTCCCCTCCAATATCCTAAAATAAGCAGAAGACGATATATTGTAGATTGCTAGTTTGTGCCTCTTCTTAAATTTTTGAACAGCAAATATTAAAACAGATTTTTCATTTCTATGCATGTTTTCCTACTAGCAAAAGAAGATTACAAATACATGCATGAAATTTAGAGGTACGCTGCTTTTTTTTCCCCCCAGGTAGCTTATTATAAAAGCTCATGAGATCCTGTGTCACGCTGGGTGTGTCAGATAGGTACACATAATTAATTACAAAACTGCCACACATAAATTATTGTTCCTGCCCATACTGTGTTGAGTAGAGCTAATTGGAATATATTTTCTTCCAGATATGCATACTTTCACTGTCAAAACTTCTTCCTTCCAGGTACTGCTTTAAACAGTTGGGCTTTTTTGGTCAAGAGCTGTTTCGTTGCTTTATGTTGGTGCAGACTTAAATGAGGAGTTCTGGGCCCATGGCTACGATTTAGCTATGTCAATTGGAAAATGGGGTTTTCTGTAGCTTTCTGAACCAAGCAGATAAACTTTCTGAAATAGATTAACAGAATGAAAAACACTGTTTCTCTGATAAAAACCAGGTTGTTTTTTTCTGCCAGCTGTGTTGTCGCCTCCTTGTTTTTTAGATTTGCGTGGATTCTTAGACTGAGAATTGCACCTTTTCACACCTGGAAGGGATAGTTTTGCTTCTAAAAATGTACCTGTAAGGAAATTGCAGTCTTAAATCACACAGAGGAAATTACCTGATTCACCGTTATCTCCATTTGTTAGGCACTGAAGCCCAAATGCCTACAGAATGCCAACTTGTAGGAATACCAAGGAGAACTTCTTAAATCACTGATCAAATTAGTAGCACCAAAGTTGGAACTGTAAGTTGTTCCTCTTTCTTCCAAGAAAGAGCTACAAGTTAAAGGTCCTCACTGGGAAAAAGTACATTTATGTTTAACGAACTGTGTGTGCACTTAGTTGACATTTTTCCTGTCATTTTCTTTGTCCTTTTTTTCTTAAAATATCAGTAGATATGTGTTAGTATAAAAACCTCTGCCTGCTGACTCCTTTTCTTCTTGCTTTCCAACCTGATCAATCAAAGTAAGACTGTAATTAAAAATTAAGTTTGTAGGGGCTGTAAAGTGGGAAGGGCTATGCATCCTGTATCAGAGATCTGTAATATATTCTTCCACCCTTTTTTTCCTCCCAATGTCAGGCAACAGCAATAACAAACCCTTCATAATAAACCCTTCATCTTGTCATCCTCCGCCCTTGTTAAGATCTGGTTATTAAGGTTCTTTAGCAATTCCTCTGCCCAGATTAAGGTGCACATGAGACCATATGCCAATGGCAATAGTAAGAGCTTTATTTCATGAGAGGGAGAGGGAGAGAGAGAGAGAGAGGGAGAGAGACAAGAAGAGAAAGAAATAGAAAATAGGTGGGGAAGACAGAAAGAGAGTGAAGGAAAATATAAATATCACCACTCCATGGATCCCAACGATGATCCTCTCCAGCTGGTCTTCTTGGTGGTGAAGGTCCCCCCAAAAAGCATAGAATCCCATGGCTTAATATACCCTCGAGCCAGGTGGCAATGTCCAGGCATGTCCCTCTGGGGGAGGAGGGCAGTCTCTCACAGCAGACTCTGGGTCTGTTGCATCCAGTGGTGCAAAACCTCTGGGGAGCACTTTGGGGGGGGCTATGACTCTCCCTCAGCTGTCTCTCATGTGAGAGTCCCATGGCCTGTGGGATTGGGGGGTTCCACAGCTGGGCTGGTTTGTGTAATTGGAGGATGGGTGTTTATTGCCTCTCACCAGAGGTTATGCAATGCACTCAAAACCTCCTTCTCCCCCCTTGGTTGAGGGGAGTCTGTGTAAACCTGGCTTCTGTGAGCTGTGCTCTCCTCCCACTCCAAACTCAGCCGGGGACGATTGAAGCTGGTGGCTTTGGCCTTTTGTGGATGCATACCTTTCCCTCAGCCTGAGATGACTGAACAATGTGTTTCCCTTTATCTAATCATCAGTTTGACTTTCAGTCCAAAGTCCCAGTCTTCAGGGAAGCTTCTTTGGTTGTAGCTTCTTTATAATGAGCAAAACTTTATATCAATGTTTGAGGCATGAAGTATTTTCAGTCTCTGACAGCCCTTCTGTAGGAATCACTGGTTGCTATGCATGCTCTTACCACTCTATGGCTTTATCAGCTGCTATCATCACAGCCATTATATCAGCCTCAAAATGGTAATCTGCAGCTTTGATGTTGTACTGGTTGCTTATGTTTTCCATGGTACAATGCCTTCCTTTTGCCAAGTGAATGCTGCAGTAGAATAGAGCTTGGTAGAATAGGTGAAGGTAACAGCTGTTCTTGAGGCAAGAGCCCCAAGGCAGCTCTTGAATAGGAGCCACAATCCTTGTATGATGCAGGGGTTTGTTATCTTGCTTTTCCGTGAAGAGAGAAAGTGATCTAGATGTAGCTGTCACAAAGAAACTGCTCATCCTTGCACATCAGCCAGACAAGGATGTCTTCACTGGGCAGTGCACTATAAACTACATTACAAAGATGCTGATGCATGGATTCAGTCCACTTTGGGATTGCTTGAAAAAAAAAAAAATTACCTTTCCGTCTATCCACATTCTGTGGGTGCAGCAGCACACACCCATGATAAGGCAAAGTTCCTAACATAATTTGGGGCACTTGTGAAACACTGGAGGATGTAACAAATACTGCAAGATAGGTGCAGACCAAACAAGTTACATGAACTGCAGGTGAGCTCTGGAGCACTCCCTGTGCCTCTCTGGGACTTTTGAGGGCAGTGTCACAATCATTCCCTTGCTCATGTAATGTGAAGGTTTCAACCATGTTTGTGTCAAAGGTGTGATGGCATGGGGAAGCAATGCAACCAGGGAACCTGCAGCTTCCAGCAGCCCCTTTTTCCTGCAGCTTCCTGGGGAAATGCTGCTTACCAGATCTCAGTTGTGGAGTCCTGTATGCCAAGTGAGGAAAACTATTGGGAGAACTATATTATTCTGAGGGTCTCTAGCAAGCCATCGGCTCTGCTCAGCAGATGTTTCCCAGATGTTGGATATGGAATCACAGAATCCCAGAATGGTTTCAGCTGGAAGGGACCTTAAAGATCATCTTGTTTCAATCCCCTGCCGTGGGCAGGGGCACCTTCCACTAGACCAGGTTCTCCAAGCCCCACAAACTTGGCCTTGAACATTTCCAGGGATAGAGCAGTCTCAGCTTCTCTTGACAACCTGTTCCAGGGCCTCACCACCTTCACAGGGAAGAATTTTTCATAATCTCCAATATAAAACTCTTCTCTGTCAATTTGAAACCATTCCCCCTTGTCCTGTCACTCCAGGCCCTTGTCAAGAGTCTCTCTCCATCTTTCCTGTGGGCTCCTTCAGGTACCAGAAGTCCCCAGTGAGGTCACCCCAAAGCCTTCCCTTCTCCAGGCTGAAAAATCCCAATTCTCCCAGCCTTTCCTCGTAGGAAGCTAAGAGAATTTGAATAATATAACAGTTGGGAGCAGATAGTTCATCTTTCAACAGCCCTGTCAGTGAAAGATACATGAAAAAATGAGTTTCTTCTGTGGCGTGTGCAGTCACAGGCTGCAGTGTAAAAGGCAAAATGAGTGTCTGTAGATAGGTACCTGTAGCACTTCATCTTGTTCCAGTGGAGAGAAGTCTTGTCCTTCTTTTCTCTGATTATTTATGTCCAGCAGGAAATGTCACTGAGGCTGTATTAATAATACCTAAGAATAATATTTTTGGAGTCAAGAGGGTTTTTAAAATTATTACTAAAATTGTTGCATCCTTGGAGTCTCCGTGGTCTTAAACTAGAGTTGAAGGCACATGTGTAATATAAGCATGTTATTCCAAGAAACTAAAATAGCAGAAGCAATAGTATAGTTTCTAAATTTTCCATTGGTTAAAGGAATGTTTAACTGACACAGGAGATACAGAAAGGGAGAGTTCTGCTCTTGATAGCATTTTGCAAAGATTGCAGAAAATAGCGCTTTTATTAAGTGTCCTCCACCTTGTTACACCACAACACATGCGCTAGCAGGTAAGAAAAGCCTGGAGATAAATGAAGAGGCTGCATTCCTTTGTGGATCGGGAGGGAGAAGCTAGAGCCCGAGCAGTTACTCCACATTTTGGTTTTTCACACCCATCTGGCGAGGGGGAGGAGGTAGCAACATTGCAACTCAGATGCTGAAAACATTTCTATCCCTCATTCTGGGCCAGCTTCCCCAGTTCTGCTCCTGAATTTTGTCTGTGCGTGCAGGTGGGAGCTGGGCAGAGCAAAAAGAAGCTCCTTATACAAGTTCTCTTTCTCTCTTCCTTTCCTAAGCAAGAATTAGTTGGTTTTCTACAATACTTTGAAACATAAAATAAATCATCTCTGGGCATATTACACAGGTGAAGGTGCAGTTGTTGGATAAGGATTATTTGCCAGTAGAATTCAGTGCTTTCTCTGAAAAATCAGAGAGGAAAAATCACTGGTTTGTGAATTTGAGGAGGAAAACTGTTCTGGTTAAACTGTCCAGGTTGTCAGCCCACCTTCCCCCAAGTGATAAACCAAAGTGATAATACTTAAAGCAAAGCTGTTTCACTTTTTAAATTTTGAAATAAAAGAGTTACTGTTCTCTGTCCTTTTGAAAATCCACTTATCACCCTGGAGTACTATACCTATGACATGTATATATAACATATATATAACATATATATATGTATGACATATAAGTAAGATAGTTTTGAGAATATCTCTCCATTTTACAGAGATTGCAGTGACAGTTTAGGTGCTTTTCTGTCTTGGTTTTGCAAGTGAGATTGTGACTCTCTAAGATCTTCTCTGGTTTGCTTCTCAATTTCTGCTCGAGGAGCAGATACCAAGCCTTGTGGGAGCATCACGTGTTGGGCTATCTTCCTTCCACACCAGGACAATGCTGTGGCTGCTCAAGTAAACACATTTGCCCAGGTTTTGCATTAAATCAAGCCTGTAGACCTGACTCATCCCAGCAGGTAATAAGGAGCACCAGTTCTGTTCTTTGGTCAGTCCTGGAAAAATTCTCCTCACCTTAGGAGAACTTCCTATATAGCCAGCCAGCTCCTTTTGAAACAGTCCTGAGCCTCAGGGCTGGAAGCACGTTTGTCAGCCAGCTGGGAGTGGGAGCCTATGTCTCACTTCCTGCACCTCAGTGATGTTTCATTACAGAGTGCCTTCCTGCATCCCAGATGCCTCCCTGCTCCTACACTCTTTTTTTTTCTTGCAAAACTTCATCTCCCTCTCACTTCTGCTTGGGATTCCTCCTGCTCTGTTGTTAGGAGAGCACTGGTTCCTGTTAAAGGAACCAATCTAGGAGGAAGGTCCTAGGTCAGTTTCGGTGAAGTATTAGTTTGCAAGGGGTACAAAGCTCTTTAATCTCTGTAGCCAAAAGCAGATCAGACACAATAGCTGAGATACCTGTTTCCAGGTGGATCAAGTTGGGGAGAGCCCTCAGGATGAGAGCTGACCTGCAATGATAAGCTTTACTTCCCCTTGTCACCATGTCCTTGATAATACAGTAAATAGACGTTATCTTAGGCTTAACACACTAACACTGCTCACACTGCTGCCAACTGGAATGCAGCCTTTAGGATGGGAAAACTCCCCCTCAGTATATATTCCAGAAATGAAACAAACCTTCTACCTTTCATTTTGTTATGAGAAAATCACCAAAATTCTAACAGATTTATCTAAAAATATCATAAACTTTGAAAAAGGAAATGACAGGTTTTCCAAAACCTTTCAAGTACCAGCACTGAGTAAAACGCAATTGTTTGGCAATTTCTTATAATACTAATGCTATGGATTTGATCTTTTCTCCTGGTTGCACTTCTCCTAACCAAGCTGCATTTGTTCTCCTTGGGAGAATCTTATGTTGCTGTCCCATTGCCATGGTACCCATGTGGAAAGACTTCTAGTAGGCAGAATTTACTCCTGTAGTCACACACTCTTCCTCATCAGAACATTGATTTAAATAAAGTTGTGACAAAGCAAAAAGAAGTTTTGTTATTTACACTTTCTCTGAATTGCTGACAAAATCTGTTCTGACAATGCAAAGAGGAGAAAACAAACACCACCCCTCCCCCCCTCTTATTGACTTGGCAAGTTCCTGGCAGAATCTGACAAGTTTTGGGGTGTTTTTTTGGTGTGTGTTAGTGGGTTTTTTAGCTGTCCTCACAGAACTCTGCTCTTTGGTGTTGCTGGTGCATAGGGCAAGCTGACAATCAACAGGCACAGGAAAGGGCAGAGGTATGAATTCTGATTTGAAACCTTCATCCTATAACAGCTTCATCTAGTCAAAACATGGTTTGACTAATTAAAAATTAAGAGTCTTCCTGGTGAGGAAGAGGAATTGTCTCCCTGTTGCAAAGACCCATTGCCCTGAATGTGAAATGGTCAAAATAGGAAGGTACTGCCCACAGCTCTGAAGTCTTCTGCAGCCCTAAACATTGCACATATTCACATTTGTGTTTTCTCTTTCAAATCCCATGGGGTTCTTCTTCACGCAGATCCAGAATGACTGCCCCAGCATTCAACTCCACTGCTCCACTTGACTTAGGGCAAGCAGCGGGATCAGTTTGCTCCAAGCCTATTACTTTTGCTGGGTGAGGTGGTGCCTTTCCCTTCTTCAAGGAGATTCCTGTTAGATGGAGATGTTAAAAGAAAGAGGGCCAAGAGGTTGTGTTAGCTAAGGGCATGTCTGTGCTGTGCCTCGTGGCACCGTGTGAGCTGAGAGCTTCAAAGGGACATCCAAAGTGTCAGCTGGCACATGGCTTAAACAAGCAGTGTTAATTAATTGAGGAACAGTGCTGTCTGGAGTGGATTTTAGTGCTCCTGGTGCTGGAAGCAGCTTGATCACAGTTAGACCAGGTTATCCCTGCAGTCCTCTGCTGCTGCAGGGTAATTTCAGGATGTTCTTCCCTTGGCTGGTGGTTTGGATGCTAAAAGTGAAAGGGTTTCGTAAACACATCTCTGTCTGTTTTGCTTTGGTGAGTGTATCATGTCTTTGGAGCACTAACAATGTTGGGATTGCCTTCGGGCATTTTTGTTGTGTTGTGGGAAGAAGGGATTGTTTTTTTGATTTGATCTGTTGTTTTCTTACACTGCTGTTTTGTTTTTTCATTAGTAAAAACAAAGGATCTGGTTTTTGTGTGTGACAGAAGAGCATTGTGTGAAGAATGCTATTAAGGATGGTAGTTGCCTTTTATTGTTTTGAAAACAAACATGCCCCTCCTCTCTAGCTGCAATCTGCTGATTCAGTTGAAGAAGCAAGGTCAGTTTTTATCTCTCTTTGTTCCTTTCTTCCTATAATCTAGAAATACTTTAGAATATTCATTGTTCAGTGCCAGAGAGCTTTGTGCTTTCCTTCATAGCTCTGCAGTCATCCAGGACTACTGGGTGCTTCCTGCTGCTTTGGCTCCACACCCCACCACATTTTGAGCTGAAGCAGATAAGAAAAACCTAATAGCTGGGAGAGAAGGAGGAAGGTTACAGGTATCTAGTCAGAGAAGGCAGGAATGCCAGCAGCAAGGGGACAGACTGAATTAATTTGTATTTGTGTGAAAGATTTTAAAACTGGCCAGTGGCCCAATGGTCGACATGATGGTCACTCCCATGCAGTGGCACGGGACTTGCCTTACCCTGCTCTGGGAGCGACCACAGAGATTCACTGCAGAGAATGGCAGCAATTCAGTCATTTTTGGTGACCTCAGATTTCTGAAGAGCGCAGCTGGTGCTCGGCAAAACAAGTGCGTCATCCTCTGACAGGAGGAGTCAAAGACGTGCGTGGAGGGAAGGCCACTGTCCCCTGGACCAAGGAGGGAGATGAAAGTGTTACCTTATTCTCTTGATGAAGAGAAGGAGGTAACGCCTTCCATACCACATAGCTGTCTTGGGCAACAAAGATTTCAATTCCTCTCCCAATTAGATGACTGTTGCAATTGAAAACAGGCAAATCCACGCCTTTTTTTTCCAGGCTATTATGAAAAAATGAGGAGGCGTTTCTGATGATGATAGGATGGTCAGGTGGCTTGGAGATATGGCCTGAATCCTTGATTCTGTTGCAAGGAGCAGTCCTTCACCAGTGTCTGCATTGGTGACAGGATTTGGGGCGTTTCGTGTATTTTACCATCCATTAATCTCGGGAGGGGACTGGGAAAGAAAGCATAGGTGATATTTGCAATTACAGCTGAGAATTGCCAATGAGCAGCTGTAAAATAAGAACAGTTTTCCCTCATGAACTTCCTGGTCGTTTGCAGCTTTGGTGGCAGGTGACGGATGGCAATGTAGCTCTTAGGGCGGCCAGACAGGTGAGCAAATGTGGAAAGCTGCCCTGCCAGAACAGATGTTCCTTTGCACAAACAAGTTTGGAAAGGTCCTCTGATTGGAGAGTACAACTAGATCACCGTGTTTAATGGCTCTTGACTTTCATGTCAGAGAAATCAATAATTTTGAGAACAGAAAACTTCTTAAAGTTACCTTTACTGTTGTTCTAATTTAATCAATTAGAAATACAAAAAGCACCCTACTATGAAATAATTAAAAGTGACAGGCCTGTCATAGGATTTTATTCTATTTCTGTCTCTTTCAAGACACAGCAAGAAGATTATTTTAATGAAGTAATGAGTATTTTACTTTGTAGTGATGTTTGGAATAGAAAAGTTCAATGAAAGATTGAGAATATATGCTCAAGTGAAATTGAAATGATAAATATTGCACCATTATGAAATAAATCGATTTTTAAGCTTTCCAACATTTGAAGTATTTCTTTAAAAGCTGATTTTTTTTTTTTGTCTCTGAAAGTAGTTGTAAAGGCAGTACCTCACTAGCTTGAACATGCTGTTGCCACCCGAACCCTTGCAGTGAATTCTGACTCCAGCTGTCATTCCCTGCATCCCACGGGTGTCTGTGTGTGGGTTTAACCTCTGCTGATGTGCATGTCTATTGCTCTCTTTGAAGGTGCTTGCTAAACACCTGGCCTGTGGAGGAGTTCCTTTGTTTTCTTAGAAATGAGCACAGAACTTTGTAATTTCTGTTGCTGCCTTTGGTAGATGCTAAGCTTGAGAGCAGAGGAGCAAGGTCCAAAGGATTTACTTAAGGATTAAATATTTATATTGTATCAGGTTTTTCAAAGAGCTCCCTACTTAACTGTTCCCATATAAAACAATAAACGAACCTGGCCTTAAAGAAAACATGTTCCCTTGACACTGCCAAAAGATTAAAACCAGTATTTTCAGTATATACTTGGTGACAGAGAAAAAGCCTGGCTCCTCAGTACGTGTGAAGACAGTCTGAGGCTTGTACAGGTTCTGCCAGTGGTTATCCAGCAAATTTTGTTTCTAAATAGATGCCTTTCTGACTTGTGAATTAGAGGAACTGTAAGTCTCGGCTTGGATTAGTTGGACTGATTGACTCAGAACTGTTCCTAGGCCTGCCTGGAGCTTAGCTCTGGGTGGAGTTTGGTGCCTCCAGAGCAGCTTCACTGACAGTAAACGTCAGGCGTTTCAACCTTCTTGAGCTTCCAGGTGAATGCTGTTAACCACCTTATTTTCTGTCTGTTATGTGTCTCCTCAGCATGTATCCTGTGTTCCCACCCTTCCATGCTTCCTGCCCCTCCCTGGCCTTAATGCAGTATCAGTGCTTAATTCTGCACAGTGCAGCAAGCTTCCCTTCCCAATGCCCAGCCAAATTCATCCCATCACCCCTCACTGAAGAGAGAGGCAGCCTAAGAATAGATTTGATGCTGCGTGAGGGATTTGAAGGAAACATCACTCTGCTGTTACTGTGCTTTAATATTATTTTTAAGATATACAGATTTTTCTTTTACCACTCTTAAGCTGGGTGAAATCTGTGTACCAGCTCTCTGGGAGTAGCAGCAGCCAAGAAGCTGGAGGTAAGGGGTTTTTTTTGATGGCTTGAAGCGTGCCTAGTTAACCAGGACAGGTGAGGAAGTCCTGTTTCAGATGATAATGATGAAGTGTAGGTTGCACTTTAACAGTGATTTCTATTGTTACCTTTCTAGGTTGTACTTTAACAGTGATTTCTATTGTTACCTTTCTAAATTAACAGTGGTTTTGGAGAAAGAATGGACAAACACTGTGTGCAACTGCACTGGCAATTTTGGCTGTTTCAGTTTTGGAGTTGGAAGAAGGTGGTTACACAAGTCTCAGCCTCTATAGCTACAGAATTGTCATACCTAATAGTGGAAAGTCATGAGTCATATTATCATCCTCTTCCATTTTTCTGCCTCCAAAGAGATCTAACACGTTTAGAAGCTGGGTGCTTAATGATGTCCTCTGAGCTTAAGTTTGCAGGACAGGCTCTTTAAGTGGTCATTCTGGTACAATTAAAAAATCAGTATTTTGAGTGCACAGAAAAAATGCTTTTTTTTCTGAAGACCCCTCAGAGGTCAGTGCCTTTACTTGTCCTCCCTTAACCCACGAGCTCCTTTTAGTACTCAGCAAGCTCTGGCTGCACTCGTAGTCACCCTCTCTTTTCCTCTCCTCTCGCCATGTGGCCTCCTGCACTCTGTTCACAAGTTCCCTGGAGGACACAGCTGGTGTGTTAAACTGTCTGCTTGGTTAACAATGCCTTGTCCTCTGCTTCTCACTCCAGATTTGTCCCTCCTTCAGTTTTCTCTGGAATCCCTCCTTAGAACCATGGAATTGTAGAATATCCGAAGTTGGAAGGGACCCACAAGGATCATTGAGTCCAGCTCCTGGCTCTGCACAGACACCTCAGCAATCCCACCCTGTGTGTCCCTGAGAGCGTTGTCCAAACACTGCTGGAGCTCTGGCAGCCTTGGGGCTGTAACCATTCCCTGGGGAGCCTGTTCAGTGGCCCAGCACCCTCTGGGGGAAGAACCTTTTCCTGATATCCAACCTAACCCTCCCTGACACAGCTCCAGCCTGCAGGATGCAGTCTGATTTTTATTAGTTGGCACAACAACTTTACTCAACAATTGCTCAGCATCTTCAGCAACTCCAATTACTGCTTTCAGTTTCTCTATTTGAGCAGCTAAAAACAAGGTTTTTCTCATAGCTGGGCAGCAACTAAAATTGTTTTGCATATGGTTTGCTAGAAGTTTCTTGCCTTAGAGTGTTCCTATTATGTCAGAGGGAATGCACCCAAACCCAGGTGCATCCACATTCCAGCCTGAATTACTAAGCACTGAATGAACACTGTAGAAGAATGAAATCCACCAGAGTGGATTTTTTCTGCTCCTTTTTTCCCCTCCATGTGATTTCTGACTGTCTCCTTTGATCAGAGTTCTTACTCTTTTATTAGATTAAGCAGTCTAATTTAAATACAACACTATTTCTCTACCTTACAATGATGCAGTGAGCTGGAAACTGCTGTGTATGGCTTGGATTAGAAAAGAATAAAAGGCAGGAGAAGTTAGTAAAAATCATAAAGCTTTTTTGGATTTGACTTGTGGAAGGTTGTCCAGAAAGAGTGCAATGACTAGAAATAGAGTCCAGTTGTTGTTGGGTGTATTGTTGTTGGGTCAAGTCTACCACAGGCCATTCTTGAAGTAAAAGCCCTATCATGAAGTTAATTATTATAGTGCATATTGTAATAAATACTGCCAGCTGCCTTGCACCTTTAACAGTTCTGAAAGTAGATGGACGTGCTGTCCCTTATTCCTTAACGGTGTTTTTATGTGGGAAAGTCAGAGGATGAAAATCAAAAGCTGCAGGGTGATAAGAAATAACCTTCTTAGCAGCAAAGATGCATTTTGTACATTTTAAAGTAAATTAATTCAGATCTACCATAGCTATTCAGGCAGCTATATTATGGTACAATTTCTCTGCAGTCTTTTACAGAGAACCCAAGAATTCTGAGTTTTAGCTATGCAGGTTTCCCACTTCACAGGGCTTTTAAATATTGCGTGTTTTCTGGTTTGATTTCATGAAGAAAAGTAAAAAAAGGCTAGGTCAGGCAGATTACCCAGGAAGCAGCATTGCCTTGAAAGTCCTTTACAGCTGCCTCTGGGAATGCTCTAGGGAAGCAGCAGTTCCTCTATATTTATTTTAAAAGTGAAATATTTCAGAGCTAAGGGAAAAAGCACTCGGGAGAGGGGAAGAGATCTTCAGAGAAGGAGAAAAAAGCCCAGAGCAGCATGAGTGTGATGGAAAGACAGAGAATGATCAAAACAAGTAATATTTCACAAAACAAAGACAAAATTTATTTTTATTTATCTTTTGGTGGCCAGGAAAATATTTTCCCTTAAAGTACTTTTCAAAACACCCTCTCAAAAAACAATTTGCTAACCAATACCTTTTCATTTTTGTTTTGTTGACACACCAGAATATCTTCAATTAAACAGTCTTTTCTTTATATGGTATGTATTTGAAACTCTCATTCATCTCTTATCTAGGTGCTAATTTATTTCTTACTTTGTGTACTCTTTCCTTTTCACTTTTTGGCCCTTTTGGGGCTAGTGTCAGTAACAGTAAAGTAGTATTACATAGTCACTCTGCTCTTGCATTTGAGACCTCAGAGTAAAGGGCCAAATACTTCTTGCTCCTCAAGTTTTCAGTGGGCAGAGAGAGGAGTGTCCAACAAGGAGAGTCAGAGTCTCTTTCCATTGTTTTTTTGCTGTCTTTTTTTCCTTTTTTTTTGTATTTTGGACTGTCCCCATTATTGGCCTTGAGTGACAGCAGCAGCCAGAAGGAAGAGCACTTGGCTGTGCATGGGAAAGAGCCACTGCTCATCCTGGCTTCCCACAGAAACCTTCATGGAAGTATCACTGGAGTAGTAAGGTTACATTTGAGGTTTTCATTCTGATAAAACAACACTTCAGAAAGATGTAAAAGTCTGCTCCCAGGGTGAAAGGAGTAGAACAAGCCAGCTCACAGGCTGTGGCTTCCAGAGAGCAGAGACAAACCCTTTTTTTCTGAATCAGTCTCCCTGCTCGGACACTCCCTGGTTTTAGTCATTCAGTAGCTATTTGGAGGCTTTCCCAATGCTGGAAAGATAAAAATACTTGGTTTTGGTTGTCATTAAGCAGGCAGTGTTCCCTTGATGAAAAGGAATTGTTTTCTGGGGAGCAGGTCGAGGCAGGAGACTGAGACATCTCAGGAAAGCCTTTCTGGCCAAAATAATTATTGGGCTTCATGGTAGTCTATTGTTCAAAACCAGGAATTGTCATACTCAGAATCTAGGTGTTTGATTAGTACACCAAAAAAAACCACTATAAAGAAGTTGCATAACTCCATGAAACTCAGTGGTCTTGTAAGTACTTCTATTTCTTTCTGGACAGAGTTCTTTATATAGCTTGGAAAAATTAGCTACATGGAAAAATTAGCTGTATTTGTGTGTCTGTAATGTCTAAGTTGTTTTTGCCTAAGCTACAGGATGATTTGTATTGAGTTTTGATTTTTTTTTTTTTTCATCATCTTCATTAGTGCTAATGAAGGCTGGTTTTAAGGCCTGTATTTGGGGATATTTGCCAGAGGCCAGCACACCATTTATAGCAGGCAAAACTGAATGCCAGCCCAGCAAAGAAACTAAACTTCAGCTCTCCTTTCCCCTTTTATGTGTTTGTTTTCTTCTTCCTTGTCTTTTTCAAAGGAAAAATGCTCATAAATGTGGTTACAATCAGAGTAATATGAAACACAAAATTACAGAAATACAGAATGGTTCATCTTCCACCTCTGGAAATTTCTTTCTTCTTGCCCATCCTGAAGATGGTCTCGACATTTGCCTTTTATCATCCATGGGTCTGTTCTCAGTCTCCATGGCATTCCCAAAAGACCAGATTGTTTACTTCCAGTGACATCAGCAAATTCATTCAGGCCCCTTGGATGCTTCCCATCCAGTGCCACACTCCATCTTCCTCTACTAGGGGTACCACTTTGCTCCCTCAGATTCCTCTATGAGACACAGGCACCTGAGAGGTTTTGAGCCCAGACTTGCAAATTTATATTTTCTACACATATGTAGCAGAAATTAAGAGAATTTCCTCTACTGAAGTTATGGTTTCTGTCCAAATACCTGTGAATGGACATCAGGACTTAGGTAATTTTGCAAGAAAAGAAAGAAGTGATGGAACCCCGGTTTTCTCGCATCCCATGCATCAGTGTTTGGCATTTTTGCAAATAATGACTTATTCCCCTCAAACTGGGCAAAACCAGTTGTTACTTCATCAGGTTTTTTCAAGGGTTTCATTATACTGTAGTATGATAAGTGATTTGCCACAGTGCATAAGCAAAGGGAAGCAGAAGGCAAAATTGAGAAAAACCAAGAGTGATAATTAGAAAAAGAAGACCTATTTCAAGTACTTTCACATACTGTATAAAAATATACAATTTTAAATACACTTCCATGTGGAGTTATCTAAAGCAGCTTGAAAAATGGAGAGTTTCATTTGACCTTTAGGTTGCAGGAAACCTGAAGTGGTTTTAAAAAGCTCGTGAAGTTTTGGTTGGTTGTTTTTTTGGTTTTTTTTTACTTCCAAGGTGAAGACTTTTACCTTAACCTCTCTTTGCAGTTCTGACTGCTTTTCCTTCTATGACTGTGCTATGCCAGGAAAGTGCAGTGCCTGGAGCATGTTCTGCCCTAGGATTCTCCAGCCTCTGTAACTCGTGATGCCCCACTGATGGAATGAGCAGTGGATTTTATGAGCCATCTAAAACAATTTTTACTTTCTGCACAGGCACTCCAAGGAAATTAGGCGTTCACAGAGGGTAATAAAACGAAGTCCACCTTTGTGGCTTGATGGTGAGAAGGAGGGAGGAGGAGGGCTGAGAAAAAGGCAGATGCTGCTCTGTGGTAAACGGGCAGGAGAAGCCTCCAAGCTGCTGAAACGTGAAATGGAGGTGAACCCAATAAAGTTTCGTGTATTTAGGCAAAGGTGTTGTGATGCTTCCCAGTGAGGGAGGACTGTAATTCCGTGCCTCATCTCACTCTGATAACAGTCAGCAAATCAGAGAGACCTTTTAAAGAACAGCTTCTAAACAAAAAGATTTGACTGGGAAAGATACATGAGGAAGAGTTTAATAGTAGAAGGCATAGCAAGCACTGATGGAGAAGAAATGAGGAGGAGGAATAACTAGAGCTGATTTAAAACTTGGCGTTTCCTTCCCTCAGGGAATTCTCCTAACTTCAGCATTAATCTTTCTGTTGGACATGAATAAAAAAAAAAATCTAATTTCTGTGCTGAGATGGAAGGTTATGAAAAATTTTGGTTTTCAAAAGAATGGTTAAGGGGTTTTTTTTAGAAGACCAACTTGACATTTTGTCTTCCCCCACCACTTTGAATGTGTCCTGGGAATGGCAATTCAGAGACCTCTTCATTGATCACTGTGAGCTGGGGTCAATGACCAAGCATTTTGCCCTTGTGAGTGGTATTGATGCACCTCCTGCTCTGCATCCAGAGAGCTCTGGCAGAGTGGAGGTCACAGCACATGCCAAGATTTTGCATGAGAATGTCTCTGTTGGGAGATACAGCCTGTCAAGAGGCACAACTGATAGTGATAATGGATTGTAGGTTGTGACAAGGGGGAACATTTTCATGTTGTTGTGTGTAAGAAATGGAGGAAGGTGGTATGTGCTCTCAAAGGAAAACCATGACACACATGTGGTGTTCTAGGTAGAAAAGGGAAGGTAAAATACATCGTTCATGGAAGCTTTTTGAGATGACAAGTAGGTTTTATAATAAGAGAGAAAAGCAGGACATTTATGCAACCCTTTATAAAGTTCATGTTTAATTCAGCTTTGCCATGATGAACTCCAGATCAGCAGGTGTGCTTCATCCACTGGCTGTACAGCAGCCATCAGCTGTTATTCTGCAACAGATACTTCTGTGAAAGGGGAATTTATTCATGTGGAATAGGATTTAATTGGGATGCTCTTTATGTAATTTTTTAGGGATAAAAGAACTCCAGAGGAGCTCACAGAGATTTCTCTCTTCATTGAGAGTCTCTGAAACACCTGCCCTAGGAGTCACAATAGCAGGGAAAAAAAAAACCCAGTTAGCTCATTTGAGGCATCATGCTCCAAAGATAATCAAACTTGACTAGTTGGATTGGTTACATGACTAGTTTTTAGCCTGTGTGCTGAAGTGACTCCTGCAAGGGAAATGGAAGTTCCAGTGGATAGGGAATAATGAAGTGCTGGGAGCTCGGGGCTGGTCCCTCCATCCACAGCTGTGTTCCGGTGGTCTGGCATTCCAGCAGATCTCGGGAGCCTCGCTGGAAACAAGGACCCTTTCCTGGGCCTCGGGGCGGGGAGGTTCCCTGTGCTGATGCAACAGATCGGAGACATAGGGTGGAGATCACTGATCTTTCTTTTCAAGGTGTTTCATGCCCTTCTCTCCCACCTTCCTCCCTACAACAACGCCCTGGTAGTCAAGGGAGGCTGGTTTCAATAGGAGGTTAGAAGCTGCTCAGTCTGTTTGCTAAGGATTGCGGTTTAAGGTCCTTACAGTAACAGCAGCAAACTCTTCTTGTATGACTTGACTGTGTCAATATTGTCCTTTTTAAGTGGGAGGGCAAGTTGCATGAGTAAAACATACATATTTTCACTTGGACTTTACAATGCTTTTTGAAAAAATATGTTGGATACTGCTGAGATAAGTGTATTCCCTATGGGGAGAGAAAGGAATTTTTATTTTTATCCTGTGTTTCTTCTGCTTTCTTGCTGAAATGAGTGATTTTGCTCTAAGATAGGGCACAGGAAAGACTTACAGCCTGAGATCTGTTTGCTCCGATACGTGGAGAAGAACATGAAAGCGTGATATTAGGCTGTTTCAGTGAAAACAAAGGTATAATAAACTCTGGAATAAAGGGGCTGTTTTTCCTAGGCATTAGGAAAGCAGTGTCAAATTGTCTTAATAGATTATGTTGTGCACAGTAGCTCTGCTCTCAGAGGCCGAAACCTGAGCTATGCTGGAGCTGTTCTGTGATAAAGTGACTTTCCTTTCAATTCAACTGAAAATGAAAAATGCTAAATGCATTGTGGAAAGAGCAGGGTACATCCTCTAGAAATAGCTGTCAAACAAAAAGCTCACCTGGGCTGCAGCATCAACTTGTCTGTAGCTGTTGCAATTCTTTTTGTGTGCTTCATGGTGTGCCATGACTGCATGTGTCCTTAGAGCTGTTTTATTTCCTAATACCTAATGGCTTCTACTGCAAACCTTACAGTACCTCCCTCATGACAAACAGAAAGGAGGGGCTAGCTGATCCCCACACTATGCAATAAATGTTCCCATGTTTTCTGAGAGTTTGGCTGACCTTCTGGACCAAACTAACTGCTTGCAACTTTGGTAATAGCTGATTTTTTCAGGTGACTCATGTTCCTAAATCCTTGCCCTGTAAGTGGTATTAGACCTTCTCTTCAATGTTGGGCTCGGATATTCCCTTTTAAGTGATCCTTGGTCCTCACTTTCCCACTACAGGCTGTGACTCTCTCATAGAAGTGATTGATTAAGGCTGATGGTGGCTCTCAGGGATTTCTTTTATTCCTTCTTGTTTTGTGGCCATAGAGGATCTGTTCCTACCATAAGTTTCCCTGTTCAGAAGACAAAAGTGCAAGTTGGACTTAAAGGTCTTTTCCGTTCTAAACAAAGTTACGATTCTGTAAATAAAGGAAAGAAAAGAAAGTCTTTGAAGGAGAATTAGTAGAGTATTGGCAAAACATCCACAAGGAGATAGAGAGGTAGTCTAAAATAATTTGAGGCATCACACAAATCCTGGGGAAAGTTGTTGTAACTAATGATTGTTAAATAGTAAAACTGGAGTACTTGCTGAAAAACGGTAGATGAAATGTTCCTGCTGAGAGGCCAGTGTTTCACTGTGGGAAAGCTTTGGCAGTGATACAGGACCAGACAATTCTTGCTCTTTCCTGCCCCTGTTTCTCATCCCACTGCTGCTTCACAACACCCTCAGCAGTGCTGACAAAACTCTTTCTCAAGCCATATCATAAACCAGTCTGGTGTATTTGTTCAGTTCACAACATGATCCCACAAGATTTCTTCCTGCACGTGTAAAGGGACAGGAAAAATATGGCCTGAGTTGTTAAAGGTAAAAATTTCTGGAAAACCTTAAAGCTACTGCCAAACCCTCTGTGTTTAGGCACAGTACATTTTGAGTTTCATAAAAGAGAGCAGCAGAGGATTGGGACGATTTTACATCATCCTGTGAATACACTGTATTGATTATCTTAGGCTTGCTGTCAGACCTGAGGAGTGGTGAAATTAAGGCTTACGAATGTAAACATTTCGTAAATTAATTGGCCCAGCCTGTGTCTTGGCGTTAAACTACAGGTGGTGTAAATCTGGAGGAATCAACCTGCTATAAGAAAACTTCATTGTAGTGTGAAGATGATGTAAGAATTTCAGTATCACCTGTGGCCAGTGCTGTTCTGTACAGTGATTAGTGCTGCTTATAGCTTTTATGGAGTGTTTGGCACCTGGCAAGCCTGACATCCCACAGCCAGCTGGGAAGCCTGGCAGTGCAAAGGTGTCATTCTTCTACTTTCCCTTCAGTTCACCATTTGACTTCTAGATCACTAGATAACAGTTTTCATCTTCTGTTTCTAAGATGATTTACTTGTTCTATGAAAGACTTATATTATGTTCTTTCTGGCCTACTGAACACTGTGACTTTCTAACCTGAATTTGGACCCTGAAATTTTCCGAAGGGCTTGAAAAACTACAAAAATGCCTGAGTTTGATTTGTAAGAAGCAGATCATCCCATCTTCTTAAACTTGATCTCTTTATATTTGAAGTTGGGGTACACAGGATCACTGTATTGCATTTATTCTTCAGCCCCTCAACTTGTATGTCTTGACAGCAACTAGTTTATCCTCTGTGTTTCTAGGAGTTCTCAACTAGATGCAATAATTCCCGAGTAAGTATCATCTGAACAAGATTTTTTTTCTCCCGGCACAAATCACCTACCATCTCCCTCCTGTATCTATGCTTAAACTTCCTTCTGTCAAAAGGCTCACACTGCATTCTCAGGCATGATTTCTTTCCCTTCTGGTTATTAAGGACTGTCTCTCTTGCAGGACATCTCTGCTATTCAGTTGTTACAATCCAGGTTTATTGGCATGCATTCAGTACAGAATCAGAGAGGAGATATGTGGTGGCAAAAGCTATGATGGATGTGGTGGCAATCTCCCAAAACCTACACTGGCTTCCAGTGCAAATTAAGGCCACCTTGGTGCACTGTTTACTGTGGTTTCAAGCATCCTTCTGATAAAACAGGCATCCTTGGGTTCTACGGTTTCTATGACTGCCACCTTTTTTCTCTTTTCATCCTGTTGGAAAGGGGTCAAGAAAGAGACTTGGCAACAATTTTAACAGAGAATCTCTGTAGGGTGTGAGTAGTCAGCCAGGAAAAATTTTCAGGAAGCCAAATATACTGAGTTTCAGGTTTTGCAGTGCCAGTGGCGGGGAAAATATGTTTTCCCTAAAATAGCATTTTGTGCTACAGAGATTTCAAGAACTAGAATTTTGAGCAGAGTGAAACACCTCTCCTGCTTTGTTTTTCTTTGCTCTCACAACAACAGAGAAGTTGTTTTATGCTATTAAACTGTAGAAAAAATATTGGTGCTGCTACCATGTACTAACATCTACTACTTTCCTAAGAGGTGTGGTTGAGTGGGAGCCCTAATCTGTGTGCTGATTTTACTAAATATTTCTGTATTGCACTAAGTATCCTGCCTCAAAGACTGCTCTTTGGCAAGGTCAGTGTATGTTTTGGCTGTTTTTTCTTTCTTGGGGCAAGCCTAGTGGGGGTACATGCTACTTATTATGTCCCTGCCCAACTGAGTTGTGTATTTTGGCAGCCACTTTCCAGCCTGGCAATCTGCGTGTACCTCATGTCAGCCCTTCCTAATAGGACTCTTATCTGGACCTAAGATTAGCAGGAAGAAATCCAAGGGGAGGGATAGCCAACAGATGTCACAAGGCTTGGAGGTGAATAATACATGCTTGAAGAATGTGGACAATAATTCAGTTGGTGACACCAGCAAGAGAACCTGGTGCCTTTTGGCTGCTGTTCAGAGAAGCAGAGATTTGTAAAAGTTTAGTTGCTACACCAAGTCACTTGGTGTTTGTTTTCACACCATCTCCAGGGTTTGAGACTGAGCCTGTGATTGCCCAGATCCAGGGAGCTAAGAGACCTGGCTTAAGATGCAGATCTTTCGTATTTCTGCGTGACGCAAATTAATTAAGAGAGGGAGATGTGGCTTGTTCTGAATATCAAAGTTTAAAATACACAAAACAGAGAGGTTTAAGATAGAATGTGCCTGCTTTGCGTGTCTTAGTGTGATGGAGTGAAAAGTGCCAAAGCAGCTTGGTAGTGCTTCAGAACTAGTAACATTGGCTTGATATATCTGTCTTCAGACTGTGGGCTTTTTCTCCAAGGTCATGAAGTCATACAAAAGTTAAAGACAGCATCATTTCTTGGAAAAATGAAATAAAAAATTATTATCAAAAATGGAGTAATAAGTTATTTTTTCTCAAATGATATGGATAAATCCTGCCTTTTAGATGGGTCCTAAATACCTTCACTGTGGTACATAGCAATTTTGTGTCCCTACAAGAATGGAAAAAGCTTAAAAAAGAGAATAATTAGGAGGCATATTTATTTCTGTACCTCTCTGTGCTCCATGCAGCTATGCTAATATACCAGCTTCTTGTGGTCCTATGTGTTCTCAGGGCACATGTAGTCCATCCAGACGCACTACCACTAGACAGGCTGCAGGGATTGGCATTGGATTGTTCCATGGAGTTGGGCTTCCTGAGGCCTGTGAAGTCAGCACACATACCTCATTTTCAGGTTTAAAATTAATTCAGAATTTAAACTGAGTTGACTTTAAGAGGACTGTGTGGGATTCCCTAGAAATAAGAAGGATTTCTTTATTTTATTTTATTTATTCTTTATTTTGCAGATCATGCTAAGATGAGATTGAGGGGTGGGTGAGCCAGCATTGCAAACTTTGTGGGTATTTTTCTTTATCAAGTAATTAAGATATTGTTAAATAGATTAAGAAGTAATCTTAAAACTTTATTCTCTATAGGAACATGGAAATTTTGAATGCAGAGCTTCTTGAGGGTGAGAAGGAAGTGTGTGATTAAGGAAAACGTACACTAGCTTGAATCTGGCACTGATTACAACAGGATTATTCAAGTACTTTAAACTTAATTCAGAGTTTTCTCAGATGTTTAGAACCAAATCATCATTGAATTTCGTCTTTCCATTCCCTGCTTGAATGTCAGTGCACACAGAATGTATTAGATGACATTGGTACAGTCTGACCATCCTTTTCTGATGCTGTACTTATGTTTTATTCAGTGCTGGATTTTTTTGAACTTCTGTAAGTGTGCCTTGTCATCTCTCATCAGCTTGTCTTCTAAGTATCGGAGAGGAGGGGAAGAAAAAAATTGGTCCCTGTATGTGCAAAAGGAGGAAAAGTTTTCACTGTGCCAGTGTGTGCCAGCCAAGAGGCATTTTCTATTGACATTTTATTGTCTCTTCTTTCTGGAGAAGTGTGTTTCAAAGGCTCCCAGTGCTGCAAAGCTCTCTGCTGCCTCATTATTCAGAGCTGCTGATGTGAAGAGGAAAGTTCCTTAATGCAGCTTTCACTAACTCCAGGGAATTCTCTTTAGTTTTCTCTTCCTGCTCTTTTCCCTTTATCTGAAGAGTAAATGTTTGTGTTTCTTGGAGGACTTAGGGCAGAATAATCTGCGGGCTGTGCTGCCTGTCTTCCACAGAAACCGAGGAGATTTTAGGGGTATATTTTCCTTGCAGTTCGTGAGAAAATGTAATTTGGTAGGGATATCATTTTGATCTTCTAGTTTGGCTTCTTCCACATCTAATTATCAGTTTCCCTCCTGAATCCACAGTTTTGTCTTTTTGCTCTTGAGTGAGAGGAGTAACTGCATGGCCCACCAAGAACCAGAACAACAACAACAACAAAATATGTTTTAAAATTAACATATGCACTCTATAATGATGAAATTGTAATACTGTAACAATGATGAAATCAGTGTATCTTACAGCATATATGGTCTTGCTGTTGTGCTCTTTGGCTTGCGAAATGGAAGTTGCTTCTGATCCCTGCTGTAGTGTGACCTAAACAATCTCAAGGAATTAAACACAACTCTCCAAAAGATGACCAGGACGGTGTTTGGTTGGCACTGCATCATTCATTTTAATTCATTACCAGCCCCTTGAATGGCCTTGTTTCTGATAATGGGAATAATAAAATACATGTTTACGTCTGGGCTATATCAGCGATCATTAATTAAGGTGTATAAAACAAGGATTAAACAAATACAGTACTGCATTAAAAATGTTTTGAGCAGCATGAGGGAGGGATAAATATTGCTGTGGTACTGGTGAAAGATTTTGTGAAAATGTTTGCAGTAGAATGAGTTCTGCTTGCTTGTAACTGAGTTTCAAATAAGGGAAGAGCTGATGGGGGTAGAAAAAGAAGTGTTTAGTACATTTGTTAGTGCAAATAACACCATGACTTCTGTGTTTTCTTAATACCTTCTAAAGGTGCAAACTGCACCTTTAAAATCTGTTACAAAATATTATGGCAGTGGCTGTCAGCTGCTGTGAAATTAGATGCTCTAGGTCCATTTCCCATTTCTTATTGAGCTGTCCTGCTTGACCAAAGCCTGCTTTGGTCAGCACCCGTGTTAGCAGACTGTGTTGCTAGCTATCCACAGCATGCCAATGGGCAAATCCCATGAGAAGGATGAATTTTGCAAAGCATGGGAGGAGACCTTTATAAGTGGTTTTTCATTTCTTTCGTCTATCAGTCTTGGTGTTTAGGAAACTGTTTTCTGGAAGAGTTCAGTTTTCGCTTCATCAGTGTTGCAGATTGCCAGGATATCTCCCAGGAGTAATTTGGCTCCATGTGTTTAGAGATCTCAGAACTACTTGAAGTTTGAAGCTGCTGTGGGTAACTCTGGGTGTAGCATGGTGAGGAGATCTCTTGGACTGGCATTCTCAGTTCACTGTGAAGTGCGTCCTGGTACAAGCTGAATGGAAAGTCCTTCACAAACACACTGATTCAGATACTAATCACAGAGTCCTACAAACTCTCTGCTTTGTTGCTCTCTTATTTTTTCTTACAAAGGTACATTTTGCAGTCACAGCATCCAAGACACGTTCACCCTGTCCATGCTCAGTGGGTTTTTTTCAGTTTTCCACTTTGATCAAACAGTGCTTTACTCTGTCTTTACTCTGGAAATCCTAGCAGCTACTGTGGAGCTTCGTATTAATGCCTGGCTTGCTTTCATATGGCTACTGAAGGTTCTGGGTTAGCTGGGCTGCTTCTGTATTCCATATCAGAGTTTCCAGAGAAGAAGGCCTGCCTGCTGGGCTTGAGATATCAAGGAAAAAGAAAACTGCAGACTCTTAGGATAACATTTGCTGTTGGAAGGGGCCAAGGCAAGACCAGTAGTCTCTCTGGGCACATGTCACCTCTTAAGCTTTCAGTCCCCGTCCCTGAGCTATCCCACATCCTCAGGAAGAGCAGCAGGGATCACCTGTGGATGTAACTCCATGTTTCTCTTGCTAGAAGCACTAGATTGAGGATTAAAGAGGTTGGGAATGCATCCAGACAGGGGCAGTCAGACAAAGCAGTGGGAAAAGTCTACCCAGAATGGTGAGGTGAAATGGGAGGCAGAAACACGTGGAATCTGGGAAGTGCCTTCTGTCTTGCTGGCTCATATCTTAAGAACTTCTACACTTGATAATTTTTCTACATTGTACATATAAAGTCTAATTTTTTGCTGCTGCCTTTTCCTCACCCTCTCTCCAGAAGCCCACAAGCCCTGTACCAGTGTCTCCATTGCCCTTCCCAGCACTTCACCTATGGATCCTTGTAGGAGGAAGCAGCCTCCTAGGTTCTCCTCACTGTGGTTTCTTGCTTTTCCGAAGGGGGAACGAGCTGTTTGTCAGTCCATCACATCTGCACAGTGAGAGTCATGACAGACCTGCCTCAGGTCTGCTGCTGGAGCTGCCCTAGTCCCTGCACCTTGTGCTGCCTTGTTATCTCAGTGCCAAGGACTCCCAACAGCAAATCTGTCAGTGTGTCATGGTTCTGATTCCAGTAGTGCCAGAATTGTCTTCAACAAAATGGGATGCAGGGAATTACTGGAGAGCTGGTCACAGATGCTGATATCCCGGCTTGCTGCAGAATAAGCCAGCTAGCAGTGTGCAATAACCAGTGTAAAATTCCCTGTGGACTTCCTGGAATCAAATAGGCTTTGGTCACACTTCTTCCCTACTCCTGAAGGGTTTGATCCTGCTTTGGACAGAACAACTTTGCCAAGTGCCATCAAATGCTCTAAGCCTGAAAGATAGAGAAATATGGGGAAAATGAAAAAAATATATGCTTTTTCTTTGTATTTAGCCTGAGGATTGAATCAATGATGAGGGAAAAGGCAAAGCTGTGGTCTTTCCATTGATAATGTTCTGTTTCAGGTTTCAATTAAAAAAACCCAGCCTGCCGGTATCTTAAATCCTTGAGTTTGAAAATAAACTCTCACATGCATCTGGTCATCCTTTTAAGACTCGTTGGGAAATATTTCAAGTATTTTTGTCTTTCAGCTCCAACCAAGACAAGAGTAGGGTTCTAGACTGCACTTCTCAATAAAACCCCAATATAAAACTACTCAGACTGCTGAGCTTGGCTTCCTATTGGAAAGAAAAATAATTACTGTTACTTAGTTAACCTTACATCTATGTCTGAACACAGAAGGTAATTTTGTCCACTCTGTTAGATCTGAGATTTAAAGTGTGAAATTTCATTTCAATTTGCTGCCACAGGACTGCTAAACTTCTTAGTGCAGTCACCACAGCTACTGTATTATCTGAACTCATCAAGGCATTTCCCTCACAACATGTCAAGAGCTTCTCAGCTGGTAAGTGGTTTCCCCTGTCTTAAAAGGAAGGTACAAAGAAATTCAGATGCTAGGGAGGGATAGACGAAAAGGAATATTTACCCTGTTAGAGCTTACAAAAGTTCACAGTGTGAGGTATTCTGTGGCCACTGCCATCATGGTCTTGATGATCCAAAATTGGGTGAGACTCAAGGAAAAAAGCAGTTGGCAGAGTTTTCTGTCTTCAACATAAAACCAGTTTTCTGTGCATGCACTGCACAAGTACACATGTATTCATTCCTAAAGAAAAGTCTCCAGTGAAAGCCTTTATGCTCTGGGAAATCCAGACAGACTGAATCGGGGACTCTGTGGTCATTAGAAACTGGGAATGGTAAATACATGTTGTATCTTTGAATCCCTACAGCTGTCTTGCTTTCTTTCAGCTTGTGCTATTCAGCCAATTATTAATTATTTTGCATTTGTTTTGAAGCTTAATACAAACAAAAATAGACATTTATAGTGATAAATCTGCACAGGATTGTGTTTTCTATTTACATATTCCACTGGACATAGCTGTGGGGAAAAAGTAGTAAAAATAGAAAAGTAGCATGGCTTAGATAATTGTTTGGTTTTTTAAAAGCATGGTCATTAGGGGGTCATCACTTTGACTGTGTTCCTGTACATTGTCCTCAGTTTCTTTTGTTGTTTTCTGCAGGGTTTTTTTTTTAAGGTTTTCGTATGAAAACATAGCAATTCAGTTTCATTTGATTTCATTAAGACTTTGGAGCATTGTGCTTAGATATTTACCTGACCAGGAGCACTGGATGGAGTGGCAGTAGAAAAAAGGAAGGCAATCTCGGGAAGGCAGTCTCTCCATCATTCCATGGCATAGATTTACTTACTAGATAATGATCAGTGATACTGATTTACTTGGATCAATATTGCTGTTGACTCTAAATCTTGAGTAAAGACCATTCTTCTTCATGTCATGACAGTGCCTTTGCGAAGAATGTGGTTACTGTAATCACAAAAGTATTTGCATTGCTGCTGTCAACATTCACCACTTCATTTCCATTTGTTACAGAAATGTAGGCAGTTTTTAGTTACCCAGTCCTTTTTGGGGCCACTATTAGGATAGTCTTCGTGAGTGCTGGAACGTGGAAATTACTGGGGATGTGGCAATCCTGCAGCTGCTGTCCTTCAGAGCAGCTGTGCTAGTTGGACTGTTCCAAAAGTGGGGCTTGAGAAAAAACACCAAAACACATCAGCCCCTGGTTACCCTCAAACTGTATGTGAGTATCTTAAACTGGCTCAGACAGAGAATCATTTAGGCTGAAAAAGACCTTAAAGATCACTGGGGAGAGAGACCTGGAGGGTGTTGGTGGCTGCAGAGCTCAATGTGTCTCTGCAGTGTGTGAGTGGGCAGGGACCCCACCCCTGTGCTGGGCTGAGCCCCCAGCGTGGGCAGCAGGGGAGGGAAGGGGGGGATTCTGCCCCTCTGCCCCGCTCTGCTGAGTCCCTCCCTGCAGAGCTGCATCCAGCACTGGGATCCCAGGACAGGAAGGACATGGAGCTGCTGGAGCCAGTCCAGAGCAGGGACACCAAGATGATCAGAGGGATGGAGCAGCTCTGCTGTGAGGAAAGGCTGAGATTGGGATTGTTCAGCCTGGAGAAAGGAAGGCTCTGGAGTGACTTTAAAGCCACTTTCCAGTGAAGGGGGCCTACAAGAAGCCTGGAGAGGGACTTTTCACATGGGTAGGTAGTGACAGGACAAGGGGAAATGGCCTTAGGCTGACAGAGAGTAGGTTTAGATGGGATATTAGGAAGATAGGGTGCTGTGAGGGTGCTGAGGCCCTGGCATAGGTTTCCCAGAGAAGTTGTGGCTGCCCCATCCTTGGAACTGTTCAAGGTCAGGCTGGATGGGACTCTGAGCATCCTGGTCTAGTGGAAGGTGTCCCTGCCCATGAGGGTTGGAACAAGATGATCCTTAAGGTCCCATGCCAAGCCATTCTATGATTCTAACTCTAACTCTTCTAGCTTCTAACTCTGTCAAGTCCACCACTTAACCATGTCCTCAAATCCCACATCTACACATCTTTAAATAACTCCAGGGTTGGTGACTCCACCACTTCCCTGGGAAGCCTGTTCCAATGCTTGATAACTGCTTCAGGGGAAAAAAAATCACAAATGTCATAAAAGCTGGTGCCACTATTTTTGATGGGGAACAAGGACGAGTAGTGGAAAAGGACAGAAAATCTTTGTTAATACACTAGCTGCTGCATGCTAATAAGAAGTTATCAACTGAGATGTCTGAAATAAAATAAATGTGCCAGACAAGCCTGTTATCGTGCAGAGTTAACTCTTGACTTCACTGAGACCTCCCTTCTGCAGTGCTGGGGTGCAGAGTGATTGGTGTGCAGTGGGTATGGCAGGGATTTTGATTTAGAGTTTTGGGAGAGGACTGCTGCTGGTACAGATTGCTGGAGAAAGAGCAAGGGGAAAATGTCTGTGAAGAGTGAATTGGGGGAATAAGAAGGGGAAGGATTGCCTGCAGAAGAGCTTTTAAGACCAAGAAGAGTCTTAAAAGGATGATCAGATGTCTGCATTCAATTATGCTGGGGCAAAGCAAAAACTCTCTTCTGGTCCTGATCTATGCTTTGATCCTGTAACCTGCTCAATGGCTTTGCAATGACTAGCTCTAAAAAAAAGGGAGAGCTCTCCGAAAAAAGAGAGTGGGTACAGATGCTGGACTATGTGATGCAAAAGGAGCCTGCAGAAGCTGCACCTTTGAAGGCTCTGGTGGCTGCTGTTCTTACCAAGTGGATAATTAAATAGGGTTGAGGCAGAATACATTGATATTTGAGCTACTGAGAAATATTTGTTCTTTGAAATCCCACATGACACACGTAGGTATGTCCTCAGCACCATTGCCTCGTCTCAACTCTAAAATGTTTACAGGCTTGTTTTCCTTAATTTTGGAGAGAACAGAGTGAGACTGAGTGAGACTAACAGGTTTCATTAAAAAATCAAGAGGCTCCTCCTGGGCTGTGTTGCATCAGTGGCCCTTCTGCTTCCTTCTTTCTTCTCTGGTCCTTAATGGTGGTCAAACAATTTGTACTGCTCAGGAGAGTGTAGGGAATGCTTAAGCAATGTGGAAATTCCAGCTTTTGCCCACATCTATCCTGGGGGCAGGTCTTTGGCCCAGCAGCCACAATTCCCAGAGGTTTCCCTGCCTGTCTGCCTGTCTTGTAGTGTTCAGCAGTTTGCGGGATCCAGCTGTGCACGCTGCTCCTTGTCTCCAGCTCTTAATTATGTTGTCACACTTCCCTGTCTCTTTAGATTTAACTGCTATAAATTAAAATGGATTGCAAACCTGGTGTGGATTTTCAAGGCAGGAAGGGTTTCCTGGAAACCCTTGCATGGGAGCAGTGAGTTTCTCCTTGCGTGTTGCTACTTGGGGATGCTGTTATGGATTTGAATTGCTACTGTTGACAAACAAAAAATGATTTGAAATGTATTAGCTGGAGAAAAGTGATGTATCCTTCAGGCTTCTAATAGCAACATTTATATTTGGTGTAAATTGCTCGGAGCAAAATCTCTTTCGCAAAGAGGGTTATCATCAGGAGTTCAGTCTGGCTCTAAATGTGCCCATCTTTGAATCGCAGGATTTTATTTCTTTATGCTGCATTAGCTTCTGTAGTGCCTGTACAACGGGTGGATTATGACCTTCCTTTTAATTCTGTAGCTGAACAAGAGGAGGTTTATCTTTGTTGTTGCTGTTAGATGATGTTAAACAACAGTGGAAGTTCAACATAGTGTAAGGAACTTCTAATTTTTCTGTAGAACAGCCATTTTATCATCCTCCTTGCTTCATTTTCTGCCATCAATAAAATCTCCCTGACTTCATAGGCTACACAAATCTTCATAGGCTACACAAATCTTTCTGTGCCTAAAGACCTTTGGAAATACATTATGTAACTTCAGTGCCTCCTTGCTGGTACTTTCTGCTTGTTTGTGTCAGCAGTGCTGTTGTCACAAATGGTGTGCAGTGTTGAACTACAGCCATTTTCTGCTCTGATTCACTGTTGCTTATTACTGAAAATGCAGAAAGTATTTTAAATCCAAAGGCTCAAATCTAAGCTAATTCACGTTAATCCCAGTTGAAACATTGGTCATTGCAGTGGAACTTCCCTGGTCGTGAGTTTGGGCCCAGAAAATGAAATCAAAGGAGCTGAGTGACCTTCTCCTGGTGTTACTGAGGAGCCAGGAGTTAAGTCAGTATGATGTAAAACAAGTCACAATCTCAGCTATTTCCAGCATGCACGGTGTGTCTTTATTTTCTGATGATTAAACTAGCAACAAATGCTTTCAGGCAAAAAACACGTATTAGAAATAATTGCTTTTATGTATTATAATTACTTCCCTGCTTTGGAGAGTCTCTGTAGTACATCCTGGGACAAAATGTAAAAGAGAAAATAATTATATGAAGATGTATTGTTCAGGCATCCCCAGTGTTCAGTCCATTTAAAACTCATAAAATAATTAATAGACTGAAGAAATAAATTGATGAGACAGAAGTAGTCTGTGACCACTTTATATTGCTTTTTCTGACCTCAGCTATACAAGTTCTCTGAAGTAACAGAGGAATTTTTCTTTCTCTGCATGTTCCAGGTTAATTATAACTCTTCCAGAATCCTGATGAAAGAAAACTTGTCTTATGTATGATTGAATATTTTCACCCAAGATTAAAAATTTATTGTCAGAAAATGGCCAAGAATTATTTTGTCTTACAGGATTCTTGTTGTCTGTAGCTTTGTTTCAAAAACTATTGCTTGTTGTTAAGTGTAATTTTGGTTGAAGCTGGTTTATTACATTTAATTTGATGTCCGAAAGACTCACCTGAACAGGCCTCTTGTTTATGGAAATTGCATCCCTGCATAAAGTTGTGTAAGAAAAATCTCATCAAAACCAGTCTTAAGTACAAGGAGATGCCAGAGAGGCCATATTTGAATCTAGATGTACATTTACATCTGGATACATTTACATTAGCATATGGTCCTTTGCTCTTGCACAAAACAATGGGTTTTTTTCATTGTATGTTGTTGAGTTGAAAAGACAAGTATCTCAACAGATAAGCTTCTGAAATGGCTGCTGTCCTGGTTGAGTAGGGCAGTGATCCAAACCATGCTGAAGTACTCACCTCTTGCAGTCCACCTTCACTGCTCATCCTCCCTTTTGCCGTCCCTCCTTGACCCCCTGCAGCCATGGAGCTGCTGTGGGCAGTGGCAGTGGCAGCAGTCAGTGAGGTTCAGATCCACATTTCCCTTCCCACCGTTCTGGCTCTGATAGCAGCCACACTCTCTGCATTACACCATTGCAAGCTGGATGCAGATTTGGCATCACTGAAATATGTGAAAGATGAGGACAGTGGAGCAGTTGTTCTGTTAAATACCAGCTCAGTCGTACCTGCTGTCGGCAGGGGGAACATCTTTGCTGTTCTGCTGAGGATACAATGATTTTCTTTTGCAGGAGGGAAGTATTAGGTTGGTAGGATGAGGATTCCCACCTTTCCCTTTGCTTGTCCTTTGGCACAAGATCACAGCTTTGTTTGTAACGCAGTGCTGTCGCTCGTCCTTTCTGTTTGATCCAGAGGAGACTGAGAGGCAGCAGTACCATCAGAGCAGCTTGTGCACTTGTGTCTGCAGAGATGCTCAGTGGGACTCCTGGCTCAGTGGGGTTCCTGGCTCATGGTTTTTTCATGCTCTGGCTGGAGATGAGTCAGCATCAGAGAGATTTGTGCTGCTGCAAAGATGCTGCACTCAGAAATTCACGTGGCATCAGGGATTGCTTTCCTTCTTCGATTAATGCCTAAAACATCTGAGTTGCCTGTAATTACTCACTTGAATTTGGCTTCAGGAAGCCCTTGTATGGGCTTTTCTCCACAATTCAGTGGCTTTCTCATCTTCAGTCAGATTTGGAAGAGCCAGGAACCTCAGCCTATGAAATAGTGTTTATCCTTCTTTACCTCACTAAGGGGTCAGCTCACTGCAGCTTCTGACCATAGTTCAAATGGTCCTACCAGGCACTTAATCCCTTGTAGTTTAATTGACTGGAAAATAGGCAGTGCTCGGTATTGACTATTTATTCCTTAAAATGAAAGGCCAAGTATAACCTTCTGCAGGTAACAATTTGAGTGTTAAAAGCCAAAAGGCATACATATCTTTCTCTCTGATTTGAAGTAGACCTCCAAAGGGTCAGGTCAGTGGGCATTACTTGGGTCACACCCTTTGACCTCAGAAATCCTCTGGTTGCCTAAAGTCTCCATACGTTCTTCAGTAATCGCTTTACAAAGGCCAAGCAAAATCAATAAAAACAGAGAAAAATCAGTAACACTCTTAAAAATATTAAAAAAAACCAGAGATAGTTTTACAAAATAAAAAGATCAAGGAAAATATTTTAGCAATCTGGAATATAAACTGGAATCTGCCTTTGAACTTGGAATGTAATAAAAGCCTCTTTAAATTTGCTTGAACAGTGGAGATTCAGGGGTCTGTCTGAACATACCAAATTGCAGCATTCCAGCTTTTGTGTCATGATCTCAAAACATGGATTTGTTGCTGTGCATTAAACAAATCCACAGATTTTCTTTCCTGGTAATTAGCATGGTGTCATATGGGTACAAGATTATTGTATTTTTTTCTGAAACTCACTTAGGAAATAGAAAAATAAATGTACTGCAAGAAGACACAAATCTGATCCCATAACAGGCAAACACCGTCTCATTCTTTGTGGCTTTTTATTGTGGATGAGGTCCTGAGCAACTGGATGCAACCCTGAAATTGGCCCTACTAACTCTAGGCTGCCTAACTTGCACTGCTTTATTATGTAAAATAGAAAGGATGTGATTTTTTTTCTTCCCTTTTAACCCTAGGAGGTTAAGCCAGTAATCCAGAGTAACAGCAGATTGCCTTGGAAGTTTGTTTTTTTCAGTAGCTGTGTTTGGTACTTCCATTTTCATCATACCAGAATGGCTTGGAAGATGAAATTCTTGGATTTTTTTGGAATCAAACATTCAAAATGGTCTCAGACTAGATGGAGAAGAACTGTCAGTTATGTGCACGTAGTCCTTGTCAGAAATACTTAATGAGATGTGGCTGCACGGTTAATTATAGGGACACTTCAAAGTAGTGTGATTTATTTATTTTACTATTCTAGCAGGCATTGAACATCTGGCCAAAACAAATATATCCTCTTTTAGATAACTGAAGCAGGGAACCCAAATGAAACAACATAATCAGTTGAGGTCCACACATGGAAGCCTTTCACAGTTATTTGTGCCGTAGTCTGCAGCTATAAAGCAAAGCTGTAGTGCTTGGTGATGCAGGTTGGAAATGCTCTCCACTCCTGAAGTGTGGGAAGGAGAGTAACTCCTCTGGTAATCTCCCAAGTTTATGGTGCAAAGTACTCTTTGTGCAGATAGGATCTTCTGAATACAAGTTCAAAGCAAGTATCCAGTAGCTGGAAGTGGTCCTTATATTTTATCTTATTGTTTCCTGTTGTTCTGTGGGATTTGTATGGCTTCTAGTGACTAAGGCCTTCTCTCCTTCATTTTTCTACATTGCAGGGCATGTCATGCCAAATTTCTGAGGTCTTTCGTTTCCATCTGGCTAAAGTATTGCCTTCTTCTGGTCCTACACACCTTTCACACACTTACAAGCTCTGCAAGTTCCTATCTTGCAATATGAGTCAGTTTTTCCGAACCGGAACGAGAGGTGACATTTTGTTACAAATAAGTTAATTATCCAGTAGTTTAACCTGTTGGTTTAACTTCCCAAGTGGCCAGCTCTTTAATAAGAACAGGTTTTTAATAGGCCTAGATGAGCCTTCTGCATTCATCTAAGTTATAATCTGGACGACATCTGAAAGTAGGGTAATAACCAAATTCACTGAGCCAGAATACCCACAGCTATTAGTTTGTAAAATAGCATCCCTGAGAAGTTATTCTGCTTGACCCACTTTCTAAACTGGATTCTACACCTGATGATTTGTTGTGGATAAAGAAATTTGGGGATTTTCATTTGTTTGATGCTAAGTATTGTGGTCCCAGGCAGCACTGGGAAAGAAGAGTAATATTTTGTCAGGCTTGACTCCCTGTTTTGTGTCTCTGAAGCTTCTGCTGGAGGAAGTTTTTCTGGGATACTTGAAGATCATTGTTCTGGTTCTTGAATATGTGATTGACAGCATTATACTATTCTTGTTTCTTTTTGTTTCAAATTCAGTAGGCTTTTTTCAAACCATTTACTGGTATTTTTCATGAGTCTTTCCCTTGCAGTGTGTGTTTTGTGCTTGCTGTGGTCTGCCCCACTTCAAAGATTGTTGTTTTGCTTCCGTTAGGTTAGTAGGGGAAGAGGGGCTTTTCTAAGAGGATTCAGTCCAAGCCTTGTTTGCATTTAATCAACTTAAAGAGTTTGAATCAGGATGGCTGGGGACATTCAGGCCTGAAACCATTGCATCTAATTAAAATACTTAACTGGGACACGCCATGTCAGTGGGTCTCCAGAGGGGAGTTCAGACAACTGAAACTCTCCAGAGGGAGCCTATCACATCTGCACTCCTTAGAGTGAAGTGGGTTGAATTCTGGCCCTAACAGCTCATAAAGGGTGGTGACCTGCGTGTGGTATTGCAGTTCTGCAGAGCAAGGTGATTGCACTGTATCTTTCATGAAGAAGAGCTTTCTTCATGGTGTCATTCCAAGCCAAGGCAACAGGAAAGACTGAGCACGTCGATGAGTGATGGCTGACAAGGAATGCCGTAGGCACAGCGGAATTGAAGTGGAAAACACAGCAGTGTTTGTGAGGAAATCTCTTTCTCCTTTGTCTTGTAGGGATAGCTGCATCTCTTCATGGCTGCCACTTAACAGTAGCAGATAAACACGGTTCAGCACTGCAGTGAGCATCTCCTGCTGGGAGCCTTGGACAGCACAAGCTGTGTTTGACCTGACCTCTGTGTGCAGCTGTGGTGTCATATGGAGGATAAGGCTGAGCTTGATTTTTTTAAGCTTCTCAGATTTTTGTGGTTTATTTTTGCAATAAAGACTTTTTAAAAAAATCATTTTTAAATTGCCGTTGACTGAACTGATTTGAGTTGACGTAGGTGACTAAAAAGGTTATCCCAAAAGCCTTTAAAGCTTTATTTCTGCATCTTCTCAGGTACCTGCTTCAGGAAGGGACAGAACAAGAAAGCACCATGTCTTCAGTCTCAGCTTATTACAATGGAAAGACCGTACTTATCACAGGAGCTACAGGTTTCATGGGCAAAGTACTGGTGGAAAAACTCCTGCGCTCCAGCCCTGAAGTGAAAGCAGTTTATATTCTTGTCAGGCCAAAGGCTGGTCAGTCAATGCAAGAGAGAGTGGCCAACATGTTGAAATGTAAGGTAAGTTCACGTGGTTTATTCTGGAATCTAATCTGAAAGCCATTTAGGTGGGTGAAGCAAAGGGCTTCTGTTTTACTCAATTCATGAAGAACAAAAGGCTGACTTCTGCTGTAACAGTTGTATATTTTTGCTGTGTCTAGGACAGCCAAAAGAATTGTACATGAACGAACCTGTGTCTGTCTGATTTTGATAGGTGCCACAGCATTTTACACTGTAACAGTGTAGTCCTTTTACTTCCCTTTTTGCATGACCTCCACCGATGTGGCTCGATCCTGCTTAGTTTGCCATCCCAGTGAGGAAATCAACATCTCTAGTAGCAAGAAGGATGTCAAAGCCCTTTGCTATGTTTAATGTAAAAATTTGTAAGGAGACACTGACTTGGCCTGAGGCCCTCAAGAGTCTCTTGAGGATCTTAAGCCAGTGGTGAGGTTGTGAACTCACTCAGAATGCTCCAGCTATGATAAATGCCAGAGTTCAAGCTCATGCTTAATGCTAGTGTGAATTTGTACATAGCTGATGAGAAATGAGAGGAAGGGACAGATCTGGCCCTACCAGGCAAGGAATTACTTGGAATTAATCTGAGAAATGTCAACATATCTATAGAGTATTGGTCTAAAATAAAAGTTTGAACAAGACTTGACTGGAAGAATCTTCCTCCTTCCACAGAAGTTAGAGGTAAAATAGGTGACTTTGAGAGAAGTAGGTCTGGCAGAAAATGTGCTTTTTTCTTTTTAATGTTTTGAGGCATTAAACTAGAAAAATCTGATGTATATCCAAGAACAAAGTTTGTTTGGTTTTGGTGTGGTTTTAACAGCGAGTAGATTGTTTTCATATTCAGGAAAAACTGTGAGTGATACAAAAGAAAACAATCCCATTGGTTGCCTTTTGCAAGTCTGTCATAGAATGATTTAGGTTGGAAGAGATCCTCAAGGTCTTTGAGTCCAGCCCTTAACCTCACACTGCTAAGTCCACCCTCAGCTTTCATCACAGTGGATAATGGTTTTCATCATCAACCAACAAAATCCCAAATGTGGTGTGTTTTGCATATGTTTTTGCCTCTTGTGTTTTAAAACACTGAGGAAATGATAAACCTAGGTATTTATCAAGACTTGTGTAAGCTCTGTTTGCATTTTATGTATAAATACTACTGGCTTATCTCTTCAGTTGGCCAGCACAGCTTGGAGGTGTTGTTAGCTCTAGGTGGGGTTCCCTGGTAGCTGTTTTATTGTTGCAGCGGTATTAGATGTACCCATTTTTCTTCCTAGCATGTGTCAGCAGTTTTAGACATGCCAACAGCAAGCAGGACCTGATAACCTCTCCTTGAACCTTTGGTAGCCTCCAGCGTGTTTCAAATGAACAAAAGGAGCAGGCAGGGCTCTAAGTTAGGCTGCTGCGTCCTCTCAAGGAAGAAGGTGTCTTTTTGATGCTAATCATTTTAAAATTACTCAAAAATCCTTGCCTAAGGCAGAAACCTTACTCCTTGAAGGTGTTTGCCATGTACAAATGTTGACAGCCTTGGAGATTTTTTTTTTCTAGAAATGAAACTGTTAATTCCACTAGCTGTTAATTTAATGACAGATGAGGAGGGCAGGAAACATTATTCTTAACATTTTTACAGATCTTCTCCAGTTGATCACAATCTAGAGGCTGCTCTTTCATTTACAGTTGAGCTTTGCATCCTCTAGTTTGTGAAATTCCTGAGGTATATAATGAATAAAAATGCAGCAAAACTTTGTTCCAAATCTTCAGACAGCATTCACATTTGAAATTTCTGATCATAATCTCTGATGAGATATTTTGGAGTAAGCACAGGAAAATTCAGAATAAAATTCTTTCTGTTATTTATGTGTGCTGTTTGTGTACCTTTATAATTTCTAAACTCTAGTGCATAATTATTCCTTTCCCCCCAAACTACTGGATTTAATGTAGAACAGTGTTTGTATCTGGGTTTAGGAGAAAATACTTTATTTTTTCTTTCATATCTTACCCTATGTAATCTTCTCTACTGAACCCTGACACATTCACTTTGCAAGTAACTATTTTTTCTTTTGCATTTAGCTGTGACCTAGTATTGTCTTTTGGATTTTCTTGTTTGCACATCCAGAAAGGAACTATTCCAGGAAGCAAAGGAGCAGAGAGAAGCAGGTTGCCGACTTCTAAATATTCTAAACAAAGAGATAAAATGAGTATTTGTGATGAAGTAAGATCAAAGTGAAGCAGATTGGTTAGAATTAGTTGCATAATGTTTAGGTTCTTCAGGTAAGGTCCTCTGGGGACTCCTGATTTTTGGTAGTACTTAGAAATATTTTGAAACGACTTGCCTAGAATTTTGATCCTTCTTCATATATCTCTGTGAAATTTGTGTGGCTTTTATCATTATATCTACAGGGTTTAAACACTGAGGTGTCATGTGTGTGACCTGTCTGGGTCACTGTGTGTACATGTGAATATGCTGGAAGATGACTCCTGTTAAATAGAAGAGCAGCTGTGAGTTTCAAAAGGATGATACAATGTGAACGGGCAAAATAGCTTAGTTTGTGCTTTTCAGCAGTTGGTTACTTGGAATTTTTCAACTTCTGAATCCAGCATGGAAAGGAAAATACAGAAAATAGTTTGGGCGTAAATCAGAGTTCTTTGACTGCGTTCTGTAGCTGAATAGGCGTTGACATGAAGCTGCTTTCCTCAGGTCTAGTAAAATTAGTTTTACATGCAGATGCGTTAGTGCATTAATATGCAGTGTATAATGAACAGATACTCAATTATCTCAACATCAAATCCAAAACAAGCATTGTGACCTTGCCTATTTATGAAAGGAGATGTTCTCTTTTCCAGCAGCAAGTCCCTAAGGGGATCAAGCTATTACCCTGTGCTTTATGAAATGCCACGTCTGCCTTGCACAGAGCACAGCTGTTACACAAAAACCCCAAAATTTCAGTACTGGCTGCAGCCTGGATGTGTCCAGAGATGGGGATCATGAGGCAAAGCTTGACAGGGCTGTATAATTGTTCGTTGATGGCAGGTATGTGTTTATCAGAGGTGGGGAATTGTTTCAAGGAGCGCTTTTGCTCTCTGATCCCTCTGTTCACAGAGCTAGGCAGGAATGCTTGGAGGGGTTGTCTTGGATTCCCTGGAGAGCAGTTACTGGGCTAATGCTGAGTCACTGATTGTAGCTTTCCCGTTGTCCGTGGGAGAGAAGAGCATTTTCCATGCCCTGCATGCAGTGAACCAAGGCTGCTTGCTGCTGCCAGGCTGTTTCTCAGATATATTTGTTCAGTGTTCCTAATTAGAAAGATCAGGCAAAGTGGGGAGTGGAAAAGGCTCTTATTAATGTTTCTGATAATTTAGAGAGAAAATGGGGAGGCTGCCTAAAATGGAGAATTAGGTGTGACTGTAAAATGCTGCTGCTTTTTCCTGTTTTCCATCTGCAGTTAACCCTTATAGTTACAGTGGATGCTACAGACAGGCCTTCTCTTCCCTGCAAAGCTTTGTCTGGAGCTACACATTGCAATGGGCCTGGCCACTGCAAAAAGCAGATGCTCAATGCTGTCAGACAGCTTTGCCTCTTCAGTATTTCCTTGTGAAGTGTGCTGTGTTTATCAGCAAACATCCAGCAAGGTCCTGTATATTTCAGCAAATCATTCCAGATTTATCTTTCCCCACCTCCTATGACTATCCCTGTCTTTGCCCCCTCACTCATCACCATAAGGAATAAAAGTTCTCCTTGCCAAACTGGTGCACTGTCACTCCATCTGGAACAGCATTCCTGAAATCTGCTGTGACCACTGCAGAGCGGTGTGTACCTGGATCAGGGTTAATGAGGCTTTTAGGTTGATGGAACATGGTGGTGTTAGGTCATAGGTTGGACTCGATGATCTCAGAGATCTTTTCCAACCTAAGTGATTCTCTGATTCTGTAAGTGCCCCATCCCTGGAAGTGTTCAAGGCCAAGACTGAAATAATATTTTTTCTATCTCTGTGTGTTTGAAGAACAAATGAGTTATAGAGTCATAGAATCAGTTATCCTGGAAAAAAACTCCTTAAGATCATGGAGTCCCACTGTTAACCCAGCACTGCCAAGTCTGCCACTAAACCAAGTCCTTAAGCATCACATCTTCACATCTTTTAAATACCTCCAGGAATGGTGACTCAGCCACTCCCTCTGGCAGCCTATTCCAATGCTCGAAAACCCTTTTGGTGAAGAAGTTTTCCTGGCATCCAATCTAAACCTTCCCTGACACAACTTGAGACCATTTCCTTTTCATTCTATCACTTGCTACCTGGCAGAAGAGACTGACCCCTACTTTGTTAGAACCTCCTTTCAGGTAATTGTAGAGAGCAATGAGGTACCTCCTGAGCCTTCTTTTCTCCCAGCTAAACAACCCCAGCTCCCTAAGCCACTCCTCCTAAGACTTGTGCTCTAGACCCTTCCCGAAGGCATTTCCGACTGCAAGAAGCTGTGTCCCTTATTACGTGGCTTCTCCTTGTACTCCTGCATGACTCTCTACCTGAAACATCAGTCTCTGATCACTTAGAGATGCAGTTCTGTGGTGTTATCAGCATGGTTCCTGTGGATCTTGCCCCTTAAAAGCAGAACTTGCAGTACTGGAAGCTCTAGGAAGGATTATGACCTAATAGTGTGATACGTTGTCTTTTATTAAAAAAAGCAGTGCTGCTGAAACCCAGACAAGGCTTGGGGATGCCATTTGTCTCCAGGTCACAAGCTCTGCCAGATGGTACAGAATTCAAACCTCAGTTTTATCACTGTCAAGAAGAGGTCACAGTGTAATACTCCATCTTTGCAAACTGTCTTCAGACCTTCTGCTCCTGTAGGTATTCACAGTGGTGAAGTCAACTCTTTTAAAATAAAATAGACTGCAGTTTTCAATTTCCTCCAGTTGTACAAAGGTACGCAGTAAATCACAATGAAATTAAGAATGTTTAAATGACATAAGATTCTAAATGAAAAGAACAGTGCAATATGAAGCTGTATAAACAAAGAATAAAAAAATTATTCTGAAATTAGTAAATCTTTGAAATCAAAAATGCTTCTCAGTTAATTTCAAGTGTGTTTGTCATTCTGTGAATAAAAATGTTTTGGTGTCAAAACCTGACACACCAGTTTCCTCATCTTCCACTGAAAAGAGAAACCCAGCATGAATCAGGGTGGTCCAACATCAACCAGAGACACTGGCCTGGCAGCAGCTGCCACCTCAGCAGTCTTGATCCTTGCAAGGTGTGTGTACAGAAAATTTGCCCTGTATGAAGGGTAGAGCAAGATCTTTTTGTGCAGCTCAGCTTTCTCTGTGCCTGCCTGCTGAGCTGCAACAGCAAGGGGGTTAATGGTTTCTGTCTTCATGTCATTTTACACACATACCCACCACCTGCAGAACAATCTGTAAAAGCTGTCCCTCACTTTTATCTTTACTTCTTCTTTTCTTGCAATTTTTTGTGGCCTGGTCTGGAATCGCAAGAAATCATCAGATTTCAGAAGGATTTTTTTGTTTGGTTGGGATTTTTCCCCTTAAAATCATTTTGTGATGTCAAGTAGATCATGACGTAAACAGCAACAGCTCCAGGGGAGAATACAGAGCCTCAAATAGAGGCATTCCAGAAAAATCCCTTTAGCCAATTGTATGCTAATGCATGTGTTGCTCATGCAGTAAAGTTAAAAAAAAAGCTGAAAACAAAGGAGAATTTTCTCAGGTTCACATAAGACATCTAACAAGAGACATGCACATGTTTAAATATTCATATTCAGTTTTCTGCTCAATCTGTAAAGATATCATGGCTAGTAGTATGCTCTGAGAACTCTGATGGTCAGAGACCTCATTTTGTCCAAGGAATGTTACAGACAAGCTTTTTATGCAGCTAGCACAAAAATGTGCTCTGCAGCCCAATTAGCACGTACACATTTGTATAGACACAAATGCACACATGCATGATGGCACTCTCTTTCAAGCTAGCCATTTTTGTTTTATTTAGTGGTGGGTATCCCAAGGGGTTTGTGTGTTAGTGAAGATTCTGCAGTGAAGATTCTACCAGCTGATAAATGACAAAATAAAAGTTCAGCCCTTGAAGCAAATGAGCAGGCAGTACCTTGAGAATGATGCAATTTAAAAAAATATCAACAATAAGACTTTCTCTTGCCAGTAACAGCATGGAGGTTGCAGTTAGGCTGCTTTTGCTGTCATCTGTAAAATGAAACACATTTTTAGTGCTCCATAAGCAGTGATATTTTGGTACACTTACAGCCTGTAACTTCACAGTATTTTTTCTTTAATGTGCAAGGGTGTCATACAGAAGAAAGAGGAATCTCATAAGGGAGTTAGCAAACTAAGATTGCAGTTGGGTCACAGCTTTAAAGGATCTTCATAACGTTGCCTGAATTTGCATTTATGCTTACATACTTTCTGGTTTGCAGCCAAGGCCCAGTTCCTGGAATCAGTAGAATTTCTCTTGATATCTTCATTTGGCTTTGGTTGAGTATCTTGTGAAGGGTAGATTTCAAAGAGGTGATGGGCCCAAATAAGTAGCCCCAACAAGTCGTCCTTTCAATTCTGTGTCATTCTGGTGGATTTTCTTTTTGTTCTGGATAATTACAAGCATGAGTTTGATTTCCCTGCCAGTATTTCAACTTCAGATGACAACGATTTAAACACGGGGAAAAGTGTTTGGTACAGAGATGAAAATGCAGTTAATCACTCTTCTAAATGTGGAAAACCAATACTGTCTGATTCCAGCCTTGGAGCATAAGTAAGATAGACAGTTTCTGGGTTTGGAAGCTAACAAGCCCACAAAGTAATTGTTTTGTTGGTACTGCTGACTCTCATCCACCTCTTTTCCCATGTGATTGCTTCTGAACTTGACCTTGTGTGTTAAGTTGGAGATGGAAATAGTATCCTAATGTTAGGTTTTTTTTTTCAAGTGACTAAAGGGAAGCTTTAGATTCTCTAATCCACAAAATTTACTTTTGTGCCAGTCAGAGATCTCTCCATCCAGAATGTTGTGCCTTTCCAGGTCTCCTTGCCAGGAGAAAACTTTCAGCATCACCACCACTGCTGTCTACATATCCTAAAGGAAAAAGTCGAGGAAGTGGGAGAGTGTGCATGAGAGGGATGGAGGAGTTCAGCATGGCATTTTCAAAGAGGATGGGAAAAGAACAAAGAGCGTTGAAGAGGAAAAGCTCTCCTACGCAGGCTTGAGAGTTTTACACCAGTAACAGAAGTCAGAGCCATTTCCTGGCAGCTTTTGCTGGCAGCAAGGCCATGGAGCAACATCATTAGAGAAGTCCTGTTGGGCATCCTTTGTAAGCTGCCGATTTCTCCTGGATCCTGGTTTTGCTCAGGCACACGGGAGAGCTGAGCTTTTAGGCAGCTGCACAGCATGCCTTGTGTTCACAGTTTTGCCAAGTGACCCGTTCACCAACAAGGCCTTCAGCAAACATGTTTTTAAACAATGTTTGTCATTTTGCTGGAGCCTGGGACTTGGCTCTTGATGTGTGCGAGTTGGCACAATTCCTTTTTGGGCTGTTGCACTTCAGAACTGCTCTGGACACTGACGGAGCTGCTCCTGTACCACATCTGCAGGCATGGGTTCTCATCTTGGAATTGGGGCTGAATGAGGACAACTAACCTCAAACAACCTCTGAGGGCCTGCAAATCTTAGTTAAGAAAACAGAGGCTCATCTTTTTCTGGAATGGGTTGGCAATGGAGCCATCAGTCAGCACCCAAAAAGCAGAATTGGCTATTTGGTCATTCAGCACAATGTAAAGTTGACTTATGTTTTATTCTTTGTGCCTGATTTTATTCCATTCCATCCTCAGCTGTTTCTTCCTTTTTTTTTTTTTTCTTAAAGGAGCTTTTCTGTTTTCCTAAATTGAACTCTGGCCTTCCAAGACCCTGCAAAGAAATCAAATTTGTTGTGAACAAAACACAGAAGTTTAAGAAGAAATCCTAAATATAGTGGGGCAGAATCTTTAACCTTCTGTTTTGACTTCCTAGTCAAAACCTGACTAGCACATGGATAAACAAATTTTTGGAAATACTGGGGAGAAGGGAGGGGAATACTCTGAGCCTTTGGGCCTTTGAGAGAGCTCCCACTTGTGACACAGTGGTGCATCTTGATATTCACAATCCCGAACTTTTGACCTTCTGGGTGTCCTACATTTGATCCCAAAATCCATCCTCCAGGGGATCACACAGCTTAAAAGTTGTCTGAAGGTCACCTTTGACTGCAGTTTACTCTGGCAAATCCAACCTGCTGTTTTTATTACGTTTACCAGACCCATAAGAGCTGCCAAATACTTGGGAGATTGCTTTAAAAAACTGTGAAGTTCTGACTCGCGTTGTTGTGTACACAAATCAAAATGTCTGAATTGTGCCAAGGAACCCAAGCCTGAAAATTGGGCTTTGGTAATTTTCTGGGGGCTTGTATTCGGGCTTTTGTTTTCTTTTAAGGGATCTGGGAGTGAGAGTATTATTGGTGTTGTAAATTAATTTTGCTTCTTGAAGCGAAACAGCTCTTCCATTCATAGTTAAATGTGAACGATGGTGTGACTGTGAGCAGCACAAACTAACTGCAGCCAGACTCCCAGAATGAGCTGGTCTGACTGCAGAGGGAAATCCTATTAATTCTGGGAACAGGGATGATTCACTGCCGCACTCTGGTCTGTGGAGGTGGTTGTCCAGAGCCTGCTGTTCTGGCCTGATTTGTGTTTGATCTGAAGTTGACAAAGGGAAAGGGTTGCTAATCTAGCTAAATATTTTTAAAATCGGGCATGCTTTATACATTCTATTGAAAATTATCATTAGACTGATTTTTGACCCTATATATGGTCAGTTACTATAAGCTTTCACTTGTTTTCATTGGAGATTGTTGATGTGTCTTCAGTGGTGCATCAGTCTTGTGCTGCAGTTTGGGTCTGTTTTATCCAAAATTCAAGGTGGTTGTTTCAAAGTGGCTGCCCCAGAAACTTGCCTTGTGTTGGTACAATCTGAATTGGTTTTGCCAAGTGTGTGGCTTATTATTTATGGGCATGATTTAGATGAGAGAGAAAACTTGGAGTGATCTCTTTCTCATACATGAAGCTTTGGGATAGTCAGTGTGATTGCATCAAGATTTAAAAGCAGGGACTGAGTGTGGGATGTCTGGTTGGGACTTCTGGGCAGTGCTGCAGTAGAAATAACAAATATGAATAACAAAAACAAGCACTGACTTGTGGCTTGTTTAAAAACCAAACAAACCTTTGATACTAACTGTGTGTGTACTTTTTATCTCCATTATTCTGTGCCTTCTCGTCTTCCTTGTCGACTCTGCCGGTTGTCTCCTTGTGTTGCCATCTCACCTTAAAAGTGGGATTTCATAGCTTAGTTTAGGGAAAAAGGTCTCTTATTTTGGTTTTGTATCTGCAAAACACTAAAATGTGTTTTAAAGCCTTCAATCTGGTGAGCTCAGCAAAACAGAAGCCTGGATCTGGCTCCAAGCTGGGTGTTATTGCGATTACAGTTGTGTATAAAACTGCAGGTACTTCATCTGTAAAATAAAATGTTTACAGTGAACAGTCAGTACCTTCCTAGTTGGGAGTGGAAAAAAAATGCCTCCCAAATGTTTTTTGGCAAAGAAAATATGGGTAAGGACAAGCAAAATGGACTTTTTTCTTGAATTACCTTGATTGCTTTGGTAGAGCTCCAACCCCAGGGCCCTAAAAAATCCCCAAATCCCAAAATATTTTGAGGTGATCTCTTCCAAACTAATGACTTATTTGTAACTATTTCATTTTTTATTTTTATAATTGCAGAACTAGAGCTCTAAATTACAGCAAAAAATTCTATTAAGTTGACAGTTCTTTCCACTACATTGAAAATTTCCCTGTTGGATGAAGCCAGAATAAGTTATTTAGGTTCTCTTTTTGTTAGTGAATGCATCTTTAAAAATTAGGATGTCCAGAGGGCTCTGTACTTGTCTGAAGTTTATATTAATGTTTTATTTATTAAAGATATATCAAAATCTGCTAAGACACACACACACTGTAAGTATGGGTAATTACACCTTCACTCAAATGTTTCATGATCCTTTCTGTAACAGCTCTCAGTCTCTTTAAACCTTTTTTAGAAGTTGCTCACTCACTGTTCAAGGTGTTCAAGTATAAAGCAGGCTGTGAGAACACAACAGTAGGGATGCAGGAAGGTAAGAAAAGGGTTTATTCTTCAAGTGATAAGCTCATGTTTCAGAAGACCAGGTGAATACAACTGTGCCACTTCTGGCATTGCATGTGTGCCCACACCCAAGGAATTAACCACCTGAACTGTCCACCCACAAATAATTTCAGCACTGGGAAGGGCATTTCCATACAAAGTGTGACAAAATTCTCAGTGGTGGAGGAGGGAAAAACGTTTTTATGGGTAGATTTCTGCTTGGGGAGGTTGCTTGCAGAAAGGCAGTAACCTGTTCAAAAAGCTAATGTGTTCCTTGCTGTGCTGTATCCATGCCTGGAGGCACGCTGTCTCCCTGATGGTTGACTCCCTGTTGGATGTGGGCCGTTCCCAAGCTGCTGCCCTTGCTTTGATCTCCAGGAAGCTGACTTTGCTAGAACTCTGTGTGGAGGTATGTTTTGCAGCAAATTTCTTTGCCAGGGGTGTAAAGAGAGCATGAAGAGCTATGTATTCCATTTATTTCAGAAGCCTCCAGGATTTCTACATTCTAGAGGACACTTATGGCTGGAAAAAAGGGCAAATGCTTCACTCATTGTCAGAAAGGGCAAGAGGGACAGTTCAGGCAGCTGCAGCTTCAGGCAGTTTTGCTTCTGTCCCTGAAAAAAAAAAAAATCACAGAGTGAATTTTCTTGACACATTTCTGGGTACATGAAGGAAAAGGGAGTGACTTGAAGGTCAGCATGGATTTGGAAAAGAGAAGGTGACCTAATTGCAGCCTTCCAGTACCTGAAGGGAGCCTGCAAAAAAGATGGAGAGACATTATTGACAAGGGCCTGGGGTGACAGGGGGAACAGTTTTAAACTGAAACAGAGAAGGTTTAGATTGGATATTGAGAAGAAATTCTTCCCTGTGAGGGTGGTGAGGCCCTGGCACAGGTTGCCCAGAGAAGCTGTGGCTGCCTCACCCCTGATCTTTAAAGTCGCTTCCATGATTCTGTGATTTACCATTGATATGTTTAGCTGGACCAATCTGGTCCTGTTCTGTGATAAAATGACTGAATCTGTGGATGAGGGAAAGCTGTGGATATCATTTACCTTGACAAAAGCAAAGCTGTCAGCATTGTCTCCATCAGATTGCCAACATGCAGATAAAGGTGTTATGGTCAAGGTGAGGAAAAGAAACCTGGCTGGACATTCAGACTGCAAGAGTTTGATGGTTCATGCTTTGCCTGGAGGTCACTTATAAGCAGACTTCCCTAAGAGTTTATCTGGGAACTTACCTTGTTTAGCACCTTAAAAAAACAAAAAACCCAAACCAAACAAAAACCCCAAAACTCCAGGTAGTAGTGCATTCTTTATGCCACAGTCTCTACTGATACCTGGCAGTGCTAAGAAATATCTAACTTAGGAAGCTGGAGAAGGGGAACAGGCTCTGGATCTCTGAGCTCCTGAGTTCTGGTAGCTTTCCTAGTCTTTTTATACATCCTTTGGCTTTTACTCTCCTGCCTCTGCTGGGCAGTGTTCATTACAAGGAAGTTTCGGTGTTCCAGAGGTCACTCCCTAAACAAACCTTAGTGAGCTAAGTTCTTCAGCTGTCTCAGCATGTCCTGGCAGGGTGTCACAGGAATGACTGCACTTGATGATAGTGAAGCGAGTGGCTGGCAGCAAAGGGACTAAAACAGAGGCAGTGCCATTAACAGCACTTAATATTCACGTCCACAATCCCTGGTCCTCATGGGGGATTTCAACCACCCAGGGAGCAGATTAGGAAGGACAAAGCCCTTCCAGTGCCTAAAGGAGGCCTATGAAAAATCTGAAGAAGGACTTGAGAAGATGTGAGATACATCAAAGCTTCATATTCTTCCTTCAGGACAGCTATTTAAATATCTAGATTAATCAGTTACCCCTTCTGTCAAATAAATGAAAATCGTTTTCCCTCTTTAATGTGGGATGAACCAGATGTGTGGCTTCCATATGCAGTGTGTCAAAAGCTCATGGGAAACTTGCAGTGAGTTCCCATTTCAACAGACATGCTTTAAATAAAATACCTGCTTAGGCATTTTCCTGGAGCAAGGTTTATTTGATCTGTGTCAGCAGAAAGCAGGCAAGGAGCTTGTGTCTCATGAGTTCTGTTTTTTTTTAACCCAAAGGCCTGTAAGAACAGGGTTCATCTTCCCTAGGTAGAATACTTAAGCTGTGAAATCTGTTCTCATGCTGTGGGTAGAAGTTCTAACACAGCCACAGAATTCCACATTGCACTTCCAGAGATACCCAGAATGTGTTTGAGAGCTCATTCATGTGGCTGCTTGTTCAAATATGCTCTTGCCAGCTGGTTTCTCTACCAAACTTCGTGCCCAAGGTGCAGCTCAGCTTTCCAGGTACACTATCCAAGTTACCCAGGTTTCTAAGAACACGGAGGTGGGGCTCGTAACTTCTTGTAAAATGTCATTTTCACTGGACTACTTCCCATGTCACATTCTCTCCACATACATGTATCAGGAAAGTGATGCATCTTTTTGAAAGGCAAGGCCTAATCCCACAACATGCCTTCTCTGAGATACCCAAGGGCTTCCTCTGTGAAAATAGGGTTTGCTATTTTATTGTTTTCAAGGTAGTAGAAAAGCTGAGATAGGTTTGGGGTTTTTTGTTTGTTTGTTTTGTTTCAAGGGGGTTGGTTGGTTGTGGTTTTGTTTTGTTTTGTTTTCCAGAAAGGGCAGAGAGCAGTAAATACATGTACATGTAACTATTAATGTCGTAAAGAGTGTGGTGAAACATAGAAATAGCCTGCAGAGAAAACCTGTATTGTAGATAAGAATTTGAAGAGGGATGTGTAACATCACTGGGTGTATCCAGAAAGATAAGCAGGGAAAATACACCCTTGCTCAAAGGACTGAGACACAAGACTCTCTTCTTCTTCTGCATCCTTTTTTATTCATCCACCTCCTGCAAGTTGTCACCATACACATCCCTCAGGGACGGGATTTTCTCTGCACGGGGCTCTTTCTTTGTCCACTGAAGAAAGGACAGTCAGGTTTTGATTTCTGTCTTTCCACCAATTTAAAGTTCTAGTCCTTACCATTTCATATCAGTTAACAAAATAAATGACCATCCTTTATCATATCTGCGTAGAAAAAAGAGAAGATTTTAATCACTTCATAAACAACTGCCAAATATTACTTTGGCATCTCTTCGTAGCATCAAATAAGTGGTTCTTTAAATATAATCTGTTTAAAGGATTTACACTAAGAAAGGATGCACAAGAGATCGAGGCATAGAAGTTCAGAGGGAGGGAAAATTCTTGTACATGAAGGCTTATATGTGCTAAAAATATGTTGTGGTGTTGTCACACATAGATATGAGTCTCATTCTAATGTTTTTAACCCATTAAACCTGATCCTTTAAAAGATTAATGTCTCCACAAATTCTGAGTGCTGATTTTCCTTGTTTCTGTTTCATGGTGGGCAGGAATACAGGCTGATCAAAGGCAATGGGCTGGGTTCTGTTGTGATGTCTAAAGGGCATCAGGACTCTGCACTGCAGCCTGAACAGAAAAGGAATACAGAATAAATCAAGTTTGCTGCAATTCAGAATTGTCAATGTAGTGTCTGTATGATTTTGATGGAGTTTTATCAATGGAGGATCTCTGAGCCTTTAGGGAATGGTAATTAGATTATTCCCTGTCAAATTTTTTATGTGCCCAGTACATTGAGTGAGAGGACAGTAACCATTCTTAGCAGCATGGAGACCTTGAGCTTCCATAGGGCATGGAAGCAGTAAATCATTTTGTCATCCTTCCAGAATTCTACCCTTCAGCCCTTCCTTTTGAAGCTTGGAAGATTTTAATTCTTTCTGCCCTTCTCCTATTATTTCTTCCATTTCTTTCTGACAGACAGGATTTGCTGCCCTGGGGCGTAGCAACCCATTTCCCCACTTTCCACTAGCACCAGAAACCTCCAGGGAAGGTTTTGATCAGAACATCACTCAATCATCAGCAATTCTAGCTGCACCTTTTCCAAGTCAGCTCTGACCCAAATCCATTGTGCAGCTCTACTGCTCCTTTCTGTTTCATGATCTGCAGATCCTTACAGCCATGACCTGCTTGGTCCCATCTTCACATACCTCCTTCAGCTCCCAGAATTGTCCAGTCACCTGTCCCTCCCATGTTCCTCAGCAACTACAGTCAACAGTAAGTAAATTCTTTGCCATTTTAGCGCATCATCTCAGATGCAGAAAGGGGAAAAACCAGAGGTGAATTTGCTGAGATTCAGGACCTGATAACTACGTGTTCCAGTTGAGATGGATCACCACCACATTTGGAAATGTGCTTCCTGATCCTCTTTCCTCACCAACATACACCTCCACAGCTCCCCTTTCCCAGTTTCAGATGTCACCTTTTAAGCAGGGTGGTAGAGCTGCACTCTTTCCTACCAGCAATCTGGACTTTAGGTGTAGTCGAAGAAAGCTGAAAATGAGATTACATCTTTTATCTTGGATTTGGGCTGGCCTGTGCTGCACAGTTGATAGTCTGATAGCTGATAGGATGTTCAGAAGGAAAGCCATAGAGTCATCATGGAATGGTTTGGGTTGGAAAGGACCTTCAAGCTCATCTCATTCCAGCCCTCTGCCATGCAGGGACACCTTTCACTAGACCAGGTGTTCTTAAAGGCCATCTCCCTTTAGGAAGCAAAGTCCTTTATTCCATACCCCTTTGTATATCTTTTCTTCCTCTCAGCATAATACAAGCCTCTTATTCCTGAGTGTCTGCCCTTTTCCCAAATGGGATTAACTATATATTCTCCTTTTCCTGTGTTTTCTATATGCCTCTCTTCAAGTTCATAGCTGAGGTGCACTGCAGGAATATTAGCCATGCAGCCCATGGATACCAACCAGAAAAATGCTCTGTGGTTTGGGATTTGTCCAGCTGGGAAGACTTGCCAGCAGAACTTCCTCATATCAGTGTCTTGATATGCTGAGCTAATGCCACGTTTGCTTGTATCTTACTGAAGTGGTTTGGGTGGTATCTCTATCTCCATAATGAGAAGTTGTAGTCATAAAGATACAGATCAGTTATTGAGTTGCTTGGTGGAGACAGTTTTTACATGAGGCAGCTGATACGTTTCAAAGGTTATCATTTTACTGGAGCCTCGAAAGGGAAGGTGTTGGCCTCAGATTGTTATCTTATCAAATAGGAACGTATTTAATGTTTATTGCTGTGAAATATTAACCATAAATAAACAGTGAAATTTGTTGATGGACATTCATCTCCTGAGGTACACTACAAATACATTCACATCCCTGGATAAGAAGGTGTGTCGTGCTGAGAACTGAAATGCATAAAATAAATGAACCTTTGTAATGTTCCCTATCAACTAGGCGAGTTTTGCTGCAGGCTCTAAGTGAAATGACAGCTTTTTATTTCTCCAACAATTTCAGTGTTGATTAGTATCAAACGATTACACCGCTCTTGTGCTACCCACAGTTTTTTCTTAATAGTGTGATATCTCCAGGTAGTGTAGCTCAGGAGAGAAGGGCGAGCCCTCACAGTACTCTGGCATTCCTGTTTCAATGGCATGATTGGAAAAGTTTCACCTTTATCCTCATAATCCAAAATCATGGACGTCTAAAGGGAAAATTCACAGACCAAGTGCTGCTCTGTGGGAATCAAGGAGGCCGTTTCACAAGGGCAGGTTCAGCTCGTAGCAGTGTCGGTGTTTGTGCTTTCTACACAAGCAGGGCAGGTCTTGCTCCAGTTCTGAGGTTATTAGGCCTGGGTCATCACCCAGTTATTAACATAAAGCACAGTCTTTAATCTCTGCTCCTGATTGCCTTAATCATATGATACTGGGTACATGAGCTGAAGGAGTCCCGTAAAGTACGATGGAAGGACACTGGAAATGTTGTCTGTTAAACAAAAAAAAACCCCACAAAAACAATACCTGCTTGTATGCCCATTTTTTATGACTGAAACAGCTGAGGAGGGAGACCGGGTATTGTGGGCATAAAGGGCATAGCTCTTAGAAATTTTCTCTAGTTCTGAAGGATGTTATTAATAGCATCCTTAAAAAGACCCATACCGACCTGCCACTACAGTGGGTTTGGAACAGGTAGAAGAGCTGCAAAAATACTGCAGTCTGAGCTCATGTGAATGTCCTGGGAAGAAGGGAGGGGTCCAGTCTCCTCCCACCAGGGAAGAGGAAGGGAACCACCAGAGTTGCCCATATTTTTCCCTGCCAAGGCACAAAGAAAGAGCGAGCAGAAACACGAGTGACAACAGAAGTAGAAACAGAAGCAGTGATTTATCTTTGAGTCTGCATAACTTCATTAAGCACTGCAAGCAAGGGTTTATTTCTGTGTGCATGAAAATATCCAGCTGCCTTCTCTTTCTCAGGAGCAATCACTTTTTTTGGTAAGAGACAAAGCCATGAAGGTTCCAGACCAAGGCACCATGCCCAGGTCAGTGCCTGTCTGTGGGGCTGGGACCTGTTTTCTCTCCTGTAGATACACTCCAGTGTGTTTTCCCTCTTGTCTTCAAAGAGCAGTGACACTGGGGATTGATTCTATACAGTCCTCGTTGTCTGTAATGCTTTAATTGTAGAACATGCAGGTGTTCTAAAGAGTAATAAAATCTCACCTAAGTACAGGACATTCAGTTAAAAACCTGTGCACATATTTCTGAATTCTTCCTTGTTTCGTTTTTGTTTTCAGAATGTGTTTATGCTGTTGTAAATGGCAACGCAGAAACCCATCTGTTTGTTAGGGATAAATAGTAAAATTGTAGATTATCTCTAGCAGATATTTATCAACACTGTGCAAACTCGAACATATACAAATCTGGATATCACATTTTAAATTAATTCAAATAACTTCATTCCATTTGTTCTTCTTTAATCACTACTACTGCTTTGTGTCTCTGTTTTGGGGAGGCTGTTTGGGAAATACTGATTATTTTGCATGTGTTAAGAAACCCTTCCCCCTATATTAGATGTATTTCAGTAGGGAAGACCAGATGATAAAAGAAATCAAGCTGATGGACTGGGAACAAAGGAAATAGTGGGCTTGACAGTCAACCTGTAGCCTCCACCAATAGTAGATGGAAATGTTTCCTAGGAAACGGGGCTGAAAACCAAATTCTCTCATGTTAAATTTTCAATTTAACTGAGAAGCCAGCTGTGTGCGATATTAACTCTCCATGTGTGCCATTGTGTATTTTAAATAGTGGGGCATAACCTGAAGTAGGTGCACGTGGGATATGTTTCTGTGTTCCTGTGAATCTGTACATTGGTTTGATTCAAAGGTGAACATTTCTCCAGTAACAGTGGAAGAAAGCAAATAATTCAGGTAGAAGTCCCAACTTTTACACAGAAATACATGCTGTGAAATTACCCTTTGTGTTGGACAGAATCAGTTGCAGAAGAAATTCACTGGTATGTAAATTGTCAAAATAAAGTGTGATGTTAGTTTCCCTGGGAGGATCCCGATTTTAGAGAATGTGATGGGTTCATTATTTGGAATAAGAACAGGGGATGGCTGAGCAACTATTGTAAGACCAAACATTTTTTGTGCCAGAGGCTCAGAGGTGTGGCTAAACTGAAGCCTTGCTTATGTCTGTGATAAAAATTAACCTGCTGCTGAAGTGGACATGGAAAAACAAGCAGCAGCAATCCCGAGGCGTCGCTCCCCTGCTGCTGTTCATAGCGGTGGTATACATTTAACCTCACCCAGTTGTGCGCTTCCCATCCGTCTGCTGCACAAAATGGACTCTGTGAAAAGCTCTGGAATAGGTGCTTTTGGGATCTGAGACTGTTCCTGTCAGAGTTTTTCATGTACCATTTCAGCACTAATTTGGGGTCTGTGCTGCATCAAACGAGAGTTGACACAGCTGCCTCTGTGCTCGTCAGTGCATTGCAGAGAAAATTCTTTTGATTTTCTACCTTAGTTGCTGTCCCATCAGTTTTTCCCATTTACCACTGTTTGCTTTGGTCACACATCCTCACTCCACACATCACTCACTCCTCAGTCCCTCTCAGATGTGTCCTCTGAGGACAGTTTTTATTGCTTTCCCTTGGTTTAGATGAAACCCCTGGGTCACCAAATGGCAATTTCTGTGTTTCCTATCCATGTTGACCCTGCGGACCCATCAAGATTGCTGCCTCTGGGCAGCTTTCTTCCAGATAAATGTTAGCTCCTGATTACAATGGGTCAAAAGCAGTTTATGGTGGGTAGGAAAGGCATCAAGAGCAAAGCAGTTATGTTTGTATCCTCCTTCTTTGTATGCTTGGAGCTGGAAAGAGTGATGTTCCCAGCCTGCTTGGAGGCAAGAGGCATTCTCCAGTTAACTTCATCTTTTCCCAGGGCTGGTACTCTCTGAGGCTGGCATTCCTCTGCCTCACCTGTGTGCTTCTCCCTTCCTTCTCCCTGGGGACCTGTAGTCTCCCAGCACAGGACTGTAAAGCCATGAACAATGTCAGAGGAGAGCACATGGACCCTACCCCCTCTGGAAAAAAAGAGCATATTTTTCCACAAGCCTGTTACCCAATTTTTTTACTATTCACCCCAATGAATCTTGTCTTTATTAAACACAGTTTCTTATGATCCAATTACAGAGAGATAATATTCCCAAGCCTAAATGTGTGCTGTATTTTTTTTTAAACATAGATTAGGCTTTGAGTCAGTGCCAAAATTTTTATGTTCATTTGGCCCTCAAAAGGCAGCTTTCAGGAAAGAAGCACTTGGTTAAGGAAGGCATATTGCCTCCTAAAGGGCTTTAAAACAGCTAGGTTCTCCTTCCACTTGAGTGACCTTGGGTAAGTCACTTCAAATCTATGTGTCTGTTTTCTCATGTGAAAAATTATATGGCTCTTCTTTATTGAAGAACTTACTGATGAAGAAGGCTATGTAATAGTTAGGTATTAATGGAATATTTAATTAAAAAAAACCGATTTGAAATCCAAAATACATGTCTGTAGACCTTTAGTTGCCCTTCTCTCCCTTCTGCCTAATATCTAATCTGGAAGGTTGAGGGACATTTAATCAGTGTCATTCCCTGGTCAGTGCTATAACTTTGAGTCCATCCTCTTCCAGTTTGCTTTCCATGTGCAGCCATGGAAGCAGTGAGTTCTTTGGAGTGCTGGTGCTCTCTAGGAAAGCAGGCAGCTTTGTGTCTGCGGATTGTTCGGGTACTAACAGATGTTCAAATGCCTGGCATCAGGGGAATCGGCAGAACATGAAACCAGAGTGGTGAGAGACATCTGTGCTAAAAATAAAGAAACCCAAAGTAAGATAAGCTCAGTGTCCAGGAAGGGGAATGTTCAGTGAAAGTAATTCAGCACTGAAGAAGGAAAGAGTATTTAAATAATAATTTAAATAATAGCTAGATTTTAAAATTAATTTTGTATGATGTTTAGTCAATGAAATGAGGCTTTAAGCTGTCCTAAACATTTGTATGGCTAAAAATACATATTTTAATATATAGAGAGGATAATGTTGTAAATGAAACACTTAAACCACTCCCTTCCTCCTATAAACCATGATGAGACCTGACTGGGGCGATGTAATTTGCTGAATTATGTCTTTCTTTGAAACATTTCTTGTAGCTCGTGTCAGATGGTGGCTCAAATCAAATACATCTTTGCTCTGCTCCTGCGTGGTAGTTCTTGTGCCCCTGGATAATTTCTTTGCCTATACCTGCTTTTGTTCTCCCATCCTCTGACAGGAGCTGCATTTAATTAACTCACTGGTCCTTTTCACTTCTTTTCGTTAGTTTTTATTCTGCCATCAGGGCTAGATGGATTCCAGCTCCAAAGGCACAGCCGAGCCCGTGCACTGGGAAGGTGCCAGGACTTCTGAGCTGCAGCACTGAAAAGAGGAAGTGGCAAGAAAAGCCATTTCTGTTCTGAAAAGTTGAACGTTTTGTTAAAAGAGAGGAGATTTTCTTTGAGGCCAGCAGCACACCTCCAGGGAGTTGGTTCAGGAGGTCACTTTAGGGACTGAGGGAAAATGTTGTATAGGTGAGAGGGAAGAGAAGTGCTGTCTTTAATCTGAAACCAGCAATTCCCTTTCTCAGTCCTTCCCAGGAGAGAGTCTTTTCTGTGGAAGGCAAGGTGTGTATTTACTTGCTCTCTCCTCCTGCAATTTGGCAGTTTGGCTGCTTGCTTGAGTGACAGAAGTGAAGGTAACAGCTACCCAGGGTGCACTTGATCCTGGTCTTGGAATGCCTGGCACAGGCTACAGTCCAGCTTCTGCCTGTCTGTGTCCTGCACTTGGGATGAGGCTCCCACTGCATTGCTGTTATTTGGCAGATGTCATGGATTTGATGTGGGGTGATCTGTTAGCTCATTCAGTTTAATCTGATTAAACTCTCCCAGACACCTACTTAGGTAGGGTAGATGGGATGACTTGGAGTCAGAAAGATTAGGAGACATCTGCATGATCATGAAAGGGTTGGAGGCAGAGGAAGGAATTTGAGGGGCATCACCCCTAACTTGTACATAAACACACTCCATGAAATCGGGCCCCAGGCTGTGGAAGGGAAAGAAGGGCTGCCACAACATCATCCAGTCTCTCCCCATTCCCATTTCTTGGACAGGTCATGACCTTTTGGTACTGTAGCAAGAGAGTGGGAGGGAAGGGGTAGACAGGTTCACTTACCCTCCAGTCAGTCCTTGAGTAATGGGTACTGCTTTGTAATAATGATGAACAAAGTTACAGGTTCTTGTGTTGTCTCCCTGGGGACTCATTGTCACCCAGATTGTTACAGGCGTTTCTTTCCTAATAGGAGAAACTGGTTGTAGGCGTGATTCTGCCATGGTTGTGTGGGAAGGAAATCTTGGGGAACAGATGGTTCTTGGTGAACAGACTCCAGTGACTAAGACCGACTCTCAGAAAAGAATTAATCTATCAAGCTGATTTGCTGATGAATAGAAATAGGAAAAATAACCATAATACAAACACAAAAATGAACGATGAAGCAAGGCTGCCTGTTGTATGCTTGACAGCAGTATATCTCCCTGGTAAAGAAATTGCTTTTTAATAGCTCTCTTATGGAGGGGATTCTCTAAGCTAGTTCTTTTTCAAATGCTAATGTATTTATCAGTGAGCACAAAAGGGCAGAAAACCAGGCACTCAAAACTCAGAATGAAATAAAAATGTGAAACTTTCGGTCTGTCTGCTTGAAGGTAGGAGCCATTAAGGATGGAAGACCCACCCATATGTACAGTTGGAAGGGACAAATTCTTCACTTAAGCTCATTTCAGTCCACTACTGTTTATAAAAACACACTTACCCCTAAAAGATCATGGTTTAATTATTGGTGCTGATAACGACTTTCATGACCAATACAGAACAATTTCTGGGTAGGTGGATTAAAGTCTCTCCCCATGAAAACAGGTTTTCCTCTACAAAAGAAGTACCCAGCTCTGTGGGCTACTGCTCAGTCATGAGTAATCTCTTAAGAGCTCCTTGTCAGCCATTTGATATGCTGATGTTTCATTTTCAGGGTGTTTAACAGTCCCACCAGCTGGGAGTTAGCATCTCAATTTTACCAGCATGACAACTGAAAGTGGTTTGATGAAGAGGCCCTTTCTTATGTGGCAGTATTTTTTCAGGACTCATTTGATAGCTGTATTGACTGAAATGTGATTTTAGGTCTGTTTGGCCTGCAGACCCAGCACAGCTCAAGGGAGATGATTTAAAAGTCCATATGTATGGCAAACTTTTTCAGTTCAGGGCTGACTACAATGTAGTAGGGAATTCCCAACCTCTTATGGTAACCAGTAGTCTGGGACACTGTTACTGCTACTAAAAATGTAGCAGACAAGGCAGAGTTTCACTTGGGTTTAATAGAAGCAGTCCTAAGCAGTCTGAGACTTAAATTCTCCTTCCCTTTGGCATTACAGTAAAAATGTCCATTTTAAAAATAAATGACTGTACATGCTCTGAACCATTCTTAGCTACAATAACTGATATTAAACTGCAGGGCTATGAGCTATCCAATACAAAACATCCTGCAGTAATGTTTCAGAAATGGAATCTGTCCTGGTAAAATCATACCTAAATTGGTAAGGGCTTTTGAGCAACGTGCAAGGAAATGCAGATTTCCATGGCTGCAATCGTAAATGTAGATTAGCATCCCTTTGAAATTGGGCTTTAATCTTGGAGATGATCTCCTGAGCTGCTGTTTCTATGTTGGCACATCACTAATATTCATACCCTATAGGACACAGATGGCTCTAGCATTGTATATTAGTTGTTATTTCTCTTGGTTCAGAGAGGGATGATCAGATATTATTATATAAATTGAACCTTTTCAGGTGATGCTTTTAGGCATGTGGGAGGGAAGGAGTTTTGGAGGAAGGTGTTTTGGAGAGTCATCTCTTCCAGTGTAAAAGGGAAGAAGATATTCTTGGTTTTGTATGTTTTTGCACTCTTTTTAGACAAAATTAAAATGCTGTGAGTGATGAATTGGGCAAATGATGGGGAGATAATAGCTGTGCTATTACCCCCCGTGAGAAGATGCCAAATCTGAATGCCTTTCATTTGAAAGGGGTGAGTTGCCATGTTCCACATAAGGAAAATTGCATGGACTAGGATTTTCCTCATCTTTTCCTCATAGTTCTGCTGACCTGGTGAGCTAAAAGCTTTTTGCTGTAAAAATGAGTCTGAAAGCAGCATATCTCTGAAGTTAGAGGAATCTGTGTGTGAGGTACTTGGCCATTAACTCGGATACTGCTGGAGAATACAAGACACAGGTTCACCAGTGGGGCACGTGCCACTTCAGAGATCATTTTCTGCAGCTGCAGCACAGAAGTATTTCTCCTTTCCTGCTTGGGCACCCCATACAGCTGCTCGGGGGACCCTGACTCGTGGGTGGTACAAAGGGTCCCAAAGAGGTGGAGATTCAGTGATACGGCAATACCAAAAAAATGTTCTGCAAAAGAAAAGCACAGAGGAAGGTGGAGGACCAGTGGGGTACAAGAGTCCTCCCATCACAGTTACAGCTTCAGTGGTGAAGATCCATTCGTGATTCCCTCAGACTGACAGGGATGACACCAGGAAACAATTCCAGAATCTCTCTTAGATCAAAACACACCAGTGGACTTGTCATTTTCCTGTGCAGCTGTGAGAAGCAGAAACGTCATGAGCTGAGTGCAGAACATCCGAGAACACCAAGATCAGTGTTCTCTCATTCTGTTGCAAGTGCTTTAGAATTACAGGTGTCCTTTGGAGGGAGGATGGAGACAGAGACTGGCTGGGTGTGAGGCTGAGCATCCATCTGGATTTGGGTTGAAGGCTGTCCCTGTTGATTGAAGGGTAGAGCTGGTCTTTCAGGCTGGTAAGCCAAAGCAGGTAGCCATAGGTTACTTTATGAGCCTGACTTTCCCCTTCAGGGTCCAGGCTTGAGACATAACCTGAATTAAGAGATTATGATGATTTTAAATTAAGTAATACACTGCTAAGAGACTAATAAAGCAATTAAATGATAGCTAATCTAAAAGCACACACAACTATAAAGCTGCTAATTATCATTATAATTATTATGAATCACATCTAACTTCTGTTGTTATAAATCTCCCTTCCCACTTCAAGTCAATCCTCCCCTTTCTCCACTGTCTCACACCAAGTCTTTTCAGATGAAGACATGATGGGAGCTCCAGCAGGTTATCCAATAGGGGTCCTTTCAACATCACTGTGGACTTGGGATTCATCACCATCTGTAGGTGTCCCCACTCCCACTGACAAAAAAAGCCCCTGTCCTCTTTTATTCTGTACCTGATTTTATATCTTCCTGTTTTCTATTTTTGGATGTTTGGTTTTTGGACCGCTTTGCACCTCATTTTCTCTATCCAAACTCCTCTCCAGTAAACAGTCTATCCCCAGTTACATTTTTTTCCTAGTTTGTCCCATTTCTGCTGCATTCATTCTCAGATTTGGTGGATTTTTTCAGTGCTGTTACTCAGGCAATCTTGATTTGTTTTGTCTGTTTTATTCTTGATAGTTTTATTTACATGGTTGCCTGGGTACAGATGACTTTGGAAGACTTTGCACCACAAAACTCCTCTACCAGTATCATGCTGGCATCTTGTTGTTTACCGTATTCACTCACTAAGACAATTTCATTTTAGTCTTGACTCTTCTACCCGGTTCTAATTAAGCACAAGCAGTTTCTCCTCTTGTGCACAGCCTGCATAACACAGCACCAGAGTAACCCGTTTTTCACACTTTGCTTTTGTGCTCATGCAGGTTGTTGTCCTTGAGCTGCTTTAATTGCTTTCCTCATTCCCAGCAGCAGCATTTCTTGGTGCTCCATCAGGACCTCCTGCATACACCTTATCACACTGTGGTAGCTGTACTATATGCCCTAGAGATCCTCACTTTATGATCATGTAGTTTGGGGCAGATCTTTAACTACTGGGTTGGTTTTATCCCCCAGGGAATCTGGGAAACCCATGGGCTGCCTCCACTGACTGTAGCAGGACAGGTGGAGAAATGAGTTGTACTTCCCTCAGTTAAATATGTAGTTAGGATATATAGTATAGCCTCATGCAAGTAGTATTTGCAGAGCACTGTGTATTCTTATTTGTGTGGGGTGAGAGGTGCATTTCTGTACCTCAGGATGGTGGGTTGGGGTATGTTCTGTTTGTTTCTCCTCCACTCCTTCTGCCAGGGTTTTTTCACTGGTAGATTAAAGCATTAAAGGAATTTATAACTTCATGGGACCGGGGCGAAGGACACAGGCTCATTACTGGTAATCCCTGCTCAGACAGATGGGGAGGCTTTTGTGTACGAACAACTTCTTGTTGTTCATAGAATCATAGAATTGTAGAATAACCTGAGTTGGAAGGGGCCTGCAAGGATCATCCAATCCAACTCCTGGCCCTGCACAGTTTAACCTGGTTGGAAATGTTGTTTATTCTGGTGACACATGGGCAAGTGATTTGTTACACCTGAAGCATACTTAGCCCAAGTGCTCACTTTTCTCCCTTGTATGGACTGGGTAACATAAAATTAATTGGTTCAATCTAGAGCTGGAAGCTAAAGGCAGCAAACATGAATTCCAGTTCAGCTTATGTGGATTATCCTCTTTGGTCTCCCTTGGAAGCAGCATAAGTGTAAAGTATACCTGCAGAGAAAAGTAACTTTTCTCTTGATAGATATATTGAAAACTGTATGTCAGTGTGAAAGATGTCTTGAGCCACAAATCCTGTGCTCAGAAAGTTCTAACATTCTGGCTTTAGGTGGAAGAATTAGTAGAGTGTCAGAGACGATAAGTGAGGCTTGTTGATTACCCTTCAACACTCTCTGACATGCCAGGGCAAGCTAAAACCTGAGCCTGGCTTAAGTACACTTGATACGGCTTTCTTGATCCTGTTTAAAATGTGTGTGTGTTTCTTTCCATACTAAAATATCTGAATTTCTCTGTTGTTTAAAAAAACCAAAACAAAACCCCAGAAGAACCCACCAAACAAACAAACAACCTCAAAACAACAAAACACAGATGAACTCCTACCTGACTGCAAAAAAACCCTCATCTTTCCCTGCCTTAAAGAGGAGCAGTCTTGCAGGGTATGTGAAATATCATCTGACTTGTCTTTTACCATCAGGCCTGTCAGAACATTCTCTTGGGGTGCAACTGCAATGGCAGGAGAGGGAGAAACATTTCAGAGGGTGTAGCTGAGCCATCTGTGGCAACGCTCTGATCTTTGTACGGGGAAGTGAGCGACATCTGCTCCTGGCAGACGTGTTACTATGGCAGGCTGACGGGAAATGGCCCTCCTGACAACAGGTATCTTTGTTGTGAAATAAGACAACACCTCCTGCTTGATGAGACCCAAGCGACTGGAAAAGGGAGTCTGCATGCCAAAAGGCTGCTGCAGACTTCCTGGGACAAATCTGCCTTTCCTTTACATCCACATAATTTGACAAAGTTCAGTGGAATTAATTTTTTTTATAACTTTTTTGTTGTTGTTTTTACCCGTGGCCAGGAATTGGTGAATTTTAAGAATGTTCATTATGGGCAGAACTAATTGAGCCAAGCATTATTAAAAAGGAGTCCATGTTTTGAATAACATGCAAAGAGGTTGGATTCAGAGAGAAGGTTTGAGCTGTGATTCCAGAAGGGCTTTTGCAACCATATCCAAAAGGTTTCTATGGATTCTTCTGAGAACTGGCCATAGTAAGAGGCATTGATTACAGTTTGTCTCCAGTAGCAGGGGCACTTGCAGAGCCAGACTGTGCTGTAAGTAGCTGACATTATTTGGACAGATGGTTCTATCTTCTTAAAGAAGTTTTAATTTCCCTAAGCTGAAGGCTCCTTGGATGGAAATCAAGGATTACTTTTAACTTGCTGCTTCCTTGCTTGCTTGGAATAGTGACACTATAGAAAATCGGTTTACAGTGGTTAAGACATCCATTCTTAGATGTTTTCTTAGAATATCAACTGTTTTCTTCTTCACTGGATTGGTCTCTTGTTCACAAGGGCTCTCACTTCCAATAGTGTCCCTGCTCTTCCTGTTGGTCTTCTAAATTGCATTAGCTTCTGATAATCTCCCAGGAATTTTCCTGTTTGTTTTCTCACTGTGTGTGCTGCCTGTAGCCTGACTGTGGGAATATGATCCTAATTAAGTGACAGCAAGTAAAAAAGGCAGGTATTTAAAAGGCTGGGGTACCCCAACTTAGGGCTTTTAAGCACCACTCAAAAAATTGTGTTGTCATGATGAAGATAACAAAAATATATGTGGGATGACATCAGAAGGTCAAAATATTTGTGTCAGATGTGAGCATAAAAGAAAAATGTTGAAATGAGAAATTGTCCTAGGCCAATGATAAAATCATGGAATGGTTTAGGTTGGAAGGGACCTTAAAGCTCATCTCATTCCAAGCCCCTGTCCCCGGGAGGGACACATTCCACTATCCCAGCTTGCTCCAAGCCCCATCCAACCTGGCCTTCGGCACTTCCAGGGATGGGGCAGCCACAGCTTCTCTGGGCAACCTGTGCCAGGGGCCTCACCAGCCTCACAGGGAGGAATTTCCAAGAATAGCCAGTCTGATATGTTGATGAGAACAACAGGTTGCTGTGAATAAGGTCCGGCACAGCACCTCTCCTCACTGACTCCTCTGTCATTTGGAGAAGGAAGTTCTCATCAACACATTCCAGGAACCTCCTGCAAAACTTCCGTCTTTAATTGATTGTACTGTTTGACACATCCATAAATTGAATATCCTTGGCATGAATTTCAGTCACTGAGACCAGCTGGCAGGAAATGGCTTGCACTCATGCCAGAAAGCTTTCTTACTTTCCAAGACATCATGGCCATAGGTGGTGCATCTATTGGGAAAAGCCCCTGTTCCAGGCTAACTCCTCACATGTGACCAGTGACTTGTTCTTCTTTCTGTTAATCTTCTAGCACAGTTCATGCTAAAAGAGTGAATTATTATTCTACTGTACTCATTTTGCACATGTCCAGCTCTCTACACTTGAGTGCCCTCTCCCTGCAATGTTTGAAGAATCTCTGTCTTTTATTTGAGTAGCTCCGAGTGTTTGATGCGTTTATCTTGATTTGTTCAACTTCTGCTGTGTGTGACATCAAAGGATTTTTACCTCCCTTTACCCTTTCAATTAAGGTGCACTTTGCTGCCCACATTACCCGTGATCCTCTTCATGATCCCATTCTCTGCTTTCTGCCTCAGAAGGAGGACAGGGTGAGTATGGAAGCACAGGACACTCACCCTAGGTTGCCATTCCTTTGGAAGAGCTCTTTGGAGGGACACGAGTTCAGAGGAGTGCATGTCAAGACTTTCCCAGATGTACTTGTAGGAGCTGAATGGCCCAGATGTTTTGTCCTTGAAACAAAACTTGGAATTCCATCCCAGCACTGTGTTTTTATACAGTGCTGCCTCCTCTGTGTCTGTGTGACAGCCAGTATGCTCTCAAGTGGGAAAGTAATTTTTGGTAATTTCTTTAAATATCTTTTCAAGTCTTTCTTGGTCATATCTAACAACATCTCCAAGAAGTAGGAGTCTGTGTTTGACACAGCCCTTAGTCCTGGCTGATTATCCTCAGGAAGTCAGCAAACACTCCTGAAGTTCCCTGGTATCCAAGAGAATCTGGCAGTGAAACTTCAAAGATCTGTGATTAAGGCAATGGGTATGGAAAAGCAGATAAAGATCCCATGTCTGGATAACTTTATACTTACTGACATTTCCAAGTCCATACAGTGATTCTCAAAGCCAGTGGAAATTAATTCTGCAAGGCAGGAGCTGAGGAAGGGGACAGGGATCTGACTCCGGTTGTGACTGCTGACATCCTTTGGGAATTGACTCCTATTGACCCATGGCCTCACTGGGGCATAGTTATGGAGAAGGATGAGAAGGAAGACAGTCCTGGAAAACGTGTGGGAAGAAACATTTTCAGTGGTTCCTGTAGGAAAAGCTCCAAGTGTTGCCATCCTTCTTCTCTGCACTTACATTCTTCCCCATCAAACACTGATCCTGATCTTGAAGTACCACCCAGGGGCACCAGGAACATCTGTGATAAACATCAGAAAGCTCCATCTTCTATCCATGACTTGTCCACCCACCTATGAGATGGCACTAGAGACCATGGAAAGCTTTTCCATGTCTCTCAAATCCCTCATACTCCTGTCTATGGCATCTGACTCAGAAAGTGTTCCAGATTCACTGGCGTGTAATTTGAGTATTCTTGCTAGAAAACAGCAGGCTTGGTCAGCAGCCAATTTTCAAGGAAACTGGCTATTCAAAACCACATCCCAAATAGCTTAGTCTTAGCTGACCTGTACTGCGTCTGTCTCTCTCTGTTTCTGTAGTCTTCATCTTTAAATAATCAGCTGCTTTGTTTACTAGATGGTGGTGGTGGGTCCTGTATTTCTACTACATCAGCTCTGCTCAGGGGAAGGTAATAGCTCTGAATTGAAGCATAAGCCATTTGTTTTTCTGTAATGAGGGACGCTCTGCTGCCTGCTTTTCAACTGATGAGATGAATTACGCTTTATTTGCCTTGAGAAGAACTGTGCTTAAAAGCAATTTTCTGAAGAGGAAATGAGGCAGAGAGTGCAAAAAAGGGGGGGAAAAAAGCTCTATTCCAATTAAAGCTTCCTGACCTGCATTTTCACACATTTCTTGACTGAATAATCCTGGTGTTTATTGCTGGAAATCTACCAGGCTGAAGATTAATTGCTGGCTAATTACTTTATGTCAAGAAGCTGCCCAGTTCTATCTCAAATTTGCTACAATGGCAATTCTAAAATAGGCGTGTACCTTCCTTTCTTAAATGTATTGGAGGATTTTATCAACAGCAAACACAGACTTGGTAAACCCTTTCAGCAGGACTAAACTGCAGACATCAGGTGTTTTTTTAAGAGTTGTTTTCATGACTTTGGTACCTTCAGTAGTGTAAATTTGTGATGATCACTTGTATATTTGTGATGCTGTCATTGAAATCACTGAGGGATAGATGCACACCCTGGGGGTTGTTATTTTGTGTATTTATATATAGGCTGTTCCCCTGCATTTGTACACCAATGCTCTGTTCAGAAGAGGGATTTCAAACACCTGGGTTTAAAATTGTTCCACACAGCCGGTGAACGCCTTTTTCTTGCCACAATATTTTACCCCTTGGCCTGTGTCTCTCTTAGGATAAATTATATATTTCCTTTACAGGGAGCAATTCTTGCCTATAATCTCCTGAATCATGCTAAGCAATCCCTTCCATTTCTTTATCTGAGAGGTGGAAGCTTTTTACCTTTTTTTCTTTTTTTTTTTTCTTTTTTTAAATTGAGCTCTCTCAACCTTAATGTTCTCATTGGTTTGTCATGTAGGAGTTCCATTTTGTGGGAATTCTCTGGATTTTCTCCGTTTTAAAGGTTGTCATATAGTAATGCCTTGCAATGTTCATATTTTAATGTAAGTTACTTCAATCCTCCTAGATTGTAAGTTACAATCCTCCTAGAGAAGCCTGATTTCCTGGCACCTATTAAACACACCTGAGGAAAAAAGGTTGCCTTTCTTGGCCACACTCAAAAACTTGATGCTTTCTGGGTCGGTCACCAGTGCCTGATGGGGTAGGGGGAGACCCAGGAGTGCTGTCCAAAAAAGAAAGGACTACCCAGGCCTTTGAAAGGCTTTTACAAGACCAGACTCATGCAAGTTCCTTTTTTAAAGTGGACTGTGGCTTAGGCACTCTGCTTTTCATTAGTTTGTATTTGCTTCACTGAAAATGCCGCCTGAGGAAGACGCGAAACTGTTGGCATTTTGCACTGTTCAGTGCTTCCTTTATTTTTCAGCTGTGCTGTTCCATAGATGTGCAATTTGCCCTTTCTTTGAGGTTTTTGTATCTTTGTGGCATGGAAAAATTTCTGATTGAAGGGCTGGTAGGCAGAAACCTCTCTGAATTATTACGTGCTTTAAGGCAAGAGCAGGGAACACCAAGAGCTGCAGGTGTCCTTTGGAAAGGGAGGTCAGAGCTAAGGAGGGCAGGAATAGGGAAAGTGTCCATCAGACACACTCAACTAGAATGTTGGGAGAAATCCCAGACGTCCTGTTTTCACATTTTTGACAGAGTAAAGTGAAAACACAGAGATTTGACTAGTATTCTAAATGGGAATTGCCTGATTATAAAATGAGAAATAAGAAATTCTCCTCTCTGTTGAGGGACAGCACAGCCCATGCTGAACTTGGATCCTATTTTGAGGTTAAAAATGAGAATAGCAGCTACTAGATTCATTTGTTGGTTTGGGAAAGGCAGCAGTGCTGTCCCTGCAATGCATTAGGATGCTCAGTAATGTTATTACTGATTTCCCTCCATTTCATTAATACTGGACAACTTGAAGTCAAAGCCCTTTCCTTTCTCTTCACTGTAATTTTGTGGCAATTCCTGTATCCCTGCTGACCTGGCCAGTGTTTTCATGTAATTCCAACACCAGGCCAGTGCACTGACTGTATTTTATATTGGCAGATGGCTTCTAAAAAGAAAAGACAGAACAATCCTTAAACCTCACACAGTTACTGGGGATTTATTATTTATGCTCTTGGTGAGTTCATCAGAATTTAGAGATGCAATTACAGTTCACCTTCAGACTAAGCATCATCTTTATGTTAAGTACTCCTTGAACTGCAGGAAGCAGTATAAAATAAGCTGCATTTGTTTTGCCTTTAAATCTTCCTTCATTTCCCTGTAAAGCACTGACAAGTCTGAAACCTTCAGCTTCCATGAAAGAAGCAGCAGACTTTGATTAAACAGCTGCTCCCGTTATCTGATTTAATGGTGACAATGTACTGAATGTTCCTGTGGTGCAGAAGGTTTCCAAAGCAATGTGCTGACTTGTGAGCTTGCATTTAGAAATTGCCTTCATCCTTCAGAGGAATGCAGTGAATCATTGGAGGGGATGAAAAACTGCAGCAGCTGAGTGGCACGTGGTAGCAGCAGGCACAGAAGCTGAAGGGGATATTATGTGCAGAGGGAATGTCAGGAGGAGATGTAGGAAGAATTTAGCTGTCCAAGGCTGGCACTGCAGAAATACTACTCTTACTTTATATGCTGTGACTGAAAAGTAAAGGGCTGATTCATTCTTTCTCTGCCTTTGCATTATTTATGCCAAACAAGTAGAAAATAACTCTCAGTTTGTGGCATTTTGCACTCTCTTTGCAATAGAACAAACAAATGCAAACTAATATTCCTGAGAATCCCACAAGATAGCTCATGTGGGTTCTCTGAGAAACTTTCCCATTTTGTGTCCCATCAGGGTTTGCTGGCATGTGATCTCTCATGAGATGATGCATATTTGGAGAGCCAGTGTAGCATCTTGTTAGAAAACCAGCTTTTTGCAGACATTAAGGCTGTTGGTGCCTGGGAATTCAGTTCCTGCAGTCCAGCTAGCTCTCACCAGCACTTTTGCCCATGAATAACTCTCTCTGTCTACAGATCTGTTTTCTGGCCTAGCCACACTGATGAAAGATGTGTGCACTCAGGTGCAGCTGAGAGCAGTGAAATGGCTTTGTCTTGTCCTAACTTGGGCTAAAATTTCAGGTTTATGAAGGGTGTGCAGCTGTGTGGCAATTGAAAATAAGTACAGAGTATGGTGCATAATGGGGAAGGCTAATGATTCTCTTGTCACCTCTCATCCCTAAGAACCTCAAGGTTTATCTAGATTTGCTTGTCAGATAAGCAGAAAGATGGTAATCCCTTAGTCAAAAAAAAAAATACTGCTATTGGGATCAATTTAATCTTTCATGTGTCTCTTAGTGTGTTTAGTTTATGTCACAAAATTTCTGCTTGTATGTAAGCACTGGGCACATCAGAGGCAGAAGAATCTCTAGGAAAACAAGAGGCCATGGTAGCAAAGATATTTCCAATCTCGGTGTTATGGGTGAGCAGGCTACAGAGGGGAAACACCCCAAAAACACAGAGCTACTGAAAAGTCAGCTGGTCCATCCTCCTGCCCCAAGCCAGGTTCAGCTGTTCCCTGCCTTTCCTGTCACTGCTTACTTAGACAGCTCTTAAAGGTGTCCAAAGGTGGTGTGATGTGTCCTTTGCATCCCTCAGTAATCTCTCCCAGTATTAGGTGTTCCTGTCACTAGACTTGTTACTTTGGAGGTGTGATTATCCTTTGGAATCTAGATTATACCTTTTCAGATCCCACAGCCTTTCTAGTCTGTTGATTCTTTCTACCTTTCGTGTTGTCACTCTGCTCCACACCCCACCCCCCCCCACAAAAAAAAAAAAAAAAAAAAGGAAGGCTCTTTTTGGACTTGACAGTTTCTATTAATTCAGCTGAAATGGCTCAAATATAATAATGCTGTGCAGAAATGTGTCTTGGAAAGAGCTGTGGATTATATTAGTAGGAAAAAAAGGGCTGGAAAGATGGCTTGAGAGGCCAGCCAGCTGCATACATGTTCAGTTCAGCAAAACTGCTGGTGGCACTCAACAGCTTCAGCAGTGGGGCTTACTGAGATGCCCCATCCTTCCATCCCAAAAGCAGGCCCCCCACTGGACTCCTCTGACAGGAGCAGAGTGACAGTAGACAAGGAGCTGCAAAGGAAGAGGAGGAGGAGCAAGAATGTGCCCAATTCCCCTCCTCTCTGCAAGTCCTTTGTAGAAGCATCTAGCTTGAGTGTAATGATGCACAGGCTTTCCCACTCTGTACTCTGCCCTCCTGCTCTTTAGCTCCTGTTTTGGTCCTACAGGCAGCCCTCAGGGTCAAGTAGCAAGTGGTTGCAGGAAATATGGACATAGAGGAATTTCAATGGCTGTCTGAGGAAATGAGTGGTGGCAGAGAAGATTCATTAATCTCTTCAGAGCAATGCATTTACCCCCTATATTTTTGTTCTGTTTCTTCTGGGAGGGAACAAGTGAATGGACTATTTTATCATGTCACCTGTGTCCTCCCAGTCAGGAATTCTCTTTTGTGCCAGTTGCATTGATTGATGTAATCAGACTGGCTGCTAATGAAAGCGATCTCAGCAGCCTAATTCTGTCCCTGATCTCTCTCTGTTTGTGCTTCAAGGTCTTTGACAGGGTCCGAGAAGATTGCCCTAATTTCCACGAGAAGATTAAGCCTATTAATGCTGAACTCACTCAGCCCAAGCTGGCCATCAGTGCTGAAGACGAGGAAGAGCTTCTGACCCGGGTCAATGTTGTCTTCCACTGTGCAGCCACAGTTCGCTTTGACGAACCCCTCAAGTACGTCCTGCTTCCCTGTGTTTGCTGAGCGTGATCCAGGATGCACCATGGCACTGCTCAGAGCATCCCCTTGCATGTCTGCAGTGCAATTCCCCACTTCCATGTTCATGCTCCACGTGGTTCTGCACTGAACATGCAGGGGGAGTGCCCCGAAAATGTCGTGTGCGTGTGCACGTCAAAAGTGAACTGTCTTGGCACATTCCCATGGGAACAGAGGGAAGAACTGCAGCATTGGCTTGTAATACTGTAAGGGAGTTAAGTATGACCTAAAACTGGGGTGGGGAAGAGGGTGGTTTAGGTCAACAAGGAGATGTTTTGGCAGAGCTGGAGACAGCTTGAAGTGAAATTGTGTCTGTCTCTAAAGTTGGTGTTGTTAATGGCCTTTCTTTGTCACTGAGTAGCTGGAGAAGGAGATGAGCTGTGGTTTGAGAAAACAGCCCATCACAACCTTTAAAACACCCAGCTCTCACTGTAATTAAGTGTTTACAATAAGTGCTCAGTTTCTGAAGGAGTTCCCTTGGGAGTGCCTGTCCAGGCAGGCTTTTCCCACTAAGAAAAACCAGCAGAAATAAGCCCCTGAAACAAGATTAGATGTGTAAGTGCTTCTGTGCAGATTGTCCACTTCAACAAACCAAGGTGGGTGATCTGCATTGCCAGATCCTCACAGTTCTTTTGCAAAACATTAAATCTGTGATGGTAGAAAACACAATTCATGGTATCAATCTTTATTTGCTCATAGGCTAAATAGATATCCCTATGTCAACCATAAATGTCTGCTTTTTAGAACAACTAATTAGAGAAACACCAGAAAGGAAGCAGCTCTTGATGTAATCTTGAGCCAATATGTAAGTAGCCATAAATGTTCTTAAATCAATGCACAAATGAACCCACTTTAAAAATAAGTTTCAGTGGCATGAACCATCAAAGGGAAACCACATTTTTAATAAGGAGGATAGCTAGTAAGAAGTTTAAAAGGTCATCTGCTTTCAGGCAGTGTAGAAACTATTTAAGGACTGATTGTATGTGATCTGTCAAAATCTCTCTAACAGAACAAGGAAAATGATGATTAGAAGGCAAAATATGAGAAGTTCTTCAAATCAAATTATTCCTGAGTGAATAATAAAATATATCAGATGGGTAAAAGTTTTAGCAAGTTAAATGTGAAAGCACAATATTGCTGCTTAGTTAAGAATTTCGAGCAGCAATTTGATGATTACACAAATGATTTTTTCAACATGGCACAAGCTCAAAGATTACAACAGAATATGTAAAGCCAATAGATAAGGAAGGGGCAAAAGCATTGCTGTGAAGATACTGGAAAAGCAGCAATGGAGACACTAAATGAATTCTTGGCATCAACATGCAGTACATTTGGGGAATTCTCCAGATGGAACTCTGGAGGGCAGAAATCTCTGAAGTTGTGTTACATTGAAATATTAATAGATGCTGTTTTAATAGAAATAGAAAAAAATAAAGGATGACAAAACAAATAACAAACCACCAGGGTTAGATGATATTTCCTTTGAAGGCTAAAGGAGCTCTGAGCAACTCAGCAGAAATCTGTGCTAGGCCCAAATTATGAGCGCAGTTCTCATCACCACTTCTGAGAAGGGATGCAGTCAAACAGAAGTGTGCATGGAAAGGTAACTCTTGTCTGAAGGGTAGCTCTAGTAGAAGTATTCATCCTGCTAGAAGGGCAGGAGGAAATACAAATCTACAGAAAATGCTATCCTTTAATAGCAGCGTGTAATGAGAAAAGTATCTCTAGATTTAGATACTGTGATGCAAATACAGATCCTACTCTAGCTGATGTTTTCATTCCTTTGGACTATTTACAATTTCTCTTCAACATAATTAAGGTTTTTTAGTGTACACTGTGCTTGGTGGCATAATTCCTGTCATTGTACATGTCTTTGAAAGCTTCTACTCCTGGGCTGAGAAGATTCCATATTCCTGAGCCTTTTCCCTTCTGTGCAGGAAAGTGGTTTTTTGACAGTACAAAGCATGCAACAGAGTCTGCTGGCTGAGATCTGTTGCAGATTGTCTCCAGGACAACTTCTAGCTATGCTGGGTGCTTGAAGGTCAGCCTTGCTAACCAGGGTATTCTTTCTCTTATGCTTATTAGTTCTTGTCTCCATTCTTTGGGAATTTAAGCTGTTATCTCTAATTGTGTCTTCTTTGATTATGAATAGCTTCAAACTGAATGAGAGTGGGTTTAGATTAGATATTAGGAGGAAATTCCTTACTGTAAGGGTCCTGAGGCCCTCGCACAGGTTGTCCAGAGCGGCTGTGGCTGCCCCATCCCTGGAAGTGTCCAAGGCCAGGTTGGATGGAGTTCTGAGTAACCTGGTCTGGTGGAAGGTGTCCCTGTCCATGGCAGGGGGTGGGACTGGATAATTGTTACGGTCCCTTTCAAGCCAGGCCATTCTTTGAGGCTATGGATCTGTTTTTCTGGGCCCAAGGACCCTTTCTTGTTTTCTGAAACCGTATGTTCATCTGATTTAGCAGTGGTCCCTCCAGAGAACACTGAATGGGTACCCTAGGAACCACAGTGCCTCAATGGTTAGAAATACATGTTCCAGGGAGGGGTGGCCAATGTGTCACATTTAGAGATGGTATTCAAGAGTTACTTGTAACCCTTCAAAATGAGTAAAAATATTTGAGAGACATTCAGTGTTCAGAACAGTGAATCCAACGGGATTGCTCTGAAGGTTGGTTTCACACTTGCATTTCACTGACACTTTCTGCTCCACCATGTCCCCTGCTCTTCCCTGACTTCCCTTTCTGTGATGAGGTTTGGATAAGGCTCAGCCTTCATACATTCTTCCCAGTGAAATGCCTTTTGCTTGTTTTCCCTGCGTTCCTTAGACATGCCCTGCAGCTGAACGTGATGGGCACGCAGCGGCTCCTCGAGCTGGCCCGGCAGATGCGGAACCTCGAGGCCTTCATCCACATCTCCACTGCCTATGCAAACTGCGTCCGGAAATGCATCGAGGAGATCATCTACCCACCCCCAGCCGAGCCCCAGAAGCTCTTTGATTTAGTAGAGTAAGTAGGAACTGCATTGCCCCTTCCAGTGTTGGCTTCCCTTCATCCCGTGGTAGACCTGGGAGCTGTTCACAGAATGGAGTGGGATTTTTGGTCAGAGTTGCTGTTACTGCTGTTTGTGTTCTTTTAAAGACACTGATTTCATGAGAGTCCAGTATTAAGTTCTGCAGGAGTGTGTTTTCTGCCAGGAGTGGAGTTGCTGCTTTCTGTAACACTCAGTTCTGCTGCTGCCTTAGGAAGAACTCATTTTTTTCATATGCCTTATTTCTTTCATCTCTTCAGCTTTCCAATGTTGTTGCCACTTCTTTCAGAAATCCTGTGGTATTTAGCTGTAGTTATATGGGGATGAGTAAGAAACGGGCTTTTTTAGACAGTTGAATGTGAATCATTTAGGTTGGAAAAGACCTCTAAGATCACCAAGTCCAAACTTTGACTGATCAGCACCTTGTCAACTAAACCAGAGCACTGAGTGCCACGTCCTGTTGGGTTTTGAACACTTACAGGGTTGGTGACTCCACCGTGTCCCTGGGCAGCCCCTTCCAATGCCTGACCACCTTTTCAGTGAAGAAAATCTTTCTGATTTCCACCTGAACCTCTCCTGGCACAGCATGAGACTATGTCCTCTCAACGCAGACAGGAATACAGGGCTTTGATGAAACAACAAAGAAAGCTTGGTTAACTGAATTTACCAAAACAAAGAGTAATTAGAAAGAATAACAAAATCAGCTGATAAAGGCCCCGGGAAACATTCTCCTTAGGAGAATTTTCCCACAACTGTTAATGTGTTTTTATTCATTTGCTAGTGGGTAATATAAGCAACTGATCTGTGAACTATTAACCCAAAGAGCTGGTATAAAATCTTTCATCTTCTTGATTTAGGGTAATGGAAGATGAAAGCAATTAATGCCCACTAAGAGAACTGCTGATTTTTTATTTAAAAAAAAAAAAAAGTTTGTCTTAAGAAACAATTTTAACTGTCTAAACACTACTCCAGAAAAGTTAGTACAAACTGGTATTTTCTGTTTGAATTTCTCTAGTAGCTCATATTCTTGGATATGTTTACTTCCAGCTAATAGTCATCAATCATTTATCATTTATTCAGTAAGTGGAGCATGATAAAAACTTGAGAAATGTCTTAGTGCATTAGAGCAATGGGCTGCCTGGCCCAGTATCTTGCCCTCAAGAGTGTCACTGGGAGATGCTATTTAGGGTAACTGCACCAGCCTGGATACTCTTTTCTGTTCCCTCACAGAAACCTAAAGAGTCTCAGCCTTTTTACTGTTTCCTCATGTGCTGATGGATGTGTCTTTGTGCTGATTTTAGTTGTCCTTCCTCTCTACCTGTTCTTTAACTCTACTCCCTCCCTGAGCTGTGGGGGTCAGACAGAACTTCATGCAGTACTCAAGGTGTGGTCACTCAAAGTTCTATTTAAGTAGCTTCCAAATTACGCCACTGGTCTCGTTCTCAGTACCTGATTATGTGCAGCATTTCATTTATTTTTTTTTTTTTGTCTGCTGCTACTCACTGAGATGGAGATTTCAGAGCTGTCAGCTGTGATTCAAGAGCTTTTGCTGAGATACAGTTGCCAGTTCTGAGCTCAGCAAACTCTAACACCAGTTCTGATAGACTGCTTTTCCCTAAAAGTGAAGCTGCTCTGTCACCTTTTTGCCCATTGACTCAGTTTTATAATGTCCTTTGGAGTTCATCACTGTCAAGACTCCATTTCACTGTCCCAAAAAGCTTACCATCACTTGCAGCTTGGAAAACAATTAGTGTTGATGGCTCAGATTAAAAAAAAGACTGCAGTACAGTCTGCACAGTCACAGATTGCTAATCAGAAGTGTGGAGAAGGGCCTGGCCACCTCAGGGATTGTTACTTCAGCTGCTTCATATAAAACACTAATGTGTTTTGTATCATAGCTTGAAAATGCAGCAGAGGGGATGATACTTGAGATGCACCTTTAATATTTGTCATCTAAGTGAAAGAAATAGTGTGTGGATATCAGGGTACAGAAGGTTTCAGAGAGAGGGGAGTAACAGGTATCAGAATTTTACCTTCAAAGGGGACGGAGGGGAAGCAGACAAATATAAACTGCCTTCAAAAACGGGGAGAAATACAGGTTATGTTCTGCATCAGCCAGCTGTGGATGATTCCCTTCACAACCAACCCTTGTCTTAAAGTGCTGCTCTGTAAATGCTTTAAGAGGGATAATCAAACAACTGGAGACAATAACATTTAACAGTGCTCTTGGCCATGCACTTGATATATGCTTATGATTACTTATTCACCTGAAATCTCAAGGAGGACTCCCAGCTGTTTCTTTTTATGTTCTTATCCTCCTGTTACATCTTCCTGTTTCAGTATTCTGATATTTAACCTGCAAGTAAACCCTGAGGCTTAAGCTGTGTAAACCAAAAGTCACACTTCTAAGTGCTGCCAGGCCAATAGGGGAAACATATAATCTGCTGCATCAAGCATGGTTTGCCTTAATCTGAAGCTGAAGGAAATCAGCTTTGAAGGGTGTGCTGAGGTAAGGAACACAGCACACGGCGAAGCCTCAGCTGAAGCTGCGGTTTGGTTGCTCCAGAAAATAGAGATTCATCATTGCTTACAAGAAAGGTTCTTACTAATGCAAAGCCATTAACACAAAATGTTGTGTTTTCCTGTAGCAGAGTAATTTGGTGCATATAATGGAGAAGTTATTAATTGTTTAATTTGCATCATTTGCTAGGAAGGGGCAACTGCAGCAGTGAGCAGAAGCAGCAGCTTTTGTGAGTTAGCATTCCAGAATCTTCCAAGTAGGTCACAGAGCAGTTCTCCTTGCTGAACTGTCAGCTCAGCTCCCCTGATGGGAATGTTGGTCAATCAAATCACCTGGCAGGCTGGTACCCTTGGGACAAGTCCTTAGGTAATACAGAGACCTCTCTGGAAGGATGAGGGCATGGGGAAATGGCCTCTGTACTTCTACACCTGGCTTTGCTTTGTGAGAATGCAAACCTGCATCCCCTATTATGAAAAGAAAAAAAAAAACAAAAGAGAAGGGGAAAAAACTTGCACACAGCTTAACCCAAGTTCCCAAATGAACTTAGTCTTCCTCCAGGCTCTGCAGAAATAGCCCTCTCCTTTTGGTAGGCTCGTAATTAGCTACAGATTCAAACAACAGCAGTTTAGCTGAGACCCTGAGGTTCAATGGCTGCCTAAGCAGGCTTTGCAAATTATGTCAATATTATGTGCTGCTTGTAACCTCTGCATAGTTCATATTTTATGTTTAAATGTTTTCTTCTGCCTTGTTTCTGCAGCTTTGGACCAGACTTGCAAAGGAAGGTGTTTGTGCCTCCATAGGGCTTTTTTATTTAAAGAAAAAAATTCTATATACTACAAATTGTCAGATTTTTAATGCATTCCAAAACTGAGAGATTTGCTGCATCCAGCCCTCTCCTGTGAATCAGTGTTTTCTCACACAACAATTTTCCATCTGTGCCCAGTGAGAGCCATCTGAAAAGTGCTGTGCCACCTGAGCCACCAGGTCTTTGCAGGGTTGACAGGATCAAGCAGTTCCTCAGGTGTGAGTCAGCATCATATTTCTCTCCCCTTGACCTCTGCCTTGTTCTGAAATGCAAGACAGGGAGGGGTGAAGTGAGGATCTGCAGGAAGCAGTATCCTTGCAGTGCCCCCAGGAAGAGTCCCCCCCCTTCAGACTGAGCTGTTAAGTCTGTTGACTTAATTACAAATTGGATCATAGGAGCTAATCTTCGATTCCGTGGTGTAACGCCAGGCTGCTGAGAGCCTGTCAGGGACTGGCAGTGGTGTGCGAGGGCTCTGGAAGCACAGCCAGTTCTTGTCCTTTAGACAGAGCTGCTGGCAGGACCTGTGAGGTCCTGTTGCTGTGCCAGGGAAGAGCCTTTGGGCTTTAGGCCCTTCCTGCAGCTCCATGGTGGTAAGGGCTTCTTTTTGAAAGCTATCTGCATAACTGCTTCTGGTGGATTAGGTACTTGAATACCTTAAAAATAAAAAAACAACTTGGCAGAGTTCTTTGGGGTTTTTTTGGTGGTTTGGTTTTGGTTGGTTTTTTTAAAGCACCAGCAGTTTCCTGTGTGAACAAACTTGTGGAAAGCCTGCTAGAAGGAACATCTAACACTGTAAATGATGGAAATCCACTGCTGGAATAATATCCCTGTAGGATGTTGTTCCAGCTTTTGAGACCTTTGTATTGTTACATGACTTGCTGACTCAAGGTTACCCAGAATATCCAAGAACATGTTTGGGAGTATACAGGGAGTGTGTTGGCTGAGGATGAGCACTGCCTAGTGGGATTCCAGGCTCTGGACCATGGCAATATTTATGTAACAGATTGCAGTGAAGCATTAACCATGCAAGAGATTGCTCTGAAGTGAGTTTGCAGAGGTACCTGAATTGGAGCCAGGCATTTTAGCATGAAGCTCACCAGGGTTTATTTTGCACCTCGAAGACAAAAGTAACCTTCTCCCACAGAGCTGTTTTAAACCCAAACCTTAAATAGCTTTGACTGGCTTATCCTCTGTTTCAGGTGAGGATTCCTGTCTCACTGGTTTACTTTGTCCGAGTCTTTTTCTCTCCCTGCATGGTGGATGATGATGTTCTCCTTGTTTCCTGTAGGTGGTTGGATGAATCCATCATTCAAGACATCACACCCAAGCTGCTTGGGGAGTGGCCCAACACTTACACCTACACCAAAGCCTTGTCAGAGTACCTGATTCAGCAAGAGAAAGGAAACTTGAACATTGCTATCATCAGGCCATCCATCGTGGGAGCCAGCTGGCATGAGCCTTTCCCAGTAAGCATGAATACACAATTCCCTACTGAGAGCCTTTGGATGCAGCTGGAGCTGTGGTACTGTCAGGAACTTGTCCCTCCTTGTAGCAGTGTCTTGAGAAACAGGTGTCCAGTTCATAGGAAAATGTGTGGAAGAGGTGGAGAACCTGTGCTGGAGTTGAACAGCAAGGCTTCTTCAGCATCTTCAGGAAGAGCTCCTGTGTAAAGACCACATTTAAGCAATAATAACAAGAGTTGGGATAGTTATGGTGCAGAATGCTGGGCTTGCACCTGATTGTCCATTCAGGCACACCAGGGGAGCTTCTGTGCTCAAAACATGGGATCTGAGGGTCAGTCATACTCTGGTGCATTCTGGTTAAAGTAAAAATGTCAGGCACTCAGTAATTAAATGCAGCTGTACTTTGCAATGAGATAATTCATTAAGCTAAATATACTGGTAGGAATAATGTGCCCTAATATTGCAGCCAAATTGGAAAGGCAACACAAAGTCACCTTTGGCTTTCATGCAGCCTGAAGTGTGCCAGAGATGGCTGAGATACAGCCAAGGCTCTGGGCCAAGATCCCCATCTTGGAAAGACAAAGAGCTCTGTTTGGTGTCACAACCTATTCCAGGTCAAACAGCTCATCACTGCTCTGAACTCCAGCTCCCACAAGTGGCAGCTTCCCTGACCTGAAGTAGGATGGGATTCAAAAGGAGTGGTGTGGTTTGGTTTGGTTTGGTTTTGGGTTTTTTTTTCTTTCTTGCTGTAGAAATTAGTTGGAGTGATCAAATCACTCTCAGTGACAGCTGCATGTTGTCCGTCAAGGATAAATATCGCTCCAGCTGTTTTCAGCAAGTGTGGCAGCACTGAGGCACTGTGGTGTTTAAAGCCAGATTTTATTCCTGAGGCCAGGGAATAGGAAAGAAGTGGTTTCTAAGAACAAGCTTAGATTCTGTTGTTGACAAGTAAATTGCAGGCAGTGCATCCCCTGGTACTGGCTGGTGTCCTGGCAGCTGTCCCAGATGGGCTGGCATCCATCTAAACTGGTGTCTCCTTCCTTCTTTGTGTACACCACACCACTGTCATCATTTCAAAGCCTGTGTAAGCAACATATCATTGAAGGGAACACTAATGATTCTTCTTTTCTCCAGGGTTGGATTGACAACTTCAATGGGACCAGTGGAATATTTATTGCGGTACGTCTGGTTACTATTTAAGCTCCCCTTAAAGCAGAGTGAGTTACTAGAGTAGCAATTCTGATGTTACTCTACAGCCCCCCTTAGAAACTGTGTGCAGTAAAGGGCCACAGGAGTTTTCTAAGTCTGGGAGAAAGATGTCACACACTTGCCACGCATCTGTCAGCTGGTAGGATCCAGAGGATGGTCGGTTTGTGCTGAGCTCAGAAAAGGACACTGCGAGAGTATTCCTGTTGCTGGTTCACTAAATGTGAATTGCAGGTTCTAAAAACTCTGAAAAAACTAAAGGTTTGGACACATTTGGCCAAATTTTCAAAGAAAAGGCAAAAGATGTATCCTTGAAATGGGGGTAATTCATGGGTGTCACAGCTTGAATCTTTTAACACGACTTTATTTTCCAGGCCAGGTTACCACTCTGTCAATACAAGGCAGCAGTATTTATCCTTTCATTTGGCTCTGTGTTTATTGTTTCTAAATCCAGTGCTATCACTTGTTATCCCTCCACAATACCAAAGATTCTGGCTCCCACTTGCCACTGCTTTGTACAGGATTTCTCCCTGTACAGACTACACCTAAATAGTGTGTGTGATTGATTCAGACTCGGCCAGTCACATGGATAATTCACTATATATTTTTCAAACACTGGTGTAAATACTGCCTTTGCAAAATGGTGAGGAACAAGGTATAAGATAAATAATAACTTGATAAAATATTTCCTGTAAGGTAAAAATAATCATTACAATTGGTACATGAAAAGAATGAAGTTGCATACCTTTTCTCCTGCCTTGTATATTTTTTTTCTGAACTAAAATCACTGCCTTAGGTCTCTTTGTCAGTCCATAATGCTGTATAGCTCTGGGCAGATATTTATGTTCATGTATGAGTTGGCCAACTTCATTACTTTGTCAAAACTATGTTGTAATCAGCCTGGTGCAGTGTATAAAAGGATTAGTGGTCTGCAATCATGGGAGAGCAGAATAAAATCCAAATATCGTCTTGTTAAAAAAGCTTATTTGTATCTGAAGTAGAGCATAAATAGAAACCATTACAGTTATGGAATGCACAGGACAAGTAGTGTGTATATCCCAGATAATGCTTTCATCTGAACCCCACCTGTACATTTCAGAGGCATTCAATATTTGTTCACAAATTATTCACTTCTAATTATGTCACAGTTTCTTAAAAAAAAACCTTCTATTCCTTGGTGATGACTCAAGAAGCTTGTACTGCCTCTCTGCTCTGGTCCCAGCATCTTGTGCTGGTTTCTGGGTTCTTTCATGATGGTATCAAGATCAAGGAATGTTTTGCATTTCCTTAATTTTGCATTTCCACTCCTTACATTTTCATGTGTCAGGTTTTAACTTTTATAATGACACAATTTTTTGTTGTTGTTTACTTGTTTGTTTGTTTGTTTGTTTTTGTTTGGTTTTGTTTCTGTTGTTTATTTTTTTTAATCATAACTTTTGATGATGTCTGTCACAAAATTTATCCAGAACTGGTTTGCAAGAAACCTTGGGCCAGGTTTTGTATGCAGATGCAGCCTGTATCTTTAGATGCAAGTTAGCTCCATGGAAAGCAAAAATTAGGAGATTCTAGGGTCACTGTGGGAAGTAGCTTCTCTTTTTATATAAAAGATGAGACTTGCACTGAGATTTGAAAAAGAGATGGTATTATTTGGTCCAGGATTGAAGCTCTGAGGTTTTTCAGTAGAGTAGATAAAGAGACAATGCAATTCATGTCATCTACACTGAGCTCTTGGGTGATGAAATGTGGTCTGTAACTGCATTGAGAGTTAGCCAAGAAAAAGACAAAAAACAATGACAATGGATGCAGGGTGTAGAGACAAAGTTGTTTGAGATGTTTTCCAGAAGGGGAAGGTGTTTGTTATTAGGGACCCAAGAGACTTTTTTCTTCTGGAGGGGGGAAATTAATAAGTACATTAATTAATGTGCTTGAATGTGGTGAGTTGTTTGAAATTGAACCCTTGAACATCTGAGTGATGCACTAGTTTGATTTCGTGTCAGTACAACCAGCTCTCCTGGCCAAATGTATTTTAAACTGTGATTATTAGATGAGTAGCTTTATTTGCTTTAATTAAATGTTGAAAAAGCAAAAAGGAAGTGGTTTTGATGGTTTGGTTTTGGGCATTTGAAGTGTCCCTCCATACCAAAATACTCACTTTGGACTTCTAACCAAGCTCATTCTATAGAGAGAACATCCCCCAGATTCAGACTTGGTTCAGATGATCTTTGATGTCACTTGGGCAGAATTTGGACTCCAAACCTTGCAAAGACTTTTTCCTCAGTCGCAGTGTTTGATCATTTCATTCCATAAATAGACACATTTCTTTTAAATATTCATTAAATATGGGAGTCCAAGTTGTTCTTGATAATCTAATTATGTTTCTTTCGCCTACAGTTGCTCCAGCTGCTGTGGGGAGCTGTGTTTGTTGATTGAGGAACAAAATGAAATTAATTACATTTCTGCTGGAGTGTAATTAAGGCATTTTGTCTCACTGTTCCCTATTACAAGCAAAGACCTTCCTCCCTGCAAGGCAGTGAAGCTGTAGGGCACAACTGGTTTCATTTGTGGTCTGGACAAGTGATTGGCCCCAAAGCACCTCAGCTGAAAGGCTGTCCAGAAACATCAGACTCTGAGCAGGAAATTATTTTGGAGGCTTCACTTTGCAGTAACTTGTATTTCACTAAAGAGAAAAATGTCAGCATCTATAGATAGAAACCAAGCCATACCTGATGAAAGTACCACTGAACCATTTTCAATGTAGTAAGTAACCTAAAAAAAATTAAACCTGAAGCCTTTGTTAAATACAAAACATAGGAAATCTTGAAATCATCCATGTGTGTATGACCATCACATGCTGCTCTGAATACATTTTGCAGCAGATCCATCAAACATGCTCATTTTGAAGACCTCCAAAAGGTCTTTAGTATACCTGTGAAAATATGATAGTTGATCACACAGTGGTCTCTAGTGGGCATGTGTTCACAGCAGTGGAAAATTCAGAGCTGAGCTTGGTTGCCTCTTTTGTTTCTTTCTGACATTTTCTTTTTCCCCCCTTGGAAAAAACCTGGTAGTGAGAACCCACAGAAAATCATAGTGATGTTGCAAGTTAAATTTTAATGTCTGAGCCTAACCATGGCAGCAGAAGTTAATGCATGACACAGGTTTGAGGGGGATTGAGTGAGCCATGTGGGAATCTTGCACTGTTGTCTGTGTCAGAGTCTGTGATCCCTCTGCCAGATGCACCAAGGATGAGATGGGACTGCTCAGAAGTCTTAGTTCCTGAAAATTAAATCAGTCAGAAGTGGTATTCCCTTACTTGCAAGCTGTGAAGTGTAGCAAACGTATCTTACTGCAGAAGGGGAAAGGATGAGGAGGACAGCCACCAAAAAGACCCCAAGAGATAAACACCTCCCAAAGAGCAGATACAGTGTCCCTTAAAATCCACCAATGACCACTAGCCAATGGCATGTGCTTTACAAGTTAATAGCAAGTCTTAAATGCTTTTTAATGACATTTTCTGTCTCCTCAGACTTCAGGCAAGAGGTTTTCCACTACTAGGTACTTTCTGTTTAGTTGCTGTAGAAAAGCTTAATCTATTTTAAAATGAAAATGGAGTTTCAGATTGTGTGAAAATAATTTAAGAAAAGCTGTAACATTTCCTTTGCCCTAACTTTTAAATATTGATGGCTCTGTAGCAGATGTTCTTTTGCTCCTTTACTCAGTCTGTCCCTCTGCTTTTGCACAGATCTAAATTACAGGAGTGTTTTTCCTTCCTTGCTGCACCAGCACTTTTATTCTCTCAGCTTTTTCCCTGAGAGGAAAGCTTTTTTCTCAGCTTCACTGCATTGTTTCCCACATGAGAAATTACTTGATTGCAACCTTGACTCTGCCACATGGGGTTTCTTTTCTTAGGTGCTCTGTTCAGCCCTCACCCCTGACACACCAAGTAAAGTTCCTTCACCCCATTTCACCCCAGTGTTTCTGTATTTTGCCTTGGCCTCTCTGATCCAGTCTGCCATGCTGTTGCCATGTCTCTCCTGTGGAACCTCCAAAGCCTGATAGGTCATCACAGCAACCCCTTGATAAGCATTCAGGTTAAATGTATATTATTTTGGGGAGACTGATCCCCTGACAAATGCACTTCCAACCAAAGCAAGGTGAACATATTTTGTTCTTGCCTATTTCTTCTTTTTGGTTGTTAGTATTTTCACTGATTCCTTTTACTGACTTTTGGTGGGTGATGTGCTCTTCAAGGCAGGGGCCATCCTTTGACTGTATCTTTGTGCTTAAGAGACAGCTGTGGAAAAGAGGAGAATGTGAATACATCCAAAGGGAAGGTAATCAACTTTTCAAAAAGCCTACTGGTGTCATTTCCAAAGTGACTGCAGTCTCTGAGGGACACTCAGACCTCTGTCTGCCTGTAACTTTCAGGCATCACTGGGAATTTCACATAAGCAAATTCAGATACATTTCTTTCATAAGGTATTTCTTTCATAGTTAAATTAAGAGCCCCAGCTTTTCTTACTGTACACAGCACAGGCATCATCATGTTTCCAGGCTTCCTCTGACAATGCAGGACAGCGGGATCCACGGGAGATCCTTCTTTGTTGTCACAGAAACCAAATAATCGGCAGCAGAAAAAACTGCTGCCATGCTGGCCTGTCCCCAGTGCACGCTGCTGGAGTCCTGCCAGTTGAATCACAGCCCAGCCTGAAGTGGGTGACTGTTTCCCTGTCTCCCTGTGTCCCACAGGCAGGCAAGGGGATCCTGCGCACCGTCATTGCCAACAACGAAGCAGTGGCAGACATGATTCCCGTCGACGTCGCCATCAACCTGACGCTGGCAGCCGGGTGGTACACGGCTGTGCACAGGTGGGAGGGCATCCCTCTGCGTGGCATTCCTGTTTGGCCACACTCCTGGAATATTTGGTCCCTTCACCAGCACTTCAAAGGGAACCAGGAGCTGATTAAAAACCCATGCAAGAGGCTGGTTGATTAATTTTCTGGTTGGCATTTCCTCCCTGTGGGTGGGCAAGGACTGAAAGTGTAGAAGAAGCAATAAAGGCAGGGTTTGGAGTTAGGAAATCTCTAAGGCTATGGGTGAGAACCTCTTTCTTGCCTCTCAGAAGTCACTCTTCTGAAGGCCAAGAGCTTTGCAGCAGTGGTTTTTTGGGCCTCCTTTCCACCGAGTTGCTTTTCAAGAGTCTTCTGGAGTTTTCTTGGTAAAAAAGCTCTGCGTGTTTTCCTTTGGAAACACTGCACAATATAAATATATTATGGGCTTACAGGTTATGTGATCTAAAAAAATCTCCCTTTTTGCATTGTTGAGAAGGGTATGTAGAAGTGACATTAAGGATTTAGGCTCTTTTCCTGTCCTGTGAACCTCTAGCCTGGTCTTTAATCATTAGGTAGGAGTACAGAGAATAAACCACATTCATTATTCTGGAGGTTTATGCAACTCTTGAGAGATCAAACCCAGGCAAATAAAAGGCAGAAGTGTTTTACTTTGAAAGACAGAGTACGCCCTCTGAGCTGAGAGTAGAGCTACATCCAGTAAGCTAAATAAGGATCCTAAAAAGACCTTGAAAAGCAGCTCACCAGCTTTCCCCTCAAAGCATTATTAGGAAACCACCAAATTAAAACTGCAGTTTTCAAGTATACAGTAAGAAAAATGCTGTATTGATGTCATCACTTGACACCCTTGGCAAGGCAGGCTTAGGTCAAGAAAACTGTTTGATTAATTCTTGACTTATGTTGAAGAAAGAAATAAAACCAGTGTGATCCATGTTTAGTTCCACACCACAAAACCCAGACGTTGTTTGGTATTAAACTGGGAATTTTCTTGAAATTGATTGATTTTGTAATCCCTTCCCTAAGAAATGTACTTTTTCTTCACTTCTCAAAATAATACTTCTTTCTGTTTTCCAGACCAAAAAACTTGCTGGTGTACAACTGCACAACAGGGGGAATCAACCCTTTCTTCTGGGGAGAAATGGGTAAGGTCTCATTTAAATGGAGAACATCCACAGTGTTCCTTGCACTGTCAGATATCAAACAGGCTTTGAAGAATTGTTTCCACTGTTTAGGTGGCATTCAGTGTCTGCCATTCAAACTGTATTTTTTGGGGCCCAGCTGCTGTGGATGAGGGTCCTGTGAGGAAAAGGACACTTACAAACCAAACCATTCTAGGATTCTGTGATATTATGGAAGCAAAGTGGTCTTTCTTACCCATCAGAAAATTCTGAACAGAAATAACAGGTGTGCACTTGAGGAGGAAAACATTGAGATGACACGTGGGCTTCAAGAACAGTTTGTATTTTGATCGTGAGTTTTGTCAGTGGAAAAAAAATCAAATTACTTTCATGGCTGACTTTTCTTCAAGGGAGGCAGAGGTGAAAGAAAGGGAGACAGATTCTGACACCCTTGCAGAGAAAAACTCATGCTGAAGCCAAGCAGCAGAATTTGTTTCAGTTGTATACTGTGAAATACTGTGTACAGTCAGTACATTCGTGGACAGATGTACAGGGCCTGGTTTACTTTCTGTTGCCCCTGCATTCATATCTTTGTGGTTTAAATACTCCATCTCTCAGCCTTGGCTTTGCTTTTCTCCTTGCATTATTTACATGGCAAACTAAGTCAGCAGAGAATCAGACCATAATTGCATTTACAGAATAATTGTCTTAACCATGATATTTGATCAAGTGGCCTAGCAGGGAGGAGGTTTCAGCAATTGGCTGAGTGCTGAGAACATCACACCAAGTTCTTGGATTTTTTTTTTTTTTTTAATGAGAGATAAAATGTGGTTAGTCACAAATCTTCTGTGGCTTTTTCACAGGAGTGGGTGCAAAGCTCTTCAGCTGCTACTTCAGCAAAAGCCACCATAGCACCACTCTCTGAGGCTTGCCTTTCTTAACCCTTTTTCAGTGTAAATTTACTGATGAGAACAGCAATGTATTAGTGCATTGTCTTTGATTTTATTCTGTTCCTCTGCTTAGGACTGTGAATTTAGCCATGAAATCACCTGGGTGCAGCAGCAGCAGCTTCCATGAGCAGCTCAGCTGTGTGATGGGACTGAAGGCAAAATTTTCTCCTTGGGTGACACTATGAAGCTCTTTCTACCACATATTGTAGCCATGGTTTTCCTGAGAGCAGCATGCTTCAGAGAATTAGGAGGGAGTATTAAAGTGAAAAATTTTGCCTTTAAAGATGTTGCATGGCTGAAGAAATGAGTTTGGGAAAGATTTACTGCGTCACAACGTTACGACTGCAGTCATCCAGTCTGAATCCTCAATTCAGTCTCCTACCAACTTCTTTTTGGGAATAGACATAATTCTGTTCAAGGAGTCAGGGTGCGTGACTGGTCACCAGGGTGGGAGGGTCCTGAGTGTCTGGAAGCTGCTGAGAAACCAGGGAGGGGAATGGGAGTCAGCTGGAACGGGACTGAGCATTTTAATGCAAAGCAAACATGGGGTTTGCAGAGGGGAGTGCCTGGGCTACCTGGTTAGGCCAGGTGACACCAGGACCTGCTGTAGGAGTCACAGGTGGACACAACAGAGTAGGGATTTTTCATGGGGAGAAGGATCAAACAGAGAAATTGAGGCTGGATTGGGCTGAGGATACTGAGGGTTGGGAACAGAAGTGACTGAGATGGTGCCGCTTTGAGTACCAAGGTGATGAGCTTGGAGGGAGGGAGGGAGGGAAGAGAAAGATACCTAGAAGAGAGTTTATACCTAAACATTCATTGCAAGGCAGTTCCTTCTAAAGCTCTCCAGACGCAGATAAAAACTCCTAGTGTTAAAAGGAGCCTTAACTGATTTCTTTTCCAAATAATGCTATGCCTTGGGCTTTTTTTTTTCCTTACTTTCTTATTACTTTCCCTGCTGTTACAAAGATGTGGTCAAACAACTAAATTTTAATTTGAAGAAGCACATTCTGCTTTGCTGCAGTGTGAATCTGGTTAGTCTGACTTTGTGAAGTACTTGCAGTTTCTCCTCAAAACGAAACCCTAAAACAGGCTGGAAAATGGTGTTCAGGGTGGCAAAAATGAGGTTCAATTTATTCTTGATAGTCTACCTGAGTGAGACCTGTGTCTGATTCTCCCCCTGCAGAACCTGCCTTTGAGCTGTAGGATTTGCTGCTGCATTTTTGTGTTGAGGTTGGAGGGGAAAGACCACCCACCCACTAAGTTGTTGCAGTAGCTTCTAGAGGTGACAAAGTTCTGGTTTGGGGTTCTTAGAAGAAGTACAGCGAACGTCACTACCTGAAGTGCAGTAATGAGCTGACCACAGACACTGGAGAGTCCTGTCTGAATGCTATGATTGGAATCTGCTTATCTGAGGATGATCTGGATGTTTCTTGTCGCTTGCAAATTCTCATCTGATTTTCTATTTGTAACATAAGCTTAGAGACTAAACTATAATATGAGCACAGACTTATGTCGTTAACTCTCAAATCAATTTTTTAAAAAGTGAAAAAAGCCCACATATTCTTCTTTCTTGAGCTCACTGGTGCTCAGGAATAGGAGCACCATCTGTTTATCAGTCCCTAGGATGACAGTCTTATCTACTGCAGTTCTATTAAGCCTCTGCAATATGCAAATGCCCCAGATATGCACATCTAGATGCCAATTTGTGGCACTCTGCCATTGGCAGAGCTCAGACCCAGCATATTTTGTGCCTTAACGTGCAAAGGGAATGGGAGATTCCCACCCTATCATTTGTTTTCAAGTTAAGAATGCAAGACAGTTTGCTGCCTTAGAGCATCCAGAGGTCTTCTGAAAACAGGCAGACTTTTGGTGGTGGTTCAGATGTGGTCTGAAAGGATGTAATGAAGTCTTTTTAAAGGTACCCTGTGTGTGTAAGCCACAGACTAACTCAGACATCAGCCCTTTGGAAAATCTGCTTGAAAATTAGAAATGTCATTTTTATTTCACGCTAGCAGATCAAAGTTTGCTTTCAGTGATATAAAGAAATGTTAGCGCTTACCAATTTCTTTAACATCTGCTGCAGGTGAAAGAAGAACTGCAGCTCCTTGAAGCTCCCAAGCTGCCTGCTTTTCCTCCTTTATGTTCTGGTGCTTTGGCAAGGTTTTTCTCTGCCACTGTTACATCTGGAGCAGGATTGGGTTTCAAATAGACAATAGATGGAGCCGTCAGTTGTCATGGCAGAAGGGACAAAAGCGTGTCCAAGCTCTGGTGACACAGTTCAGAGAGCTAAGGGCTGGAGGTGTGAAGTGCAGTAACTTGGGCTGTGCTGCACCATGGTTATGGCCAGCTGGAAGTGATTGCCAGTGAGAAATGCCTGTTTCCCTTGCAGGGCAGTACGTCATGTCCACGTTCAAAAGAAACCCTCTGGAGCAGGCCTTCCGAACACCCAACGCTCACATGACCTCCAGCTACTTGATAAACCAGTACTGGATCACTGTCAGCCACAAGGCACCTGCCATCCTCTACGACCTGTACATGAGGCTCACGGGGAGAAAGCCCAGGTAAGGAATGGTGCCCTCAGCCTCCTGCACTCCTGTGGAGAGCAGAGCTTGAACCAGCAATGAGAACTGGAATCCTTGAGCTTCTTCCCGTTCCCTTGTCTTGAGGAAAATGAGGAAAATGCATAGCTGTAGCTAAGCACAGCCTAGGGCTTGCACCCTTCCCACCACCTGGAGAACAGAACATCTTTTGAACTCAGTTTTACACATTTGATAGCTTCCCAAGGCAGAGGAGGACTGGTAGTCCTCTGTCTTCTCTGCATCCAGATCTCTACCACTTCAGCTTTCCAATGGGATCACCCCTATCTGGCATGAGCTTGCATAAGGACTTGAGACTGGCAAGGTTTAGAACATACCAGTTAATATTTTTTTTCCCCCATAAATCAGATGCCTAAGTAGCTGTTTCCAGCCCTGAAATCTAGGAAGCAGTTGTTTCTGAGTATGATTAAATTCTAATTGTATTTAGGAGGGCAGTTCACTGTTACAGGGGGTATTTGAGCCCTGGCAGTGGTATGGCTTGGAGGAACACCAATATCCATGTCCCATGTAGAAGGAATCCTCTTGTAAGTAACATTACTCCAGACATTTGTCCTCCTTTACTCCCTGCCACCACAGAGCAGGATTTATTGTGCAGTGTGAGAACAGGATGCCAGCACCGTGTGGATGTCAGCTGCTCTTGTGCTCCTCTGCTAGCTAGAAAGCTGGTTTCAGCTGTTTGCAAGGAAATCCCTGGCATTGCTCTGATTTATCCCTGACATTCTGCTACAGAGGCAGATCGGTCCATTAAAAGACTTCCAGTTATCCAAGAGGAAAGAATTACCCTAGAAACAGAGGTAAACTGAAAATGAAGCTGGAATATCCAGTCTTTGTTGATATGGGCAACAGTAAGGTCTTGGCACTGCCATTAAAATTGACATTTCTTTTCATGAAGTTGATTGGCATTATTAACCAGTGGACACTGCCTGCCATGCTGTAGTTAAATGTCAAACAGACCTCAGGATGATCTTCTGAACTTTTAAGATTTGCAACCTCAGCAGAGGTGACTCACCAATGAAGTTGTGAGTTTTCCAAGTTGTTGGTTTGGTTTTTTTTTAATGTAATTCTCCTTTTCTTTTTACACACTACTTCAGCTCATCCAGGTATTGCTCCCGTGTGGTAGAAAGCACAGTAGTAGCTCATTGTTTCTTCTTTTCTCAGCTACCTGATTATCAGACCTTTATGGTCTGAGGGCAGTAAACCACATCAAATAATAAAAAAAGAGGCTTATTTAGGTGTAAACTCGTTTCACATAAATTACCAGATGTCAAGCAAAACTGCCCTAAATGGTTCCTGTGAGTGCTGCACATCCATCCATGACTTTGAGCATAATGTGGTTTATGTCCTTAGTAGTCTCCTGGGGCAGTCCTGTCTCACCTGAGGATGTGCTTGTGCAAGGCTCTGTATGGGAGCAAATACAGAAATCATTGCTGTAAACAGTTTTCTGGAAGACAAAACGCACATCTGAAGTGTGGTTACAGTGAGAGCTAATACTCATAAATTTATTCCTCTTAGTTCCTCCACAGCAGAGGATGAGGCTTTCTGTAAGAAATCTTTGCCATGTTTCTACTCAGTTGATGTTTTTCAGAAGGCCTTTCCTTCGCACTAATTATTAGTCAGTGTTTGGAAAGCGGTCACAACATTTGAGCTCAGGCAGTTGACATGAAACACTGTTTTTACACACACCTCTTCAGATCATAGAATCACAGACTGCTTTAGATGGGAATGAACCTTAAAAGATCATCCAGTTCCATCCCTGCCCCGGGCAGGGACACCTTCCACTATCCCAGGTTGCTCCAAGCCCCATCCAACCTGGCCTTGGGCATTTCCAGGGATGGGGCAGCCACAGCTTCTGTGGGCAACCTGTGCCAGGGCCTCAGCATCCTCACAGGGAAGAATTTTTTCCAGATACATTAAAGAGTTGATTCTCTTATCCTTTCTTTTTTTGGCAGTTTCCATTAGTCCTAAACACTTTAAAGATTTTGGGGAATCAGCTTGAGGGGCAGCTTCAGATCTTTGCAATCTAGCTGCATACTTTTTTCCCCAAGTTCCTAAAATGTATTAAAATATTCACAAAGCTTTGCCCCATGGTGCTTTGCCCTACGCAGGAGGATTAATCTGAAATAATTTTAAAGCAATTCAGATAAACTGCATTCAGTCAGTGTGCACATAATTACTCAGAATGAAGGTTCCTTTAATCTGATGGTCTGCTTTGCTTCTAAAACGAAAGCCACCTTAAGAAGGAGTGCCTGTCTAAGGTTTTAGGGCTCTTTCTAGTTGCTTTGGGTGAGTTGCACAGTTCTGCTCTGAGCTGATGAACTCACTGTGTCTTTCTGTGCTCTGCTGAGGGCTTATCGCCGTGGCAGTCACGTCTGCATGGGGAGAGGCCAGCCTGGCACCATTCTCCCCCGGACTGCTGCCTTTTATTTGTCACAGCAACTGTGTTACCCTTTGGACAGCTCAAAGTTTCGCATGAAAACAGCTCTGTTTTCCACAAAAATCAGCCTTTTAATGCTTTCTCTTGCCCTTACCCAGTCTGAGAGGATGTGGTGTCCTCTTAAAATTGACTAAGCCCTGTACATCACACTTTAAAACAACTGCCAGAGGCCTTTTGTACTCATGACCACTAGGACAACTAAAATAATCCTGCAGGGTAGGACAGCATTACTGTCGTCCACTTTTATATAAAAAAATCAGTAAGAAAAGGCCAAGATACATGAGAGGACCTGAACCTACATTTTCAAGTCCTTAAGCAGTTATGTCCCTGAAGCAAGCCACCAAAGACCTGGAGCTGTTGGAGTGGGTCCAGAGGAGAGCCATAAAGATGGTCAAGAGGGCTGGAGCATCTCTCTGAGGACAGGTTGAGAGAGCCAGGACCATTGAGCATGGAAAGAGAAGGCACCAGGGAAACCTAACAACAGTTTTTCAGTACTTACAAAGCAGACCAGTGGGAAAGAAGGGGAGGGACTCTATAATGGATCATAATTATAGGATGAGGGGTAATGGTTTCAAACTGAAAGAAAGTACATTTAGATTAGGTAGGAGGATATTCTTCCCTCTGAGGGTGCTGAGGCCCTGGCACAGGTTGCCCACAGAAGCTGTGGCTGCCCCATCCCTGGCAGTGTCCAAGGACAGGTTGGATGGGGCTTGGAGCAACGTGGGATAGTGGAAGGTGTCCCTGCCCGGGGCAGGGGTGAAACAAGTTTATCTTTAACATCCCTTCCAACCCAAACCATTCTGTGATTCTTTGGTTCTGTCTGAAAACCAGAGTTGAGCAAATGACTTCTGAGCTCAGTGTCCATACTGCGGATGTGGTCACTGCTGTACTGGAGCTAATGCCAAAAATCAGAGCCTTGCTTTGGTACACAACTCAAGCTTGGGAGCAGAAGAGAATTCCTGTGCCTGAAAGAGAAGTATCCACCTTGGGAACAGAAGCACTGCACCTTTGTGGTGCAGACTTCATCCTAGCTCACACGGGCTCTTCCCTCCACAGTGGTACATGAGGTAGATGCAGCTTCCAACCCTTGTTTAAGTCAGACCATTGAGTTGGACATCAGTGGCAAACAAATTTGCACCTGTGTTGGAGCCAACACTTGAAGCTGGGTAGCTGTAGGCTGGAGAGCTCAGCTGGAATAGTTCAGACTTGCTGAGCAAGTTCTCAGCCTGGTGAGCAGCAGGGCAGTGCTCGGGAGGAACTGCAGTGCTTATTCACCTGGACTGGTGAAAAATGCAAACGAACAGCTTCTGCATAAGGTCAGACTTCCTGCTCACCTCTGCTGCTCCCCCTTGTTTCAGAATGATGAAGATCATCAATCGGCTGCACAAGTCTATGACACTCCTGCAGTATTTCTCCACCCAGTCCTGGAACTGGTCTTCAGATAATATGAATATGCTAATGAGTCACCTTAACACAGAGGACAAAAAGGTAAATATGTCTTGAATATGGGTTGCTAATCTCAGATTCTGTTCATCTGCAGCAATTGTTTTTTTGGGGTTTGTTGAGCTTTTAAATGATATCTAGATGATTGGAATTGATTTTAAGCTGAAATAATTTATTTCAGTAGCTTTCTGTTTATTACAGGAGAATGTTTTCAGGTCCCTTCCAACCCAACCTACTCTGTGAAAACTTCTTCCTCTCTACAAAGTCTTTCTTTGCTGTAAGAGGCAGACAGATGCCTGAGAGCTTGCTAACCATTTGTCCAGTATGAGCACCTAAAATGAACTGGGGTAGTTGGCTCTGCAACAAGTTTGTGTTTATGTCAAACACCAAAGTGACCCATTTCCTGGACTTCTGTTGATCTAGCTGCCAGAAGAAAATGCAGCACAGCTGAGAGTAACAGTGATGCAGAGGCACCTGTTGACTCAATGTCCAGTTAATTTATTTACACATAATTCTAATGACACGTTAAAACTGTGGAAGTTTTAATTTGAATGTGTTTGCCTGTGTGGAATGCCATTTTTCTTCCATGATTTTATGTGTGTGTGTGTGTGTGCAAATACATGTGTTTATAGAAAAGTTGCAACCTGTAAAATAAACACCTTTATTTTCTGCCAACTACCACTACATTTCTGCTTCCTTTGCCCAGATTCCCAGCTGGGTGGGACATTAATCAGCAGCTGTGAAACACAGTCTGGCAGTGCTTGGGAACTCGGTGGCTTTGAGAATCTCAGAGAGAGGGCCTTGTCAGGAACAGAGATCAATGAAGAATTGATGCTTCAAGTGAACTGGTTTTGAACTCTGGTGTTCAACTTTTGCTCTTTGTCTTTAAATCCCAGTTATACAACTTCGATGTTCGCCAGCTGCACTGGTCAGAGTACATCGAGAGCTACTGCATAGGTGCTAAGAAGTACTTGCTAAATGAGGACATGGCTGGCATTCCAGCAGCAAAGCAGCATCTACGGAAGTAAGTCACACCCAGGGACAAGGTTAGGAGCTCCTGGCTGGCTACCTTTGGGGAAAATAATTCTAGCTACCTTGCAAAATTAGTATTGGTTAAAATGGAGATAAAAAACTTATTTCTTATCACAGCGGTTTGTCAGTATTTACAAATGTAGACTAAGGGAATAGTTTGCCATAGCAAGGAATCCTAAACAAGTTCCTCACTCATGGATCATTTTTAGGAGGTTTATAAGGACCTCAGGAATGGACTACTAACTGCCTCAGATGGTGTGCTGTGGTGCAGTGATAAAAAGGGCTCTCATAAAAATGAAACAAATCTTGAGGTCTTTAGGTGTCTTTTTTCCCTTGGTCAAGCACTGGGAACATGAGAATTAGAGACCTGCAGAAACTTTTGCTTTACAGAAAGAAGATAGGATCATGAGGATCTGAAAAACTCAGTAGTACCACTGAAATTGATGCTGTAAACTAACCCACTCCCCCCCAAAAAATAAAAAATGCCAGTGCTGCAGTGTTGCAACGGTGAAGGCCATTTATGATTGTTATGTAATTTCACAGCTCTAAAGACAAGGTTTCACCCAAATATGAGAACCTTGCTCATCAACTCCTGTGAAGTTATCTCTAGCCTGCCCCAAATCCTGCAAAGTGAGAAATAGCCAATACAGGAAACCAAAGCAGAAAGTATTGGACACAGACTGTCCTAAAGAAAAACCTCTCCACATGACTTTTTGAGTGTACAGAAAAAGAGAGAATTCCAGTACAGCTATTCCACCTGTCCCATGAACTATTCCCTGTGCACCAGCTTCAGAACAGTCCTTGGCAAGACCAAGGACTCCTGCACAGCGTCTCTGCTAAAACAGGAATGGCAAAAAGCCCAAGGGCCACTTGTGTATAGGATTTGTTCCCGAATTTCACTGTAGGAAATGGAGGGGGCTGGTTGTTGTTTGTGTGTTTCTTGATAAGATGCCTCTTTCCCAGGCTGAGGAACATCCGATACGCATTCAACACCACCCTCCTCGTGATCATCTGGCGCATCTTCATCGCGAGGTCACAGATGGCTCGAAACATCTGGTACTTTGTGGTCAGCCTCTGCTACAAGTTCCTGTCCTACTTCAGGGCATCCAGCACCCTCAGGCACTGAAGCCATCCATCAGCAACCAGCCTCTTCAGAAGGACCTCCATCTCCTCTAATCAGCAACTGTGGGCTTTGGGGTCTGAAAGTAGCAGAAAAATCCACTCCCTCCAACAGCAGCTGTCATTTATTGTGCACTGTTACATGCTCACCTTTTTAATTTAACTAATGCTTTAATACATGGTGGTCTTTTCTTCCATAGGACCAGGCCGATTTTTAAAGCCATAACTGAAGCTTTAGGAACAGGTCAAGCTGGGACCCCCCATCTAGAGTCTGATGTGCAGGAGTAAGGATTAACCAAAGTCATTGTCTTCCCACGTACTACTCCTTAGGCTATCTTAATCCCATCTTCTTCCTCAAAAGAGGCAAATTTAAAGCATGACCTTGAAAGAAAAGGATGCCACCAGAGAAGACCCAGCCAAGGAAATTAACCTGTAAGTGGTCTTCCTAAAGCAGCTGCTCCTTCCTTCTCATTCAGTGAAATGGTACCTTATTGAAAAAACAAATTGCACCTTCTCAGTTTTTCAAAACTTAGGAGAGGGAAAGATCAGTCACATGAGGCCAGTGAACACATGGAACAGTTTTCAGATCTTGTCTTGTATTGCTGCTGAGGACTGATGCTTTCAAGCCATACCTGAAGACACACATAGAATTCATGCACCTGTGTTAACTCTGCTCACTCATAAGCTGCTTTCTTACAGAGAGGTCTTCTTTTCTCCCTGTGGTTAACTTTTCAGTCCATTAAAAAATTCCTGGTCTTGCATTTATCACATTTACTTGGAACATTTTTGGGATCTTGAAAAATGCTGTATTAACCCTGAGAATGAAGAGAAGACCTCTTAAAAATTGGAAGAAGAATACAGAAACTCTTCATTATTTTTGAGGCATAGGTCTTTTTTTCCCCTGCAGGATATCTCTCTCCCTGTAGCTCAAAACTGATACTGAGCTTTCATTACAGCTAAATCACTTTGCAGTTGATCATTTCCAGTGGCAAAGAAAATGTAAAGACACACATGGAGGAAACATCATTTGGCCTGTTCTGCTGCCACTCCTGTCAGGAGGCATTAAAAAGTCTGAAACTTGTTTTTGTTGAGAGTAGGTTAAATGTTGGAGTTGATGATCTTAAAGGTCTTTTCTGACCTAAACAGCTCTGTGGTTCTTTGACTTCTCCGTAAGAACAGTCATGCACTGTGAAAGCAACACACTTTTTTCTGCAATTTAGAATTTTCAGAATTTAATTTTTCAGAATTTTAGAATTAAATTGCAATTTAGAAAGGAAGCCAAGAACCTTCCCAATGCTCATGGCTGTTGGAGATCCTTGTTTCTTGTAGTGAATTATAAATTCCTGTGGGGGCAGAGAGAAAGAGACTTCTTCAAAGTAGCTGGTGCAACAACAGCAACAAATTACTGTGTTGTCAGATTTTCAGATTTTTGTTAGATTTTTTCAAATCTAACCCTGAAATATTTTTTATTCAGATAACAGTGAATAAGCACTTTTAAGATTATCAGTCTTCAAAGCAGCTAGATTTTGAAACAATACAGCACCCAGTTTTTCTAGTCTTGTGTCATGCCAGCTGTCTGAAAAAGTAATGCTACACAAAAAACACAACAAAGTGACACAGTTGCTCTTTTGTGAGCTGAGAAAAGCAGAATATTTACAAACCTGGCATTCCTCAAAAATTATACTTGGTTTTGGCAGTGAAGGCAAGAGCAAATTATGACAGTGTATTTATATCTGAGGCCTTCAAGCTTGTTCAGAAATCTTTTAAAACGTGCAAGGAATTAATCTTCCCCCGTATGCCCCAGAGGTCTAGTTCCAAGCAATTGCTAAAGGATGCCTGCAGCAGAACCTGACCAGAAGTATGGCATCCAGGATGGCAGGGCTCTGGCACTGCTGGCCACAGACCTCCGTGTTTGTCACACACGACTGACTTTCAGTCTGTGCTTAAATGGATCAAGCACCCAGTTTACAAAGATGCAAATTTCTGAAGCTCTTGCCTTGGAAATGTGCTTCCTTAGTGAAACTGGTCGTTAAGTGTTTCTTTTTCAGCTTCAGGGCGTGCTCTGCAAGGTGTCACTGTCTGGGAAACCTGGAACTGTCCATTCAGGGTCTGGGAACCAGCGCTCCCTGTCCAGTGCTGCCACAGCAACATTTTGGTGAAGGTTTTGGCATTGTACTTTGCTACCTTGGTGGAGGGCAGGTTGCTGCAGGGATTCTTCCAGGAAGAGTGCATTCCCTCAGTTACATAATCAGGTCATCAGGCAGCTTGCAGTCCTCTCATAGGAAAGGCTAAAAAAAAAGCAAACCAAAACTGTAGATCACTTTGAAACTTAACTTCCACTCAAACATTAGGAAATACTTTCAACTCATATCCTGAAAAGTCTTTTTAAGTGCCTGCCTTATGGATAAAGGGAAACAAGAGTAAAGGGGGATCATAAGTTTTGGGCTGTGCACGTGACAGACAAAAGTTCGGGTCTCAGAAAAGTCAAAGGTGCAGAGCTGCTACACCTACATCAGTCAGCTCTCCTGAGAATAGTGTCCCACCTTTCCTTCCCCTTCCCTACTCGTGCCAGGCATTCCTGACAATATGCCTGTAGGCATTCACAATTGTGTGCACAGGCTGTATTGTCCCAACAAGTCTGAGGTGTATTTTTTGCTCCCCTGAGCATATCCAGATGTCGTCTTCTGAACACACAAACAGGTGCTTCACTCAGAGCAATAGTGGTGTGGCATTTTAAGGCTCTTCAGCATTTTGCTGAAAGAAACAGCCACAGAAAAGCGGCTACTCAGTCCTGAAAAAACAGCAGGAGCTGCTAGGGTTGGAAAAACAGAGCTGTTGCAGATGGTGTCTGCTCTTCTGGAGACCTTTCATAGCCCACACAGCATTGCCAGCAGCTGGCTCCAGAGCTCTGGCCTTGCCTGGGGCGGATCAAGCTGTTAACTTGTCTAACACACACGTAACATGCAGGGGAACTTGAATCTTTAATCCATTTTCTTGTGGCTTGAGATATTTCCAGGTGATTGTCTGAAGCACAGACATATTTCAGAAAGCCTCAGTGTGGGGACTGGTGTGTGGCAGTCGCCCTTCAGTGCCAGTTGTGACTGTCAGCACAGGGAGCTGGGCATAAGAACTTGTTCTCACCTCAAGCAGTGGCTGATGTTTGATGGTTTACTTTGTGCTCCTCAGTGGATTTGAAACCCAAGCCTTGGGGAAAACATCTGAAAGAAAACACTGAGTATCATTTCACTGTCAGCAATGGGCAGAAGCTTGCAATTAACAAGTATATTTTTTTAATTAACAGCGATAACAAACAAACCACAGCAAATCCCTACAATTAATCCATGTTTTAGCTGCCTTTTGAATGACAACCAAAGCTGTTTATCTCCAGCATGTCTGTTACTTACAAAATAAAATTTCTTACCCCTCCACCCTCTTCTGTTCCTTGTCAAGAAACAATTCTTCCACAGTAGGGAGGGAGGGGTAACAGACACACTGATAAATCACAGGTTGTTGGCCCATTACCCACCTCCTGCAGAAACGTGTTCTTTTACATTTTCTAAGGAAACATGAGTACATCTGCCTGTGTATACAGCTGCATCTTCCAGCACCAGACAACAGATGGGGTAAAAGCAGTGGAGCTCATCCTGAAATGCCAGGCTGTGCTTGTTTGGCGTGCCCTGTTCCACTTCAGTTCACAACAAAGCAATTAAAACATACCCTCATTTCCAATGTAAAGGGAACCTAACCTGTAGTTGTTAATGGAGTCATTATCATGAATAAGCAACTGGGAAAAGAGGGAGGGGGGCATCCTTTTGTTTGTAAATAAGCTACAGCTTCATGGTTGAAAGCATGCTGTTGCTCTTCCAGCGTTGACGTTCTACCGCTGAAAGCAAGGATGAACTTTCTGTACAATTCTAGTACAATTGGACCCCTTATTCTAGCACAGAGCAAATAACATTCCCCAGAAGTAAGTGGTGAACACCCCATTACATGGTGCTAAATACTGGTATGAAAGTGGTACCGATTTACTTAAGAGAAGTAAAATCCAAAAAGTAAAGCGTATTTGGGGAATAATTAAAGATGTACTATCCCACTTTTCTCTATTGCATAAAAGCCAACTATGAATTGTTTTTTCAGATGAACACAAAGCCACTTAACAGAAGGTTTCTTGTCCTTACATGATCTTGGCAGACCCCAGTTTATAGTAAAATATGTACTCTTCCACTGTCCAGAGTTTCTACGGTTCTATCTGCTATTTCTATCCTCTTGTTAGCTATGAGACAACTTCCTGTTAAAAATCTTAATTACAGATTTCTAATGTTAAGGCGTAATCTTTTGAGCTCTCAAATCAGTTAAAATTATCAAACCACATGAACCTCAGCCATAAAATTGTTAATATGTTTATGTTATTTGAAACATTTAATAAAACAAAATATTTTAAAGCTATGGTCACTTTGCATTGCTTGGTTTGCTAGAGGAGGTGGTTACTTGCTGGCCATCGCAGCTGAGCAGAGGCTGCCTCCCCAGCACATCTGCCCACATCTGCAGCACCACTCTTGGTGGAACGGCAGCCCCACCTACAGGAGGGAAACCCAAATTTTGAAAGGTGTGACAATGAGACTTTTTAACCCAGATACAGAAGACTGGAAAGGTCCTGCTGTGGTGAGTGTCCTGTGGAAGCTCACAGGGACAGGTCTGCAGCAAAGGAAAATTGGGAGTAACCCAGCCAACTTCCCTGAACAGCATCCCATTTGTACCTGAGTATGTTACCCCAAATTTTTAGTTTTTAAGTATAGAGACCTCACCTCATTCTGTTAGTTTCCTGTCAAGCAGGAGTAGATAATGTCTAGTAATTATCTCTCACTTCCTTGCAATATAGCAGACTTTAAGGAGAGGAAAAGACACAGCATTATCATGACCCTTTCATTAATGAAAATTATTTCCAATCCTGAAATCCAGGGCATACATCAAAGATGTAACTTCCATTTTGTTAGCAAATCTTTTCTTAAAATATCATTTTCCCTTTTTTATATGTAAGTGTGATCTTTATGGAGAAAAAAAAATCAATTTTCCATTAAGGTGCATCAATGAATTAAAGCCATCAGCAAGAAAGCTGGAGTTCTTTCCAAAGAACAGACATAAAGGGCAACCTGCAGACTTCAATATTTAAAGTTTTTCTTCTGACATTTTAATTGCACAGTATTATCAAGGCAAATAATCTATTAAATAAATGAGGGAAAATGCATTAATCTTCATTTTTTAAGGGAAGCAAAAAGGGGGGGGAGAGGGGGGAAGTGATGTAATGTAGGACAAGTCCTTAGCTGATAGACCGTAGGTCACACAACAGAATAAGCACCAGCTCTCAGGGGAAGGCATCCCAGCCAATTTTCAATTTTCCCCATCTCCCTCATCTAAGGACAACTGGTGTTCATTAAGAACTGACCTCACAGGTCCTACTTCATAACTCCCAGGATTATTTGGCTGTGAAATGTGCTGTGGAACTGTGATAAATTGGATTTCTGGACTCAGGCCCTACCTATGGAATGGATCCCACAGCAGAGGAGGCTGAATTAACCCAGAGCCCATCCAGAGCCAGGAGAGGGGCACACACTCATCTACTTCTCTTGCCACAAGTGCCTCGATGATACAAATTCCTGCAGCTGCCTTCACTGTAGTCTCAGAGGTGACTTGCTCCTCCTGGGGAAGCAGCACATAACACCCAGCCCCAGATGTAAAAGCCACAGCAAAAGCACAGAGTGAAGAAATGCATCTTCTATAAATATTAGGCAAGAGGGGATCAAGGCAATAGCTCTGAAGCTGCCAGTGTGATCCACCTTTTCCCAGTTTTTCCTGAACAAGGTATGCAGAGGGCTTTCAAACAGGAACTCCCACCTCAGCTTGTGCCTCGACCTCTGTATTTCTGATTCAGTTCTCACTGCAAGCTCCTTCTCTCCAACCGGGGCTCATAACCACTCCAGAGAATACAAACCCTTGAGAACCACTGGCTTAACCTGGGAAAAGCTGCTGCAAGAAATGAAACACTGGATTAAATGTATGGAAACTGACCAGAGAAATCAGGGCTGGTGAAAATGCCAGCAAAAATGTTTGTAGGAACAGGTTGGAACTGTATTTGGATCAGTAAACAGGCAGGATTTGAGGTGCACACAGTTTTGCTACTGATACCACAGGTCCTCTGCCACTGCCATTTGTCACTGAGTATGTGCTGTGCAAGACACTGAAGAGTCCCCAAAATTCAGGCAAGTACCCCAGTGCCTCTGGCAGTTAGGTTTTGACCAGAAAGTAATAGAAAGTTTATAGTATGGCACAATCTTCCAGCAAAAGGCAGGTGAATTAAAATTTGTCTTTCTCTTTGCCTCAGGCTTTTAAAAATGGAGGCATCATGGAACTTGAGGAATCAATGAAAAATTTACAACTGTATACAGTAAAAACACAATTGTAATTGTAAAGTAATAAATAAAACTGGCTACTTGAAAGTGTAAACAGCATTAACTTGCTCAACAATGACTGTGTTTATGCAACACTGAGTTTAAGGGGAAATTGTGTCCTCTCTTCACAATCCACGATTATTGATCATTTTAGCACATTTTGTTACTCCCCTCTCAGATGAGGCTGATGTGACAATTGGTCTGGGGAAAGAGAAATGTCAGCTGCCCATGGAGGTCTCTGGGAAGTTTGCTACCACTTAACACCTCTGGGGAAGCTTTATTGATAAATAAAGGGCCACCACAGAGGATATGCCAGAAAAATTAAGATTTAGCAAGGGAAAATTCATCAGTGAAGCAGACTAATGAGGTAAATTAGCTTGAAAAGGCAAGTGAAGCTCAAGTTTGCCACTCTGCAGTCAGAAATGCTGAGCCCGTGCATGGTAGGTACAGCAATCCCTGCCTGTGAGGCTCGCTCTAGGGAGAGCTGTGCTCCCTGTTTTCTGCATGGAGAAGATGTGCCAGGTGAGGCCAGAGCTGGAGCAGGGCAGAGCTGGCACAGGTACAGGCTGACTGGTGAAGAGAATCCTTCCTGTGGTTTTTTGGGGGGTCATTCCTGAGGTCAGGTCCTCATGAAGGTGGGAGAAATCCTCAGAAGCCATGTAGGATCTCATGTAAGACCTGGTAAAGTGAAATATTAGAGGATTATTTTACTTCAGTAATTGACACAATTTCTCTTTCAGAGGCTTTTAACCATAAGAAAGTGAATTCTTAAAGGTCTGTAAGTTAAGATGTATTTAGGAAAAAAGTGAGAGATAAGATGAAACTAAGTTGTGGTATTTTCCTGCATTGTGACCAAGCAGCTCCTCCTTTGTCAAGATTTTGAAAAGCTTTAATGAGTAACAATGAAAGGAAGCAAAAAGCTGGGAGAGAGGATGTGAGTTTAGGCATCTGATAGATGACAATCTCAGTGATGAGATAATAAAAGCAAGAGTTACATTATTTTATCCATTCTTTAATCTTTGGCATTAGGGTGAGATTAATACTTCCAGGGGGAAAAAAAAAATTAGTTTTTTTCCTAGGCTTCATTTGCATAATTACAATATAGAACGTGAAAGCAAGCACAAGAATTAGCTAGAATTTAATATGCAGTAAATTCCAACTAGTTTCTATTAGTATTTCTTCTAATTAAGATACTGTTTAGCCTTAGCATAAATTCAGTCAATGAGCAATACAAAGTAGTAAATATGTTTTGGTATGCAAAGCAAGAATTTATCAGCTGTTAAGTTGTTCTTTACAGCTTGCTCTATTACAGCGTTTGGCATTTTATTTGGCAGTGCTATGGCCTGTGATAAATACGGATTTGAAACATTGAAAAGTTTTGCTTATTTCCTTGGAGGTCTTTTCCAACATCAGTGATCCTGTGATAACTGTGAAATACAAGGATTTTGCCTTACCAGAAGTGAGACAAAATACTGAGATAAAAGATCTCAGACAATGTCCACTGCCCCAGGGCACAAAAAGCAAGTCAAAATCCTGTTCCTCGCTTCTGCTGAAGAGATGGTGAGAACTGGATACCCACCAAGAAGGAAAGGACTGTAGTTCCAGAAATTAGGTATCTGCAGTCTCAGAGAACCAGCAATAAGATGCCAAGGCAGGTAAATCCCTGGAGAACAGCTAGTGGGAAGATGTGCACTTAAATGTATTTTAAGAAACTGCTAAGGAATGTACTGTCTTGAACTAGAGAAAGGGAAAAAAAAAAAAGGTTAATAAATCTGACAAGCCACAAATTTCCCTACTGGTCTGAAATCATGAACAGGAATGGCGCAGGAGGTGACAAATTGGTTGGATTACATAAAATAATGTATTTTCTAAAAAATAAAAATAAAAGAAAGCACAGCCAAGCAACAAAGTAACCAGAACATAGTCCAAAAACATTCTCTAATATTAGTGATTGGAAGACAACAGAAAAAAACCCACCAAAATCTGTATCTTTGCTGGAAAGATTAGCAGAAATTACATAATAAACACAGTATCAGGGTAAGAACTCAGAGCAGACAGAGAAGAGGTTACAGAGGTTACAGGTTACTTAATTTAGATTTTTTAATGTCAATGTAGGCTGGAGTAAACTGAGGTAGGCTGGTAGATATCCTGGAGAGCTCAGGAATGATGGACAAGATTGGAGAAGACAGAGGAAATACGAGAGGACAAGAACCTGGGAGCTATTTTCAGTGAGCCTGACTTCAATACAAGAACAGTACTTAGCAGTCACACAGCAGTTAAAAAGGAAAAGAATAATAGATAGTGTGGAATTCCAAAGCCAAATTATGTCACATCAAATTTTCTCTTACAACAGAGTGAGAGGCATTGTTAAAAGCAGAGGAGTTGAAGATGGCATACAGTCGGTGCTCTAAAATGTTTTTATCTCACGTGATTGTTCTCATGAATAAGCTGAGGCAAGAATACTACAAAATTAATGCAGAACGTGACAGAAAATCACAATACTTATTTGCAATTCAGTGCTAACCTGGGAAATTATGTGTTACCCCAGATGAGAGGATTCAACAGATTCATTAAGGATCTGAATGCTGGGATACAGGGAAGGCTCTTTAAAACCTTGACCTCAAGGGGGGAAGGCTGTAAGCAGTGCAGGGGACAGGGCTAGTTAGAACTCCGAATATTCCTGTTAAATTGAAACCCAAGGCTCCTACTTAAGTTAGTGAAAATGATGTCTTTCAAATTAAAAATACTTGGATGGACATCTAATATGGACTTACTTGTCTAATTTGAGATACAGTCTTGAAGGGATTTTATATAAATGAACATTCTTACTTTCCCAAACTCAAGAATTTAGAATTATAAAAAGCCATAGCAATGTTTTCTAACCCACTGATGTATTATCACAGGCTCTTTTATTACTTATACACTATTTTTGCATGAAGGGCCACTGCTTTCTTTAGTGAACTTGAGAGATGAATGAAAAAACTCTTCAAAATCTTTTTTGCAGCTCTATTGCCTGGTGGTCTTACAAGCTATTATGCTACACAGTTCAAGTTCTGCTAGGCCAGGAAAACCATTCATTTCTTTATTCATTTTTCTAGGACACTCATCACTTCAATATCTTCAGATATCAGTGATATCTTCAGATATCAGTGATATCTTCAATATCACTTCAAATAGACCAGATTCATTTAGATACCATGAATCCTTTCACCAACTTCCAGTATGTTGAAGTTAGTTAATCTAGGCTTCCCTTTCTTCCCTTCCAGGGGAAGAACAGACCTTGCTAGAATGTGATTTATAAGGATGCTGCATAAAGGTCTACTGACAACCAACAGCACCTAATGCAATGAGCTCATTAACAGCTGTATCATGGACTATGAAGTCCAAGGAAAAGAATCCTGTTATTGCAAAATACTGGCTGTTACTGTGGATGAGATACCGTGATCCTTCAAAGCACACAGCTGCAAAATGGGAAAAGCTCAACCAATGAGCAGCACCTGAGACTGCCATAAAACAAGGTCACAGAATATCCCAAGTTGGGAGGGACCTGCAAGGATCATGGAGTCCAGCTCTCTCCCAAACCAGACTTAATCCTGACAAATACGGGAAAACACCCTGAAAAACAGAAGTTAAACAAAATAATCACCTTAGTTTAGAGCAGCACCAAGGAGTGGCTACTACTGAAAGCAGATGGGACTTAAACCTGTGCCCTCAGCTGCAGGGTGTCACTGTCACAGTGCTGCACTGTGTCCCTGGTTTGTGCATGAACAGAGAGTTCTGCAAGGAGCAGCCATGATCCCACAGGGCAGAAAAGGGCTGGCACAGCCAAGGAGGGCTTCTGGAACTGGGAAATACGGAGTCTCTCCACAATCCTTTATTAACAAATACAGTGAGCCATCAGGACACAGCTGGAAAGCCAGCACCAGCCCAGGGGTCTTGTTGAAATGTATTTCAGAACACCTTAGGGGTTTCTTACCTCTAAGAGTCCCCAGCATCTGTTAATTACCCAGACATTTAATGTTCCCTAAACACATTTAAAGGACCTCTCCTATAAGAAACCACTGAGAGAATTGGGATTGTTCAGCCTGGAGGAGAGAAGCTTCAGGGTGACCTCATCGTGGCCTTCAGTACCTGAAGAGCCCACAGGAAAAATGGGAGAGAGACTCTTGACAAGGGCCTGGAGTGACAGGAATAGGGGGAATGGCTTCACACTGACAGAGAGCAGGTTTAGAATGGATATGAGGAAGAAATTCTCCCCTGTGAGGGTGCTGAGGCCCTGGCACAGGTTGCCCAGAGAAGCTGTGGCTGCCCCATCTCTGGAAATGTTCAGGGCCAGGTTGGATGGGGCTCTGAGCAACCTGGTCTGGTGGAAGGTGTCTCTGCCCATGGCAGGGGGATTGGAATGAGGTATCTTTAAGGTCCCTTCCAACTCAAGCCACTCTCTAATTCTCTGATGATGTTCAGCCTCTTGGGTTAGCACTGCACCCCCAGCACAGAAGAGAGAAGGTTTATGCTCCTCTTTGGGGTGGCTAGATCAGTCAGGATTTTTTGTAGCCCACAGCATTTCCAGCAATAGCCCCTGATTTATTACATCCCTTTCCAGGTCTAGGCAATGATCCTCTGGTATAGGGATCCAGCACCAGGAAAGGCTGTGTCAGCACTAGTTTAGTAGATCACTGCAGTAGCTCCTCTCCACTCACAGAATTCAGAGTTTGCATAATGTCTTCTCCAAGTTTATTTTGCAGAGGTTCCCAAGATACTTTGATAATGGATATACCATAGCTATCAGGTGAGGAGTTCCCATTCTGTTTCACAGACTCACAAAACCAGTCAGGTGGGAAAGGACCCCAAGAGGTTTCTGGTTCAAACTCCTACTCAAGGCAGGGTCAATATGGAATTCAGACACGGTTGTGCAGAGCTTTATCAAGTGAGGTCTTAAAAACTTCAAAGGATGGAGATTTCATTACCTCTCTGGGCATCGCACTCCTGTGCTTTTTTATCACACTGGGAGATATTATTTTCATGGCATATGGTAGGAATGTCCCCTGTAACGACTGATGATCACTGTCCCTTGCTTCATCTTCTCAATGCACTGTCGGTAGTGTAAGGCTGCGATTAGGGCTCTTCTATGCCTTCCTCAAAGGTATCCCTTCCCCCAGTTCAACAATTTCAGGCCTTACCACCTCTCAAGGAAACCTCCCTTTTACTCCAAAAAGTAGTATTAATATACTTGTACTGGGGGCACAGAATCACAGGGTGGGTCAGGCTAAAGGGACCACAGTGGCTCATCTGCTCCAGCAGGCCTATCCCAGATCACAAGGGACAGGATTGTGTCCAGAGGGGTCTGGAATATCTCCAGTGAGGAGACTCCACACCCTCTCCGGTCTCTGTTCAGGGCTCAGTCACTGCTCAGGGAAGAAGTTCTGCCTCATGTCCAGGGGAAACTTCCTGGGCATCAGTCCCTGCCCATTCCCTAGTGCCATTGCTGGGCTCCACAGAGCAGAGCCTGGGCCCTCCATAGATCCAGGCTGTCCTGGTCAGATGGGTTGTGGTGACTGTGGTGCCAGTGCCACACCACAGGGGGAAGGGAACGGGAAGCTGGAACTGGTCCTGGCAGCTTCCCTGGAGGCTTATCAGGAAGGGCGGTGTATAGAGGAGAAACTGGAGCATAAATCTGTGGATTTCTACCCAACTGCGATTTTATTACTGTCATTGTAGTAGTTGGCTCAGCAGTTCTGGGCTCCAAAGTACAAGAGGAACGAGGAGCTTGTGGAGCAGTTCTAGCAGAGACCAGTCAAGGGTCTGGAGCATTTCCCTGACAGGGAAAGGCTGAGGGAGCTGGGGCTGTTCAGCCTGGAGAGGAGCCCCAGCTGAGAGGGGCCCTCAGCCCTGTGTGTCCCTGTGTGCAGGGAGGGCTCCGAGCAGGGCCCAGGCTCTGCTCCGGGGGGCCCAGCCATGGCACCAGGGAACGGGCAGGAACTGATGCCCAGGAAATTCCACCTGGACATGAGGCAGAACTTCTTCCCTGTGCAATCAGGGGAACAGATTGTCCGGAGAGGGTGTGGAGTCTCCCTCACGGGAACTATTCCGGAGCCATTCGGACTCAGTCCTGTGCCGTGTGCTCTGGGTTGACGCTGCTTGAGCACGGCGGGCAGGACGATGACCCCTTCCGTGACTCACCAGGCCGAGCTGCACCCCGTGCCAGCTCAGCCCTGTCCGTGCCCAGCGGGGACACGGAGCCCCGCGGACGCTCCGTGCGGGGGAATCCAGCGAGCGAACGTGGTCGGAGGACAGGGATAGTACAGCGCGGGGCAGCGAAGGAAGAGCTCCCGCCGCATTTCCAGGGGGTGTCGATGCCGAAAGGCGAACCCGAGGAGCGCCCGGTTCACCCGCCGCCCACGGGCTGAGGGGAGCGGCACTGAACCCCCTCCCTCCCCCCCGGCCGGGTGGCCCCAGCTCTTGGCCCCCGGGCAGGAGCGCTGGGATGTGCCGGGAAGAGCCGGCGGCGCTGGGGAGCAGCAGGCCCGGGGCGAAGCCAAGGCCCGGCAGAGCAGGCACGTGAGCGAGGCCCGGAGCCCGCCCGCGGCTCGGAGAGGGCGGAGCGGCCCCGCGGGAGGGCACAGCGCCCGCGGGCCGGGATTAAAGCGTGCCAGAAAGCAGGAGGGAGGTGTTGAGGGTGAGAGGGGAGTGGGGCCCGCTGCCCGAGGGCCGGTCGGTGCTTCCCAGGGAGACTGAGCTTAGGAAAAGGCGCTTCTTATCACGCTGGGCTCTGGCTGAAGCTCACGAGTCACCCAAGTTCAGGTCTTTGTGGAGGGCTGCCCTCTCTGTCCCGGGGGGCTCGGTGGCATGGGCAGGTTTGCCCCTCTTAGGCCGGGCACAGCCAAAGTGTGCTGTACCAGCGTCTGCCCCTCCCCTTCTGCTCCCATCTGCTGGAAAAGGCCTCACGCTCCGTGTCCTCTCCTCTTCTAGATGGAGCCAGCAGTGGAGTCCGTATTTTCCATTTTCCAGAGCCCCGGGAGGAGTGGTCCTGCAGGATATCCAGGTGAGATGTAAACTCTTGGCAGTTCAATCCCGCGGGGAAGCGTGGTGCCGGCATTCCATCCCCGGGATGCCAGGATGGGGCCGGATGCCATGCCAGGCCGAGGCAAGGTTGCGGTGGTGTTCTGGGTTTCTTTCTGCTGCGGTTTTCCACCTCCTCTTTTAAAATAAGCCAGTCCAGTTCATTGGGAGCGACGGGCAGCCAGCACACTTCCAGGATTTCTGATAGGTGAGGAGGGTCTGAGGGAGTTGCTGAGCTGCATCCAGACTGTGCGAGTGCCCGGCTCTGGCTGTGGGTGGGAATGGAGGGTTCTGCATGTCCCTGTCAGAGACCTGTAAGGCTCTCGGGGTACAATCAGCCTCGTGGCTGTAGCGTGAGGAGTGAGTGCTCCTGCCACAGAGAGCCTTCCTCGTCCCTTTGGGACAAAGCTCCCTCTTGGGTTTAATTCCTTGATGTAAGAGAGAGGACGCCCTCTCTCAGCCAGTTTGTTTATTTTATTGCTACTAGTTAGGTGTTGGTTGCCGCATCCATGTAAACAGAGAGCATTTTGCATTTTGCCTCCTCAAGGACATGTTACTCAAGAATTTTATTCCTTGGAATCATAAAGGTAGGACTGAAATTGCCCTGCGGAGTTTTATCTCGAATGTAGAAAGCCTGGTTTGGTTTTGTTAGTGGATTAAACAAACTTTTTTTGTTAAATGTGTGAGTACTATTTTAGTTCTAGATCATAGATGCTAATTGCTAAATCCTCTGCTTGAATTTAGTAAACATCTGAAGTTGCTTGCAAAAATCAACCTTGTCTAAGTGTTCGTTAGGTGATCCTCATGATTCTTTTAATGCTGAACTGCTGTAAATATAAGATCTAGCCATCAGGATAAGATACCTAGAGCTTACTGTGGGGTGTGTGATGGTGCATATTCACTTGTGAAATAAACAGGTTGCGTTCTTTAGGAAAGACAGGGACATGTTTGAATGTTTCTGGTGAGTTTCTTCAGAATGCAATTTATTTAGCTTGTCGTTGCAAGGAAAGTAAATGTTGTGTTAGGTTTAGCTATGAAAAGAGATTCTAATAGTTAATTGGGAATTAGCTAATTTTTTTAATCAATAAAGAGCCCTTTTACTTCTGATGCATAAATACACAGTGTCCTTATAGTACTTACATTTGTTGTTGTGATAGAGAAAAAAGCCTGGTGTGCCAACCTGCAAAAGACATAATTTTAACTTTTTTTCGGTAAATACAAACCAGCACAAGTGAGAAACAACCTAAATCTCCCTGCTGATTTTGCCTAACGAAGGCTAAGTGGGCTCTTCTGTGCTGAAAGATCCCCACCCAAATGCCCAGCTTTGAAACAGTGTGTTAATGCTAATTTACAGCCTGGAAAGCTTTTGAAATAAGTCTGCGGGAACAAATAGCTAAAAGTAGGTATTTGGGATGGGTGAGATGCTTCAGCATGTTCCTTTCCTTCCTTCATCTCGGCAGTCTTCGTTTTGCCATTCTCTGAAGGGAAGAAATACAAGGAAATGGGGAAAGGACGGAAGAGAAGAGGAACATTTCTTACCTGTCTCTTCTCTTTGCACTTTTCTCCCCCTTCTTGTCTCAATCTTCAGAATTTCCCTTCCCCTTTGGGAAAGGGGAATCTGGTTTAAGCTGAAGGTAGGCCTAAGAAATTGAGTTATTTTACAAGGAGCAGCTTATCTACCTCAGGGAAAAGAGGAGTGTTAAGATGGGTCTCTTACTCCATCAGGGGACTGCGTTTTGGGGGACAATAAGGACGAGAAAGGCTTCCCTGAAGACCTTAAGCAAGAGGAACTGCCTCAGGTACGTGAAGCCCAGAGCCCAGAGAGGGGGGCAGCCTGTGATGATTCCCCTCACAAAAAAAGAGACTCCAGGAAACACATCCTCAGCACTGATGGTCAGAAACTGCACTGGGAAGAGAAACCCTTCAAGTGTCCAGAATGTGGGAAGGCCTTCAAGGGCCACTGCAGGCTCCTGACCCACCTGCAGACCCACACAAGAGAAAAGGTGTTTGTGTGTGCAGAATGTGGGAAGAGCTTCAGCAGGAAGGCCAACCTGGTGGTTCACCAGAGAGTCCATACAGGGGAGACGCCCTACAAGTGCAAGGAATGTGAGAAAACCTTCAGCCGTGCCTCGACCCTCCTTGCTCACCACAAAACCCATCTGAAAAAGAAAACCTTCTCCTGCACCATGTGCAGAAAGAATTTCAGTAGGAACACAGCTCTGCTGCAGCATCAGAGAGTCCACGCAGATGAGAAACCCCATGGGCGTTCAGAGCATGGAAATAGCTTCAGTGTGAGCTCAAACACCATCAAACACCAACACCTGAGCGAGAGGCCCGGTGAACACACAGCAGGTAACTGATTTGTGTTTATTTCAAGTTATGCAGAATCTTGGGGGATATATGAAATATTCCTAAACACTTCTCCCTCCTTGCTCTGGATAGGAGTGTTGGGGGTTGGTTGGTTGGTTTGGTTTTGTTACTTTTTTTTTCCCCCCCATCTCTGATATAATGAACTTATCTCTGCCATTTGAGGAAGTTACTTGAAAAAACTGAAGTTGAAATGTAGGTGTTACCATGGAGGTTGCTTGGCACCTTAGACTCCTCAAAGCTCTCAGATCCCACTGATTCCTCACTAATAATAAAGATCTTACTAATTCCTGTTTCGTAGTGTTGCCTGATGTCTAGCCTTAGATCTTCAGAAGTGCTCAGCTATCAAAATGATAAGCTTAGGGAGATGGAAGGAATTTTGACTGTAAACACTGCCTTGGTAATCTCTAGCAGCTAATTTTTGTTATATGTGGATATTGAATCTTAGCTTGTCTGCAGTGGGAAGTCTCTGGAATATTCTTAGCACAGAACAGGCTGTCAGACAAAGGGATTGTTTCAAGTAGGCAGTTATCTGGATTTTGCAATATTTCATGTTCTAGTAATGACCAGAAACTTGGGGATAAAAACTGGCATTGTGGGGTTTTTTCCCTGTTTTTGTACCTTTACATGGACAGTCCCTTTATCCTTGGTCAAAAATGTTTTAAGTTTTCATCTTGGATCTTGCCTAGACACCCACAGAATTGTTCTGGGTGTTGGCATGAGAAGCAGGTGTTTTGTGTGTGAGGTTTTTCTTTGGTTTTTGTGGTTTGTTTGTTTGTTTGGAGTTGTTTTACTTGTGTTTGTGTGTTTGTTTGTTTCTTCTGGGAAAAAAAAAAGAAGAGCCTTTCACCTTAACAATGGGAATAATGATGCAGTTATTATCAAGTTGGTAATGGAATGGCAAAACTGAGTTCTTAATGTAGGGTTTGAGGCCTCTCAGTCCACAGATACAGAGAGGTGGCCTAGGAACTCTGCCAGTGAGCCCTAAGCATGGAACATTACACTCCTATGGCTTTTGCAGGATACAAGAGTTTATAATTCCTGAAGAAAAGTCTCATTTTTGTCTCTGTTGGACACTAAGTAGTATCAGATTAGTCTAACACTATATCTGCTTCCAAAGAAAGTGTGCAAATAAAAACCCATTTTTACTTAATCTCAACTGGCCTTTTCCTGAACAGATCCCTTGCTCCAGCTTTGCTTCCTTGTTTCCCTGTGTCCCCCCCCCGAAAAACCCCAAAACCCCTGTATCAGCCTAATCTTTGGTTTTGGTTTAGTTTGGACCACTGTGTGACTTGAATGAAGTTTGAATTTTAAGACGTGGGTGAGAGGAAGGAAGGGTTGTTGCTGAGCTGCCATGTTTGGAATGCAGACCTTGCCACTCTTGACTTGCATTGTCTTCCTTTTAGATGCAAACCAACCTGAATTTGCATCTCTTCGGCAGAAGGAAGAGCAAAGGTGTGGTGCAGAGGAAAGCCAGATGGATCACTGGAATCTTGTTTCTGAGGAGTGTAAGTGTAAAAAGGCTTCTAAACTGCCTTGTGATTTTACATAGCAGGCATTAACATTCCCTTCTCTTTGTACAGTGAAGAAAATGAAGGCAAATATGGATATGCTTCTCCTGAATCAGCAAAGTCAACTGCAGGTGCTTCAGGAAATTCAGAAGCAATTGAATACACTGCTCCCAGGCAATGCTCTCCTGAATTCCAATGTTTATAGCTTAGGACTCCTGCTAGGACAGCAGATGGCTGCTGCAGCATCCATTTCTTGCCCCCTTCTTAATCCCAGCAGTCTCCTCTCCTGTGAAGGTGCCAGTGCCTTATCCCTTTCATCTGCCTCTGGAGCTCTGCCTGCACCTCAGCTCCCAATCTCTCAAGATTCTGTGACTTCTGCAGCCTGCTCAGCTTTGTGCTGTGAACGTGTCCAGTGTAAACACGTGTGACTGTTCTGGACCATTCTGCCACTCAGGGCAGGTGAGCTCTGGGCTGTGGTGTTGCAATTGTTGTAGCTGTGGAGGTGCTGACTGTACACTCAGATGCATCAGCAAGCAGCAGCTGATCAAATCCCTGCCCTGTAGCCTGCAGGGATTTTTGCCAGGAATGACCTTTGTCGAGGCAGCTCAAGAGATCATTATCTCTGGGGTGCAGTGACTTGAAACATTAATTCACAAGATAATGCATCAAACTTGAGTGTATTTTTTACTTGATATGTCTTTCAGGCATGGATTTGGGCAATTGTACCTCTCCTAACGACCTGAATCTAATGATAAAGTCCTCAGGGACGTTTCACACATCTCCTGTTAAGTCTGATTTATATAGAGGGAAGCAAGATGCTTATGTAAAGATGTTCAGTTTACAGCACCCCTATTCCCAGCATCTGTTTCAAAAGCTTCCTTCCTTTAGGAAGTCTTTAAATCAGGTGTCCTTGACTTAGCTGATTCTTAGGCCAGCAGCACTGCTCAAACTAGAAAAAAATACTTTCTGCTTTTTGTTTAAAACAAACATACTCTTCCCTCTTCCCCCAAAAAACCCAACTGAAAATACAAACCAAAAAACCCTCAACAAAATACCACCTTTCAATTCTACCTTGCTTAACAAGAGTTCATGAGGAAAAGCCAAACTGGTTTATAGGGCAGTTGTTCTTTTGTTCAAAGGTGAGCTCAACTGAGCCTGGGTTTAGATACTCTGTCATATCCTATTTGGATTATTACATGGTTTTGGCTGTTAGGTATTAATTAGGGGTAGGAGTGGGGTAAATAATTACTGCTTGAGGAGGAACACTGAGAGGCTCAGGTGCCTCATCTTGTGAAAACAGCTGAGGAACCAATTTTTTTTTCTTTTCTTTTTTTTTTTTTTTTTTTTTTTTTTCCAGTAGGACTCTGACATTGGGCCTGTCAGGGTTGGAGAGTGCAGAGTTTTAAGACACGTTGGTCTGATCTACCTCATTGTTTCCATCAGTGACAGGCTTGGGGCAGTGTCAGAGCCTTTAAGCTTCAAAAGTGCAAAAAAGCTCATTTACCTTTCAACTGGGATAAAGAAACTTTGGGGCTTGTACCTGTGCCAAAAAGTTCTTTCTCTTGAACTGATGCTGTGTTTGTGCATGGTTGGTTTTTTGGTTTGTAGTTGTGATTTTAATGTTACCTTGTTAAAAGGATGCACTCTTAGTAATTAATAAAATAAGGTCTAGATTTTAAGAATGGGAAACACTTTCTCTCAACAAGCCTTCTTCTTGTTGACAGACTGTCACATTCTGTCCCAAAGGTAAAACTGTGGGACCAACTATGACACATCTGCTGTGTGACTACAGACTGTGAAAATGACACACTCGTTCCTACTGTGTGGGACTTTGGATTAGTCTTAACTTGTTGGGATATTATTTAAGCCAAATTGAGAGGCCTTAAAGGACATCCCTTCAATGTGATCTTGTACTGGTATCTTTGAGGTGTAATTTCCATCAGCTGAGCATTTCAGAGTCCTTTGTCTCCAGGCTTCAGAGCTTCAGTAAGAGTTGCTACTATTCCATGGAAACTCAGGGATACTGTTCATAACTTTTTGTTTGATGTCATTCTTCTTAAAGCAGAATCTCCTAATGAAATCAGTGGTTAAAGTTTGTTTTTCAGTTGCTTTTATGATGTTCATTATTAAAACGTTCCCTTTCTGTTAGAAATGAATCTTTGGTGAGCTTTTGTCCTTTGTAGAAGGGTTACATAGAGGTGGCCCCTGGGAGCCAAGGCCACCCAGAGCCGTCGGTCCTGGCAGCTTTTGTCTGGGTTTTCCCTTTCTCTGCTGATCAGAAATCTGGAGGTCTCCTGGCTAGAAAGAGGATGGGCTGATCCACTTTCACTGTCCACAGCACATGAGCTGCTCTCTGCAGAAACCCACAGCCTGCGTGTGCTGTGGATGTCTGGGGAGATCTCACTGACTCTGGACCTGCTCATGCATAAATAGGCCAGGGGACTTGGCCATTAGCTTTTCTTTTTATCCCTCAGCCAGCTCCATTTTCTTTTCTTTGTATAATAATAATAACAGCAGAATGGTACAAGTGTAAGAAATAATGATCTGAAAATGCAGGAAATTGAGGGCAATTTTTTGAGAAGCAGCTGGAATTCCAGATCTGTAAAATTGGCACTAATTCACCCAATTTTGCTTTTAACCTGTCAGTTTTCAGAAGCATTTTTTTTTCTTCAGAGGAAAATAAAATAACTCTGGAAGTTGTTACTAAGCTGACACCAGGAGAGAACTTGGAACAAGTTTGCTGATTAAAGTGCATCTGAAGAAATTATGCACTCAGGCAGGTAATTGAGGTGTTTCTGTTGTGAATGGAAGTCAACAACTAGAATAATAAAAAAAGAACTAACAGATAGCCCCATCTCACACCTTAATCACACAATTTATTATGGCAAGTTAACTCTGCAAAAAGAGAGACAGCCAATGTAGAATATTAATCCTGGGGACCTGGACGACATCTAGGAGGTCTTAATGTGGATCCATGAATTTAAAGATTGATGTGGATGTTGGCCCAGCAGTCTTTAAAGGTATTTAGCCTTATTAATCTGGATTGGATCCTGATTTCTGAATAATATGAAACAAGGATAATCATTTCAGCTAAGTTACATTGTGGGTTTTGTAACGTGGTTGCATAGAAGACATTATTCCTTCATTATACTTTAAAAGTTACAAAGGTCTTGGAGGCCTTGCCCAAGATTTTTCAGGGCTAAAAATGATCATTTATTAGTGGTGATGGGGAAGACACCTCCACTCTGCACCAGTTAACTTTTGAGGTTTTTTGGTACTCTGCAGAAAAAAAAAAAAGGCAAGTTTTGCCTCGATCCACAGCTGTGGAAAGGAATTAGGTTTTCAACGCTCCCAAAAGTGAGATGAAAACACAAATGACGTTAAATATTGGGATCCAAAGCGATTATTCAACTTAATGTTTCAGAGAGCTTAACAAGAGAAGGGGATGATGAATTAGGACCAAGGCTACCTAAAGAAACAACAACATATCTACTCTCTGAATTAGAATCCCTGTGTAACCAGCTGGATAAAGTGCCAGTTCCACAACAAGCTGCTGTTAAAACTGAATAGGGGAGTGAGGGTTTGGAAGATGAGACAACCTCAACTTGCCATAAAAATATCCAATACACTGCTACTGAATTGGCTAAACTGGAAAGGGAATCTAGCTGGGAATACGCTGAATTTATCTGGAACTGAGTGTCGCCTTACCATCCATAGTGCCTCATTGTACCAGTTTGGCCAAATTTAGAAATATATACTCTGAGAGAAGGCACAACCATCCCTCCCCCACCAGGTTCGGGAAAAAAAATAATTAATTTCTGGGCATAGGCAGCGATATGGGATACACATCATAAGGTCACCCCAAGACACTCATCCTCCACTGAGGAGGCACAAGCTAAGATGAAAGAAATAAGTGATCAAGCTAGAGAATTATTTCAGTCTATGCAACCACGAGCCTGGTTGGATGGATTAGAACCTGGGTCATGGGTTACTACCCTCCTAAAGCCTTTAGGGCTTACAGGATGGAGAAAATGGTTAGCACAAGTTGGAATTGCAATTGTCACTGGATTTCTATTTTTAATGGTTGACATTAGCCTCGTTAAGTGCATGTTAACATGCTTATTTATCCTTGGCATTTTCTACTTTTCTTTTTTCTCTCTTTATTTTCTCCTTCATGCAGAAAAATAGAGCCAAATCATAAAACTTGAAACAGCAGCAAGGGAGAGACCTGTGCATTTGCCCTTCACTTACACAGAGCTTAAATAGAGAACAGAGACAAGGCTGTGTTGCAACTTACTATCTTCCCTGATGAAGGATTCCTGCCTATGGCAGGATCCAAGATGATCTTTGAGGTCCCTTCCAACCCAGGCCAAACTGGTTGCTTTTCCATCTCAGCAGAGCTATTTGGAATGTGCAGGTGCCCAAGAGCTCAGTGGCATGGTCACCAGAGGATAACAAATTTATCAGCTTGAGTATTATATGCAGTTCTTTTTTTCCTTAGCAAGCAGGAATTATGGCCAAAATTAATTTTTCCGCTCTAAATCAGGGGTTGTCTAATTTTGGCAGCAGTATATGAAAAACCCAGCAGATGGGGATCTACAACTGTGTTTTATTTTTACAACAGTAGCTTCTTTCAACCTTGAACTGGGCAGAGACACAACTGTACTTGATATTGTACAGATGCAGAATGAAACGGTGTTTCCTGCTACAAACTACTTTCAGTCTAGAGCAGCATTAGTGCAATTCCCTCAAATGGGAAGCACTTTCATAGAGAATAAACTCCAGTGTGATTTATTGCATGGTTTTGCCTTGTTGTAATTGAATACGGCCCAAATTTCAGCTTTCCAAAATCTCCAGGACAAGAAAAAGAGCCCACCACATTCCCAAGGAAACAAAGGAATTGCACAAAGCATAGCTACACACACTATGGCTGTTGGAATGAATGCTTTCTGGAAACACTTGAAAAATTGTGATGAACAAACAATTGGAAAAGCATCAAAGGGGTCTAAAACTAGGATTAAAGCTTGATTTACCACATTTATTTTTACTCCATGCATTTTGGTTTGAGTAGTATATTGTAGATACATTCTGCACTTTGGCAGGCTCCCTGGTTTTGAGGATTTTCTTGTTTTTCAAGGAAGAATAATGAAGTGAATTTTTCAAAGGCAGAGGATTTAATTTTCTGTGATGGTAGACCATGCTTGCAGGAATGGACAATCTATCATGGGAAGCACAGACTTGGGAAAAGGCTTTAAAAGCCATAGTGAAATATTAGCACAACATAAGCTCCAGTGATGATGCTGGGATGCCCACAGGAGCGAAAACCAGGGAATGCTGCACAAACCCGAAGAGACTCAAAATATTCACCCTGTATTTGTCATTCAGGAAAATTTGTATAGCAGTCACAGATTAGCTGCTGGGTTTAAAGAAAGACCTAAAACCATGAAGTTCCTTGGCATTTATGAAAACAAGAAACCAAACTACCCACAGGCATCCTCTGTGCCCACCCTCCCTCTGGCACCCCCTTAAAGTCTATGGAAATATTAATAAATACTGTGGGGTTTTTGCATGGTAGAGCAGACACAGGAATTAAACCCACACACAGATGCTTTAAATCAATAGCACTTAATTAGTTTAAATAAGCAGACAAAATCATGAATAGCCTTTCCCCAACAAGTCTAGTCAATAAAGTTTGATTTAACAGAAATTGAATAAGAACAGTAGATAGCAGATAACTTAAGTTTAGGGACTAATTATACTTGAAAGCAGAGATTTTCCATTTTAAATGGAAGCCATTTAAATGGCTTCAGAGGTGTGAAAGAGTAACAATTTCATCTTTAACCCATGTAGGAACAGCTCGGTTCCATTGCAAAACAGATTGAAAGGACTGATTTAATATACTCTAAATCTGCTACCACCTAGGTACTCAAGTGCAGGCAGACATCCCTCACAGTCTTGCTAGGGCTGGCTGGCAGAATAAAACACACTGAAGCCATGGGATAAGTCCAAAATGTCCCACTTGAAAAGACAGAGGGTTCTTAAAACATTGGCAAATTCTGAAAAGCAGGTAAGATTTACCCTGTGCTGTATCTGAAGGGAGCCTGCAAGAAAGATGGAGAGGAAACTATATTGAAAGACCACAATAAGGGCTCCCCAGAGCCTTCTCTTTTTTTCTGGAGGTGGAATGAAGAAATATGAGGGAGGAATAGGAATCAGAGACAATTGTGATACAAAGAGATGCTGGGGAGTGTCAAGTGAAGAGAACAACAGAAAAATGTGGCAGTGCAAGCTAGGGAATTTGTGAAGGCTGCACGGCAGCCCTGTACTTGGCACTGGTGAGGCCAGACCTCAAATCCTGTGTCCAGTTCTGGGCCTGTCACTGCAAGATAGACATTAAGCGTGTCCAGAGAAGGGAACGGAGCTGGGGAAGGGGCTGGAGCAGCAGGAGGGGCTGAGGGAGCTGGGAAAGGGGCTCAGCCTGGAGAAAAGGAGGCTCAGGGGGGACCTTCTGGCTCCGCACAACTCCCTGACAGGAGAGGGCAGCCAGGGCGGGTGAGGCTCTGCTCCTGGGAAACAAGGGACAGGAGGAAACAGCCTCAAGCTGTGCCAGGGGAAGTTCAAGCTGGACATCAGGAGGAATTTCTTCACAGAAAGAGTGATTAGACACTGGAATGGGCTGCCCGGGGAGGAGGTGGAGTCCCCATCCCTGGAGGTGTTCAAGGAGAGCCTGGTCTCCAGCGGGGTGGGCCGGGGGCAGCAGAGCTCTACAGGGACTTTCTCATGAGGGCAGCTTCTCCAAGCTGTGACAGGGATGTGTCCCTTCTCCCAGAGCCTCGGTCCCAGAAGGCTTTGGAGGAGCAGGGATGCTGCAGTGCAGCAGCGAGCCTTTGTGGGGGAGCAGCCCTACGGCTGCATCGAGTGCGGGCAGAGCTGCAGCCACAGCTCCGACCTGGTCGGCCACCAGCGCACCCACAGCCGTGCCCAGGGTGGGACCTGCTTCAGCGACAGCTCTGCCCTCACCCACTCAGGGGAGAAACCTTTCAAGTGCTGCCACTGTGGGCAGAGCTTCAGTCACAGCTGCTCCTTATGTCACACCAGCGGGGCACTGGTGGTAGGCAGCATCCCTCTGTGTGGTCTGGGCATGATCCAAGGTGCATCTTGTGGTCCAGGCCTGAGGTACAAGGAGGTGGACAAGGGTGTGACTACACCAGGTCCCCTGGATTACAGACAGCTGGACGTAGTGATGCCTTTGGCCCACATTGCCCTTTCCAGTCATCTCCTCCCAACACACACCAAGCGTGGATTGGAATTGTGCAGAGGACTCCAGTGGGTAGTTCTGCATCCCAAAGCCCTGTTATCCTCTTTCCCTGGTACTACAATCAGATGCCATTTGCCACATGGCCACGGTGCACGTGTTTTCTCACCCTTCCTCATGAGAGGTGTCTGCCCCTTCACAGCAACCCTCAGGGCATTCATTTTCCTTTCCCTGTGCTTTGTGAAGTGCTGTGTATATTTAGAAATGCTCTATAAATTATAAAGGATTGACATGGATTTATTTCTTAGATCTTTATTAATTTATTTTAAACTATGCCAAGTCGAAGTGGCCTTAGGGTTCCCAGCTGTTCCCTAGCGGCTAGGATGGGATTGCTCACCAGTGTAAGCACATAACTGAAGCTCCTTTCCACAGCCACTGTTAGTTTTGCCTGTTCAGTGTCACTTCTCCTGGCCTTTTTGCCCTTTACTTTTTGTGGTCATGTAGCTGAAGAGGAGAATCTGGGTACCAACCCTTCCTTTGCAGAAGTTGCAGGGTATGGTCCTCTTCTTCCAGGGATTTAACCTCTTTGTGGGCAGCATGAACTCACGAGCCAAATTCAGATGGCATGGGGGATGTGCAAAAACAGAAGAACCAGGAGGTTCACTTTGACAGCAGCCTCCTCACTGCCTTCTCAACTAGCCAGCTCCTCCCTCAGGGTCATACTGGGAGGCTACTGGAAAAAGCAAATTAGTTACTCTAATTCCAGCAGAGCATCCCTAGCATACTCCATCCCAGACCTGTGGTCACCAGCTGGTGCCCAAATGTTCCTGCCAGCTGTGGGATGTAGAATACTGTAAATTTCTGTTGTGCTAACAGTGCTCAGATCCTGCAGCACTGCGGCACTTCAGAAATACCTAAGAGAGACAAATGGATGAATGACATCACTGAAATAAAATCTGCCACCCTGGTGTTGTTATCTCGACTTGCTCCCTCTCTCTCTCCCTTCTCTTCTTTTTCTCTTTCCCTTCCCTCCCTTCCCTTTCTTTCTTCCTCCCCAGAGTGAGTTTCCCATCAGTTTCTTGGCCCAAGAATCTGGAATTGAGGGAAATTCTTAGAATTGGTCTTAATTTTCTCACATTTCTGCAAGAATCTGAAAAGCCAGAGGAGGGCACTTGGTGCTCACCATTCCTTTATGAGATAAAATGGTTTGTCTTTTTGACTCTGCAGTGACACACCATCCTACTGGTTCTGAGGAGATTGTTTTCCCAGTGCCACCTGGGTTATATTGGATCCAGTTTTCCATATTCCTGCTAGGAAAAAAATATATGTAATAGTGATGACTGAAATAGAGCCTTCTACACTCTTTGCTTCATTGTGACTGGAAAAACAGATCTCTTTTGATCTTGTCCAAGACATGTACTTAATAACTTTTTAAAGTATTTTGAGTGTAATCTCTAAAACATTTTTTGAGATGTATCAAGCAAACAAAAGTGTCCCTGCATGCACAGGAGACTTCTCTTTCAGGCTCTGTTTCTTCTTTACCTCAGCAACGCTGGTCTGAATAGCCAGAGACACAACAGCAGGAGCCTCCATCTCTGAAAATAAAAGGAAATAGAGGAAATTTCAGGAAATTGAGCAAAGAAGAGGCAACAGAGCCAAAGTCAAGGTGTCTCACAGCATTTTGCCATTGCAGAGGTGAACGGCTGAACCAGGCCACCACGAGGGGAAGGGAGAGCGGAACGGATTGGGATGGGATGAACGGCTAGGAAGGAAGACTTGGGGGGAAGGGGGGGGTGGGCGTTGGACTTTGTGAAGCTGCTGGGAAGATGTGATTTGGGGGCGACAGCAGCTGCATATGGGAGAAGGGTCACCACTCTCCAGACCCCCCAAGTAATTGATCCCTCATACCCAGACTTGCTTATTTTTTTCTTTCCAGAGCTCTTGCAGTTGCCCTGATGCTCATGTGTTGCCTTGGGCCATTTTCTGCTGTCTCTTCCTCCAGCTGACCTTCCCCACAACCCTGCTGAACTCTGCCTGACTTTGGCTGAGGTGTTTGTGCTTTCCCATGTCCAAGCATGGAACCACAGAGGAGACTCCTCTGTGTCAGGCCCTGTTCTGTCAGCGTTTCCCCTCACAAAAGGGAAGCCTCGCCTTGCTTACCCCAGAGCACCTCCAAGCACACAGAATGTGCCCCTGCCTTTACAAATGGCAGAGCTTTTGACAGGCCTGTGTGTGTCCTTCCAGTTCCCTTTTTCCAGCCTTAGCAGATCTTTTCAAGTACAGGGACTGGGAAGTTTCTTCCCACAGCTCTGCACCTGGCTGTTGTGCTTAAAAAGGTGCCTCTTTGCTGGTCAATTGCTTTCTTTTCTTGCCTGATTTCTTTAACAGATGACCTTTGGATTTCTCCCGATCCCTTCAGGCAGAAATACCAAGCAAAACAGGAAAAACAGAGTTTACATATAGTATGCATTAGAGGGATTTCAGGCATCTTCCCCATTCTTTGGACCTATGATCAAGCCTTTATGTGAATGTACGGTGAAACAGGAACCACAAGATGCTTTATTGAAAAAAAAAAAGAATTTTAACAATTATTGGGAGAAGGGAAGCAGCAATGGGAATGCAGGGAGCAAGGGGATGAAAAAGAACATTTTTCCTGTGTCGAGAGAAGGAAGAATTAAGATCAATGAACACAACTCCTCATATTCTTAGAGAAGTGAAAGATGATGACAAAACATGATGGTATTTGGTCTGGACCCTTGAATCCATGTTCCCTGGCACAGTCAGCACTCATGTTACTTGTCAGGGCTGTCCTGAGGACAGGGGTTGGTGTGAAAGCACTCAAGAGTTTACCTCAGGGCAGCCACATCCTGCCCTAAGCTTCAGGCACTTAGACTTTTGGCTAATTTGGGATGTAGCTGACAATGTTTTCACCTGCATCTTCTACCTTGCTGTGACCAGAGCCACTAATGCATGTGGTGAGAAAGTAAATTCCTTTCTCTAGAAATGGAACCTGAGAAGGTCCTGAAACTCCTCAGGCTCTGAGTCTCTGGATTCACCACCTTTGCCATCAGTGCTCAAGTCAGTCACCTCCCAGCAGCAGCATTCCTGGGGAGAGAAGCAGTGAAGTGCCAAGTCAGAAGCAGGAGGGAGAAAAAAAGGAAATGACTGGTACTTAAAAATACTCAGCCCAGGAGGGATGAACCATGAACTGAAGAGAGATGCCAGAAGAAAACCAGACAGGGCTTGGAATACAAGAGAGAATGACTAATTACAGATGCATCCTCCAAGGCGAATGTGATGTCACTGCTGGTGTGATCATGTAGATTGGTGCTGGTGCATCACAGTGGCATTGTCTCTCTAGAGCAAAGAAGAGGAATACATCCTCTTCTGGAATGCATCCACAAATTATTACTTCACTCTGTACCATGAAGCTATGTCTGTCAAGAAGGCTCTTTTATTCCCTTTCTTGGTGATGGCACAGTCCCCATATCTGCAGTACCCTTCCAGCCCTTAAAAATCCTGGTAGCTTTCTCCCTAATCCACAGAATAAAGAACATCCATCAGCAGAACAGCACACACTGCCACTAACCTTTGTTCCAAAAGCATCATGTGAAGGAGTGATAAAGCAAACCCTGTGTGAAGGTGTTTTGTGCTGCCATCTGAGCACAGTGAGGTTTGCTCTCATGTCCCTTATGAACATGGGCAAAGGATTCCTGCCTCCTCATTCCCAAGGCTCCTTCACTGGCTGAAAGGTTCATATTCCTTGTGTTAAATAGGTATCTCCGAGGCTGGGCTTTCGTGACATCCTGCAATGGCAAACAGCTCTCGCCGATTTGTGACTGCAGCTTATCCTGGATTGCTAAAGCTCTTGCCACCCCCAGCCACCCCGCTGGGTTATTTTTAATTTTGATTGCTTCCCTGATCCAGTGCTCCACACAGCTCCACAAACAGCAGGCCTGGCACAAGTCAGGGAAAATTGCAGTCTGGGGCAAGTGGTAACAAACATCCTTAGAGCTCCACAATTCCTTAAGTTGGTATTGCCACCATGCCATCCATGCCATCAAACAGGAACCTGGGGGGAGCAGCAAGGAGTTAAGAGAAAGCAGAACAAAGGCATTAAGCAGAAATGTGCCCCTTTTTTGCACACGAGGAATATCTGCAGAGGAGGTTCAGTTTGGGAATCTTTTCCAAGCGGATGTCACACAGCTGGAATCGGTGCTCATCTCTTGCTAAGTACCTCTGAGGAGTGGAGCTGCCAGGTTTGTACTACTCTGCTCATCCCACTGGAGCTCTGGTTCCACCTCCTTCTCTTCCAAAAGCCTCACCTCCTCTTCTGTGTGTCCTTGTGGTCACTTCCTCCTGAGCTCTGCTTGTGGTGCCAGTGCAGCTCTGTGTGCAGCTGCAGCATGATGCAGATTGAAATTTCAGTGGCTGAAAAGTAAGAGTTTCCCACTCTACCCTTGGTTATTTTTAGCTGGATCAGTTCCTGATCCAATCCACTGTACAGACACACAAACAGCTGTGTCAGTGTGACAGGAGGAAGATGTTTGAGGGAAGCAAAGGAGAGGCTTAGCTAAGTTTAATCATCACTGGTACCAAATGGGAAACCACAGTCATGAATGACTGCTCTAAATGCCTGGCAGCAGTTATTTAAACTTCTCCACAGCTCCCTGTCTTACTTCTTATGTAAGAAACAGAGCCTAGGGAACTTCCCAAGTCTGTGCCATAGAAAGGAATTGGCACTGTGTCTGGTTTAGCTGCATCTTTCTGCATGAATCAAGGCAAGCTGAATGCAGGGAGCCTGAACCAGTCTGCTGGCAGGGAAAGAAGCCAGGGTTCCTCACAGCTTCCTGACCTGTTGTAGTTTGGCCAGCCTGTACATTTAAAGGTCAAGTCATGCAGAGACCAAAGTTTGCCAGGACACCAGCCATGAGCAGCTACCCAGAAGTGTGCAAAAAGTGTTGATAGTGGTCAAAAACCATTCCTGAGACACATGCTAAATACTGGCCACTACCAAAAGACAGTGATTCTGACACGTAATTTAAAGATGGAAACTATAATTAAAAATGTAGACATTTATTCAGAAGCAAAAAAAATCTATTTAGTCAATTAAAATAACTTACTGAGGCATATGACATGCTCCTTCTCTGGGGTGCCTGACCAACTGCCACTGTGGGCAGGGAATAGTGGGGATAATTTCCATGAAAACTTTGCTCCATCCAAAGGCAGAAGTACAGAAGGGATTTATAGATTTATAGAATCATAGAATGGTTTGGGTTGGAAGGAACCTTTAATGGTCATCTGGTTCCAAGCTCCCTACTGTAGACAGGAACACCTTCCACTCGACCAGGTTGTCCAGAGCCCCATCCAGCCTGGCCTGGAACACTTCCAGGGATGGGGCAGTCACAGCTGCTCTGGGCAGTATGTGCCAGGGCCTCCCCACCCTCACAGGGGAGAATTTGTTCCTAGTATCCCATCTAAACCTGCTCTGTCAGTGTGAAGCCATTGCCCTTTGTCCTGTCACTCCAGGCCCTTGTCAAGAGTCTCTCTCCATCTTTCCTGTGGGCTCCCTTCAGGGACTGGAAGGCCACAATGAGGTCAAATAAAACTACTCAGAATCTTTTAGGTTGGAAAGGACCTTTAAGGTCATCAAGTCCAACCACAAACCATCTTCTTTGCATGGTTCATTTGTGTGTTTTCCTTTATGATAATTGTGACTGCAGCAGCACTCTGAAAACATGGACAAAGACGGCTTATTTTGGGGTTGTCCCAGGAAATTACAAAGCTGTGCAAATACTGGCTTTTTTTTTTTTTTAATCTCAGAATTGTATCTAGGGATGACAAGCAGCAGTTTCATTTAAGAAATTTTTAAAAGCCTGTCAGTCTTTCAGGTTATTACACCTACAGGTTTTCTACATGAGAAGAAGAAACACAAGGAAAGGGGTAAGCACAAGGACATGTTTTCCCAAGATGACACACATCATCATGGCAGCCTCCCTCCTGCACAGTCACTTGAAGTTTCACAACTCTGGTTCAGATTAAATACCAATGACCTGATTCATTCTTCCACTGAATTTCACCTTAAATAATTATAAAAAGCACATTTACTGCCATGACTCAGTAGGCAAAGTATCTTCTGCTCCTCCTGGCTGAAGTTTGCTGTGCCCCACACCCAACTCCAGAAAAGGCTGTCCATAAATGGCCCCATGGCTCCATTACCAGGCTCCTGACACTCACTTTTCCCAATGATTAATGTCTGAGCTTCCAGGGGAATTTGTCATCAGTACCTGCAACAAAGAAAGCTCCCACAATTATGTTAGGCTTTAAAATAGCATCCCAATAGCATACCTCCCAAAACTGAAGTCATCACAGATATAATGCAAATTCCCAATTTACAAGCCGCTGACTTTTTTGGGGAGGGCATTAAGACAAGTACCGAGTGATCTGTGAGAGGTCACAAAGGAAAGCAAAGGTTTATTAGTAGGCCTGCATGTACAGCAGTTGACTGGAAGTGTTCAGGGGGTCTGGAACTGAAAAAAAACCTCCTCACATTTCAGCCACTTTTGTAGCTCTGAGATCAAAATCACAGAAAATAAAACGAGAGACCACGTTGTTATCAAATCTTTAATTCCTGGGAGTCCCAAGTGGTCAGCATTACATAAAACTTCTATGAAAAATGAATGCCATTCCATGAATAACCTGCATGTATTATGTAAAATATTTATTGAAGACAAATGCCATTCCATGAATAGCTTGGATGCTGCTTACTTGCATAGCAGCGTGTTCATCTACTGTAAATTAAGTTCTGTCTTCTGCCCCACTAAATTACTTTAATACCTCAGTCTATCACCTTTTTCATAAGTAAAGTTTATGAACATGTTTCTACTTTTAAATACAGCTTTCATAAGAGCCTACCCGTGGAAAAGGACACTGAATGCAGCTCATTAGTTGCTCTTGACAAAGGCTCAGTGGGACGGAAAAGCAAACACAACTGAGAGAATAAAATGTGTGTGATGAAGAACTTCTAAACCTGGCCTAGGGGTGGGAGACAACCACAGGACCATGAATTAAAGCTCAGGTCTACGTCCCACTAAGTTAATCTGTACATTAGGGGAATTAGGGGACCATCCCTAAGTGTTTCTTAGCTATACTGAAGGGGTAGAGATGCAACTTTAAAAAGCTGGATCGCTGGACGTAAGAAAAAATTATTTATTCCACCACTTTCCACCTTCCTACACAGGCCCTTTTCTGTCAAGCTGCTCTGCACATAAATTTGGAGTCCACAACAGTACACACACACATATAAAATCTATAACATTATATCTTGGCATTATATCTAATATAATGATATTGGATAGTGTGTGCAATAAATTAATCTGCCTTTTTTATATACAGTTAGTAAAACTACAGCTATGCATACACAAATACTCTTTCCCTCTAACTGAGCAAACAAGCTTTTTAGAGAAACCACATCATCTGTGTTTCCTGTGTTGTTTCAGATTCTGACTTGCTCACCTTTTTCCCCTCTGGGCTTCTGTCTTCTTTGGTCTTACTACTTCACTGTTTCTATTTCACACATCCCTTCCAGAAGACAAACTGCAAAATCACAGGAGTGAAACTGCTGATTTTTTGAAACCACAGTTCTCAGAGAAAGATGTATTATCAGCCCATCCTTGTCCTGAGCAAAGATTAACTCTGTATTAAAATTTAAAATAATTTTAAAGCATTGTAAGTAATAAACTGAGAACAGGTCATCATACAAAATAAGAAAAGCCCCTTTTTCAAATATTGAAGCAGCATTTCTAGGACATGATTCACCTATTCCTAAGGTAGACACCTAAAACTGGTCAGATGAATCACCACCTAACAGTGTCCATTTCTCCCCAGAAGTTTCAAAATCAAAGACAGTTCAGAAGCTCTCTTTGATTTTATTAATACATATTTTCAGATTTGGAGATTATTTTCAAAATAACTTTTGATAGGCTTAGGGAGCTTTTTTCCTCTAGTTTCTGAAGGAAATATGGCTTTTTTATCCCACTGTCAGCCCCCATTAGGAACCAGCTGTCTCACTTCAATGAAATACAAGCATGTAGAGGAATCAGAGATGAGCAGGTTCCTATATCCAGGGATCAATGCTCCTACAGCCAGGGATCAGTGGCCAGGTGCAGCAGAGAGCTCTTACTGGCATCCACGTGGCAGGATCAGCAGGGAGACTGCCTTGTCCATGCTCTTAGGCATTTTATGCAGTATCTTGTCCAGACAGCAGGATAAAAGACTTGGTTTGGGGTCACTGAGTCTGTTGGAAACATGGGAATGATATAAGGATGATTTGGGGGAGAGGGGTGTTGGGAAGAGAGCGAAATAAATGGCAGCAGAATGTGCCAATTTTATAATAAAGTATTCATTAGAATATTGGTAATAATGAACTCTCTAGATAACTGTTTGGGCTCTTTAGACTGGAAGGATTTGGTTTGTAACGCTGCACATGCCCATGATTTCCACTGAAGTAGCTGATGCAAGGTGGTTACATAACTCCAACTGATCCTGGAAGCTGGTGCTCCTAAAATGAAGGAGAGGACTTACACCTGTTCTTTGGCAGCCCTTCCTCCTTAGGAGTTCCTGAACTGCTCACACTCCTTAGAAGATGGGAACCTCTTCCCCCTAAGACAATCTCCAAAGCAGATTACCAGAAATCAATCAGAAATTAATTAACTTCTCCTATGAGGACAGGCCTAGAGAGTTGGGGTTGTTCAGCCTGGAGAAGAGAAGGCTCCGGGAAGACCTTATGTGGCCTTTCAAAATGCAGAGGGGTCTTACAAGAAACATGGAGAGAATTTGCAAGGGCCTGGAGGGCCAGGATGAGGGGGAGTAGCTTCAAACTGACAGAGGGTAGATTTAGATTAGGTATCAGGAAGAAATTCTTTACTGTGAGGGTGGTAAGGCCCTGGCACAGAAGCTGTGGCTGCCCCATCCCTGGAAGTGTCCAAGGCCAGGCTGGATGGGGCTCTGAGCAACCTGGTCTGGTGGAAGGCGTCCCTGCCCATGGCAGGGGCTAAGAATGAGATGAGCTTTAAGGTCCCTTCCAACCCAAACCATTCTTTGATTCTGTGATCTGGGAGCCCCCTGAGGAGAGAGCTGGTGAGTTTCCTGAACCTGGGAATTGAGGACAAAGCCCTGCAGTCCCACGGGGACTCTGGTTTCCTGGCAGGGCTGGGATGCAGGAGGAGTGAGCTGCACATGCTGGTTCCTGCGCTCGGCAGGGCCTGGGGGCCTGGCACCTGCTCCCGGCACCTGGCCCGGCAGGGCCCCCCACGCCCACGCAGGAATCCCGGCCAACCCCACCGCGGGAAGCCACCGGCAACAGGGAAGGCGGTGCAGCAGCACACGGCTGGGGAGAAGCAAGAAGCCATCACTGGCACGGGACAGGGAACAGCAAACAGCCAGGTTGGTCCAGGCTGGGTGTGGGAGCACATCTGCAGCAGTAAGAGGTTTGCAAAATAACCTCTGGGAAGAAACTAGGGAACTGGGTTTATTGAGTCTAGAGGAGAAGGCTGGAAATAGGGCAGGGCACGATAGTGCAGTTGTAGTACACGAGAGGTTGCTATTAAGAGAGGCAGCGATTACACTGCTGGATAACAGAGATAAGATCTAACCAACTTAATATCCAGGAAAGAAAAGAAGACGGGGAAAAGAAAAAGACTAGATGTTGCAAAAACTTTCTCTGCGTAAGCCAGAGCTGGAGAAGATTATCTGGGAGGTTGTGAAACCCCCTGCACCAGAAGTTAACCAGACATCACTGTGCTCTCAGTAGAGGATGGACTGCCAAGCTATCCCTCAGCCTTTGGAAAGCAAAAATCCATCTAGTCTTCTCAAATATAAACTAAAAAACATCCATGCATGTCACATGGATCATTAAACATATAGGTGATGAATAAAAAGTTTCACATTTGGATAACAAAGCTACTATAGATTTACAAAACCTGATTTCAATGCAGGCATTTAAATTCAAAATTTTATTTGGATAGAAAACTTTGATCCTTCCTTTCAAAGAAACTGCCTAGCAGTTGTTGAGCAGGTAAATGCTGGCAAAGCCTTTTAGTGCTATTTCTGTCACATGGCACCTCCTTCCTGCAACCAACCTTTCTCCTCTGTTATCTCCTGCTCCCATGTAGAGAAGCAGCAGCCACCTGGTATTCTTTGGAGCACTTTTATTCCAGTTGAAATGCTTGTGGGCTGGGCCAGTCTCATAGCAAGATTGTAGAGTCATCTCTCCACCATCTGATGATAAGATACCTCAGGCACTGGAAAAAACCCCCAGACCGTATGGTTCTTTTGGGATCCACTGCAGAGAAGGCTCCCAAGACAGAGAAGCATTCTGATCTTCCCAATCCATCAGGAGTAATTAAAGCCACCAGGACATCTTATTATAATGGAGTACCTAAAGGACATAGAGTTAGGGGTTTCTTGAGTTGTTGAATGGGTATCTAAGCTGAAACAATCTAGGCATATTCCCATAGGGCATATATGTGGAAAGGGTTTTGGTGGGAGTTCTGACTAGACTCAGGATCAGCTGGTTGACACCAAAGAAAAGCCTGATCTGTTTGGTCCTTGTGAGAAGAGCTGGAGCCAGGATTCATCCCGTCCTTACTCAGCATCAGTGAAAGCCCCTCAGCAGGAGATCAGTCCCTGAATGGAATATGCTCACTGAGTCCTGACAGGAAGGCATTCCAGCACCAGAGGTGGGATACAGGCAAAGATATCCAAGCCACTGCTGGGAGTCCTGCAGGGAATATGAGGCACAACCCCCAAAATTACAGAGAACAATCTGACAATGCTCCAGGGCACAGGGGTAGCAGGGGGTTGGATGTGAGTACCCTACTAAGGTGATGGGCCTTGGGAGGTCATGTGGGTTTTTTGAGAATCACTAACAAGGGAAGGGGAGGTCCCAGGAATGGAACATCAAACATCGACTTCCAGTTCTGACACGGCAACTCCTACACAACCTTCTGGTCTTTGCTTCTTTATTCTCTGGTTCCTTGAGGACTGAACTCATGTGTCTCAGGAGGTGTAAAAATGTCAGAAGAGAGAGAAGAGTCTGTGACAAATTCAGGTTGACCACAGGACAAGGATGTGGCCCCTACCACAGCCACGTTACACCCTGAGCCTCTACAGTAATGCAGTAAGGTTTTTTCTGAGGCAGAAACCCCACTCTTTTTATAGGGTCATTCTGCTTTTATGGTTTATTTCCAGGATTATTCTTCTGCCGTTCTTAACTAAATGCAAAGAAAACTAAAAATATCACACATTGTGAATCACAAAAAGGCCCTTTTTGTGCGTTAAGGACAAAAGCTCAATTCATGAAAAATGTGCCTTTGCTCATAGGAAACAATCCTGCTTCAGTCCGCCCTTCCAGCAACAGCATCAGAGCTCAAAAAAAAACAATACTTCCCCACCCTGGGTGCATGACTGTATTTCTCTGCAAGCTCACATCCATCTTTAGAATCCATCCTATGGGAAAGGTTGCTTTTTCCAGAACCGAGGGGAGTGAGGGGCACGGGGAATCCTCTCTCAGTATACAACAAGCCAACATTATGGAGGTGATTCAGGAATATGTTCTCATTTTTCTATTATGAAATTGGTTATCTATTACAGGACTCATGTCCTGTAAACAACGTAAGTTTAGGGCTTCCAGGAAAGCCACCATGGGTGGCTAAAATCACAGAGATTTTATTTTTTAAAAAGCTGAAACTACAATAAAATGGAGGATGTTTCTTGAACACTCTTACAGAAAGCCTGAACAGTAATCCAGTGCTAACAAAAACTACCTGAGGGAGGAAAAGGGAAGTTGCTCTGTCAACCTGCTGGTGTGACAACAACCAACACAGAGGAGCAGGTACAGCAAACAGAATGGTGTTTGGGCTCATGTTCTCTCACCTGGATGCAGCCAGGAATCAGTCAGGAACAGCTTCCCATGAGGGGGCACTACACGATCATATATCCAGGCTTGTAGATCTCCACCTTCAGGACTCGTGCAAAGACACTGAACAGAGAGGGCAGCACATTTCAGCTTTGTTTATCCTCCTGTGCAAAAACGAAGATGATGAAAAATTGATGTGTTTATCTGGTTAAAAGCTACACTGCTATGTGTAATTCTGTCCACCAAGAGGATCAAAACAAAATCCCAAACACTGTATCTGGAATGCAGGGAGAATTTGGGATTTCTGAACTTTTAAGTGCTTGATTTCACAGCTATTCAAGAGGACCTAAATACAAACTAAGGACTTCTGTGTGCAATTTTTTAACGAACAGGGAATCCTCTTTATTGGTGAATGGGACAGATTAATTTGTGGGCTGGATTTTGTGTCTAGCCAGCAAGAGGAAGGAAAGTGAAGGGCTGGTCTGAGTCATTACTACTGACCTACACCACAAGCAACAACACTTATATGGACATTATCATATGAGGATCTCAGCTAGGAAGAAGCAACCTCGTGGCACAGTGGTTTCTGAGTGTGGAGGGATGGGCAGGATGGGGTTGGGGCAGAGGCAGCTGTTCTGAGCACGGGGAAAAGCTGCTGAGTGTCATCCTCCCACCTGGCTGCACACACTCAGGTGCTGCAGCTGCCTGCATGAGGAAAAACCTGCACACGTGCAGCTCTTGAACAGCCACATCCTCCCTTTCAGCTGGAACCAGAGGAGTATTTGGCAAGCCCCTTGAAGGCAGCATGCTGCTTTCATTTCTGCTCTCCATGCTCAGTTTTGTAGAGGTCCCAACTATTTCTAGCTCTGAACTAGAATAAGAGTACCTGCAGTGGTGTGACTTTGTCCATATTCCACCTTTCCCTTACAGTAATTTATTTCTAGAGTTCACAGCTGGAGCAGAAAGCCTGAAGAAATGACCACAGGTTAAGTGGCTTACCTGAATCTGAAGGAAACAGAAAGGCAGAATGGAATGTTCTAGATGTTCTGGTAGTGAACTGATGATTGGTTTGTTCAGAATCATTTCTACAGAAGCCTTTAGTGTCACCCCCCCCACCCCAACATAAGGTATTGCCATCAACACCCATATGTATGAGGAAAGTACAGAGGAAGACTCTGATGAAGCTCTTGCTTTAGTATTTCCAAATGGAATGTAAGTATTTTAAGAGTCCCAGTAACTTTCTCCTGGCCCTCTCAAAGGGGAAAAGGAGAAAATGCTCATTATCCTGGATCCTCTCCCTTTAGGCTTTTTCTCACTCCTAAGGAAGGAGGGGAAACATCAGTGTGTGAGGTGCAGGTAAAGGGCAAGGCTGAGACTCCAATCCAGCAATTACCTGCACGTGGATGTGAAAGGTGGCGTGGGCTGGGAAACAATTTCCTGCAGCATGAGGGCTCTGCTTCAGATTTGCAAAAGGATTTAGCTGCAACAGAAGGATCACAGAAAGATTTGGGGAAAAATCCAGCTTTTTGCAGAGTTCAGAATTACACAACACGGAAACGGAAAACGCCACAGGAAACCAAGAGCTGCCTCCCAGCTGCAACTGGGGATTTCAGTCTGGGAGAGGCACCTGCCAAGAACAAACAACTTGGGGTATCTTTTGCATGGAGCATCTCAGAATGGAAAAAGGATAAGCCCAAAGACTTCCTTAAAATTGTACCTGAGCTTGGAATTGCCTATATGGACTGCTGTAAAAGAACAGCTCTTTGGAAATGTTTGCATAACCAGTTCTCATTAAGATATTTTCCAAAATTTGTCTGTGGTATTTTTGGATATATCAATGTTGTGATCCTGGATTAGCAAAAATTAAAATTTTGGATGATGGAGAAGAGGCAAAACCCATTAAAAGCTTTCCTATCTTCCTCTTTTATCTGACTACTCATTCCCCCAGTAGATGTTTTTTCTCTCCATAATTTCTTTCTGTCCTTTTGGAGGCATCTTAATAGTATGAAACACTGAGGGTTTTCAACCTGCTTTTATTTTCTGGATCCTTGTTCACAGATACTGCCTTGTATTTCCTGGGTATCTCTTGTGGATCTTCCTCAGGTAGCCCATGGACCTCCTGATGTGTGTGGACTCCAGGCCAGAAATTACTGCAATAATTTTATTCAGTAAAAGACACTGCTGACATTCAGTGTAAAGTACCAAAAAATACCCTCCTTAATGTTCTTGGTCACAAACCATCCTTTTCCTGCACTATATGTTTTGGAAAAAAACCCTTTTAATTCAAGCTCGTGTTTTTTACCTGCATGGACACTTCCACATAAATCTCCATATATTAATCAGGTGGGAATAGGGTTTAAAAAAACATATATTCAACAGGAAGAAAAGAATGTGATGTTATACTGCATTAGGTATATCAAATGTAACTTTTGCAAGTTTGGCTGAGGGAAATCCTCCTAAAAATGTAAGAGCTTACTACTATTCCACTGAAAATTCCATCACTGAGTTGCCAAATGCTACTGGTGAGCAGGAAACAGGTTGCTTTAACCACAGTATGTATCATTAAAGGTTGGGTAACTGCTTCAGAGATTATAACCCCTTTAGTATAGCTCCTTTTTCCCCCAATACTTATTCAAAGGAGCTTCTTGCTTATGCAAGAAATCTGTATTTTATTAATCCCAAATAGAAGGATTTTAATGGAATTGAACTAACTTTTAAGCTATTTCCTTCTGTCTTTTGAAAAACAGTATATAAGCAAATAGATGTGAAACTTTGAGTCATGTTTTGCTGCAGATATTCATGTGAAATCTTGAGCAGGAGATACATTGTCGAGATTTTTTTCTTCTTCATTCTTTGGTTTGTAGCTAATGCCATGAACAGTAGTTTGTCTTGCCTTCTGCTCAGTTGACATTATTTACACCCTCAGTGAAACTAAAGTAACATCCAAGGCAGTCTTGCCTGCTTTTGCTGTTTGAGACTGGCCCTTCCTACCCTCAAATTCCATCAAAATCAGGGAAGGTCAAGGAAACCACCAGTGACATGTGTGAAGCCCACACCTTTCTGAAGCTGTGGCATGAGCAGTCATTTTCCTTGACACCAGTCTGGATTGCAGCTGTAAACTGAGCTGGGAAAGCCCACCAGCCTCCCCCAGGCCCACATCCACAAGTTCAGAACCACCTCATCCCTAGAACAGGCAGGAGCTTATAATCAAGTGAACTGTTGGGCAATGTCAGGCTACAGGATGTGGGTAAATAAAAATATTATTTTACCCCCTTTCATGGCTGACAGGCAGGGACTCTCCAGACCTTCCCTTACCCTCATGCCTCTAACAGCAGTCTTTGTCTCAAGACAGTCTGTAGCCTTGTCCATTTGTTTGAATTTTCCTGGCAGACCCTGTAAAAAAGGGGGAATTTAGCTGTGTAGGACAATGGCCTGACTTGCACATCAGGCCAGGCACTGCAGTTACTTTGGAAAAAATTTGTACAACACACTAAATGGGCAATTCATACTCAATCCATCCAATGCAGACCTTCACTGTAACTGGTACATAATTCATCATGGCAAAAAACTATCCCTCCATGGCTCATATGCAAGTATCCATTTGTACAAAGAGTTCTTACTGCTTTTTGTATGAAAAAAAAAAAGTGGATGAGGTTGAATAAGGATTATAAAGATACATCATTTAACTGGATTGTTTTGCTCCTGGTTTTACTCCTTAAGAGCAAACACAGCATTGTGTCTAGGTCACTTGCTGGCTGCACGTTATTTGGGATTCCCAGGAGAAGGCACTTGAGAAGGAAATGGGGGAAGCCTGTTTTGGTCTGTGCTTCTCTTGTGATGTTCATGCTCTTTGACAATACGAGTTTTTTCCCAGAGCTACTGTTATTAATCCAGGTTATGTCAGCAATGTGGATTTATAACTAGTTTCATGCAGAAAAGCATTTCTAGCCATATCACTTGAAGGAATTTTTCAGTTCTGTATTTTCCTAAACTTTCCTGCCACAGCCACCTGGACATCTCCTTGAAGAAATTTCAGGAAAGATCCCAGAAATCAGTATTTGTCTGTGTGAAGCCCATAGTTTCTTGAACACCTGGGATAAACGATGGCTCTGCCAGACAACAGCAGCAGTTCACCCCTATAACTGCATCCACAACTGGCACTGAAGCGCATTCTCAGACTAAGACAGACCCAAGCTCGCTTCCACAAATGAAGAACTTCCTGTAAACAAACCAAGAAACAAAAGCTAAAAATACTCCTCCCTAGCTGCTGTCATGTGGGGAAATCAGAGCATGAGATACACCTTAATCTGAAGCAGGGAAGCTCCAAGCCCTGTCTCCGAGGGATGATTTGCACACTTAAAACAACGTAATATCGCACTGCATCCTTTCTGCCCTACTGGACCGAATCCAAAGGCGTGGCTGTAGGGGTATAGAACCTCTGTCAATCATACAGCTGCATTCAAGATTTTAAAAAAATATTTTTTTAAAAATATTGTGCAACTGTGACACTTTTTCCTCTCTTACCTCAGCACCTGCTGTATCTCAAGGTGCTGGCACCCACAAAAGCAACAAGAGCACTGCGGTACCAAAGGTGAACTGAGGCCAGGGGAGGGTCTGCACTTCTCTCAGCCTGCTGCAGTGAAAATGCAGTGCTGGAGGCTGGGACGCTGCTCCCTGCTGAGGAAAAGCTGTAAACAAGGAGCAGGAAAGGAGACGAGTGGATTTCAGAAGGGCTGTTACCACTGGATGTTCACAGTGAGCCTTGGAGGAAATGAAGGAAACGGCCAGGACTGACTCACCGGGGATGGGTGTTTTACTTGCTGCTTGTGTAAACTTACTGTGCTGCAGCTTCCAAGCTCTCTCTTCTGCTCCCTTCCATTATTACCAAGGTTTTTCATGCCATATACACAGGTTTGCATCTGCTTGGATTAAGGTTCAGCTGCTGAACATGCCTAGGGAAGCAAACTGGCTTTCTAAGGAGAGTTCAAGCAGATGATTTTAATTTTAAGAAGACCCTTAAACAACTCTCCTCCGCTGCAGGATTTGTGATGTCAGCAGCTGAACCAAGTTACTGCCAGGTTCTGTCCTGCTGCCTGCCTGGATTTTGGTATGCCCAGCTGTGTGCTCTGCATATAGAACTAAACCCAGAATAGAGTTTGCTGCAGAGCAAGAGGATGTGACAGCACAGGACTTGAGCGGGACGGGATGTTTATGAGGAGGATGTCGGAGTGGGAGGAGTGGGAGGTTAATGTCCCAGCTGCCCCTCAGCATGACGATAGCACAAGGCACTGCAGGAAGCAGGAGCACTTCAGGGTACAGGGCCCTGCTCTTGGTGCTGCTGGGCCTCTTTGCAGGGAAGGGACATAAATCCAGGGATATATATATATATCTACACCCCAAGGAGGTATGTCCTTGAAGGGAAAGGGGCATACCAGGCACTCAGCTGCTGCAGCCCAGAGTTTGGTGGGCTGAGATAAGAGACAGTCCAATCCACCTGGGATACTCACAGCATGGGATAGGACCTCTCCTGCTCCCACTGTGCAGGGTTCCAGATGTGTTTAGGCACTCAAACTCTCTGTGCAGCGGGCAGAGAATGCAAGGTATCTCAAGACATGATTCAGAAAACCAGACAGAAAACTGCCTCTGCAGCTGCTGGTGGTGCCAGGGACAGGGGGAGAGGTTAATCCCACCTCAGACAGTGAGTTGCCCTTTTCTGGATAGAAGAGCAGCAGTTTTCCAGTCAGGATGACCAACTCCAGCCTGCTGCCAGCTGCTAGGAACTTAGAAAATGCAGTGGGAAGAAGCATTGGCTATTTATGTCATGTCCCAGAGGTCTGACACCAACCTAAGAGAGACATGATCCAGAGTCAGCTTCCGGGAATTTGAGGCATCCCTCTCCTCGCTGCTGACTGTAAATGCAGTGATGTGGAATGGGAATCTCAGCTGCAGGAGCTGATCCACTCTGCTGAAAAAAGGCACCCACACAAACAAATTAAAGGAGTAACTGAATCAGAAGGCAGCAGCAAGCATGAGGATGATTCTGTGGCTGGCTGGGGAGAGCTCTCAGTGTGCCACATCCGAGGGGAGTTTTCCTCCCCTGGGTCTCGCAGGGAAGGGAGGGTTCCGGATTGCCTGGGTGTGGGCTGCAGGGTTTCTCTGGTGGTTGAGCCAAGCTCCCTCTTTCTTATTGGCTGAAATCTTCAGAGCACATCCTGGAGGATACACACCTGCAAGCCTCAGGAAATGATTAGGGAAAAAAAAAAAAAGACTTAGCAAAGAGACAACTCTGGATATCAATTTGAGGAGACAGAATATATAAAATAGGTAATGCCTTCCTTAGCCACCTGTCTAAAATAATTCTTTGCACACTTTGCAATTTTAGTGAGCAAAGATCTATATATACACCATGGCAAAGTGCACCCTCACATAAATCCTGTATCCCTTTAAGCACCTGAGTACCTACAAGAGACTGAATGCCCAGGAACTGTAGCTGTGGATTCAGCTTTTTAATGCAGCCCAGAGTTTTTCTACCCATGTCCTGATCAAATTCTTATGTATTCAGGTGTTTCATTGATTTACATTTATTTGATGATCTTGAATGTAATCTTGCCTGTAATCCTGTAAAGCCTGGGACAACCCAATACTTTTCCTTAAACCCCTGGCTGCCTGTTGGGAGGAAACACAGAGGTCAAGTTAAGGAGTGGGAAAACAAGAGACTAGGGTAATGAAGGAAGCTTAAAAAATAAAAAGCACCTCTGATTCTTAAACTGGTTCAGACACCTGGGCTGGTGGGTCAGGTGCACTCCAGAAGCAAAGCAAACAAGTGCTATGTCCAAACCTGAGAGGAACACAGTTATTACAAAATCGCAGCATGTCTGTAACTGAAAGGGACCCACAAGGATCATCCAGTCCTGGCCCTTGCACAGCACACCGCAACAATCCCACCCTGTGCCCAAGAGCGTTGTCCAAACACTCCTGGAGCTCTGGCAGCCTTGGGGCTGTGACCACTGCCCAGGGGAGCCTGTTCAGTGCCCGACCACCCTCTGGGAGAAGAAAATTTCCTAAAATCCGACCTAACCCTCCCCTGACACAGCTCCAGCCTTTCCCTCGGGTCCTGTCCCTGGTCACACAGAGCAGAGAGCAGTGCCTGCCCCTCCTCCTTCCCTCCTAAGGAAGCTGCAGAACTGCTGTGAGCTCTGACCTCAGACTTCTCCAGGCTGAACAAACCCAGCGACTTCAGCCGCTCCTCTAGGACCTTCACCCATATTCTTACTATTGAATTAAAAAAAAAAAAAATTGAGGAAAATACCTTCCGCTCGGACGTGTCGGGGGGCTGTGGCCGGCCGGGGCCAGGAGCGAGGCCAGAGCCGCCGTGTCCGCCGCGGCCCCTCAGCCGCCCTGCCCTGCCCTGCCCCGCCGCGGTGCCGTCGGAGCGCGGCCGCCGGCCCCGCACGCCAATCAGGGCGGCCCGCCTGCCTTCCTGTAGGTGTGCCCGGCTCACCTGGAGCCGCGCTCGGCACTCATGACATACCTGCGGCCCCGCGCAGGGCGGCGGCGAGGCGGCGGCCGAGGGGCGCCGGGAGGGGCAGCGCTGGCCCCGGCCCCACGATGTGAGCCCGGCGCAGGTAAGGGCGGCCGCCGGGGGCGGCGTTGCCGTATTCCCGGGAGAGGCGTTGCTGTATTCCCGGGATCGCCGTTGCCGTATTCCCGGGAGAGGCGCGGGCCTGGCGCCGGATCCCCGCGGAGCCCGGGCCGGGACGGACGGAGGGGCGGCTGCCCCGCGGGGCCGGGGCGGGGGCGACGGGCGGGCTCCGGGAGCGCGGGGCGGGAGGGTGGGGGGAGACGGGACAAGGGGGAGAAGGAAGGGGAGGGAGGGCGGCCGACCCACCATTTTAGGACCCGAGGGGGACGGGAGGAGGGATCTCCGGGGAACGAGAGCTCGCTCCTCCCGCGGCGGGCCCGGTGCGGGTGCGCGGTGCGGGCGCCATCGGGGCGCGGAGTCTCCCGGGGTCGCGGCCGCCGCGGGGGCGCTGCGGGAGCCCCGGTGCCCTCTGAGGGGGCGGCGAAGGGGGCTCCGCTCCGCCCGGCCCGGGGCAGCCCCTGGGGGCCGCATCCTTGGCGGGGGCTCCGCGCCCCGACGGCAGCGCCCGTCCCGCCCGCCGGCCCCCGCTCCCCTGCCCGCTGCCGTCAGCAGGGAGGGCCCGGAGCGCAGGCCCGGTCCCAGGCTTGGCTGCCAAGCAGCAGCAGGAGCCTCTTCCCGCAGAAATGGTGCCTCCCACGCAGGAGCGAGATCCCACGGTGTTCGCCGGGTTTTCAGCTCCCGCCGGGAGCTGCGGCCCGGGAGTCGCGGGGGTGCTGTGCTTGAACTCTGGACACCTCCTTGTTTTCTTCCTTGCCTCGTGACTTTTATGGCCTGTCACGGAGGGAAGGCAGAGGAACGAGAGGCGAGATCCCTGCCTGCTGCTCGCTTCCTGCCTCCTTCCTGCAGCCCCGGCCACCGCAGCAGCTCTGATGGCAACCCCAGCGCCACAACCAGCCTGCCGGGGGGGGATTCCGAGCTCCCACGGCTCTCACCTGACCCATCGTCTTCCTAGCACCCATGCTTGTCCTTGCTTGATGCTTCGTTTATTCCCAGATATTGGCTAAGACTGCATCAAACCTGGTAGGAAATATGGGGTCAGAGATCTGAGCTCAGCTCATCAGTGTTGACTTGTTGCAGATTTTGCCAGGGTGCTGCTGGATGTGAATGCCAATGCTGGCTTCTGGAGCTGGGTGCCTGTTCCTTCTGGATCAAGCCACATGTGTAATGTGTTGTTGGAAGTTTTGTGACCTGATTCCTTGGTGTTTTGGAGTTTCTCATAATCTAAACGACTTGGAGATGGCTTGGATAAGGGCAGAGTCCTTTTAAAGGGTTGCACCTGAGGGAGGTGGCTTAGTTTGGAGGAATAATGTATGGGTGACCCAGATTTCAGAATTGCATCTGAATTGGACGAGGAGGAGGGATCCGTAAATCAGGCTTGCAGTTGTAACAAATCTGAACTCTTCTTAGTTTTTGTTAATGTTAGGAACAGCTCAGCTGGCTCGTTTTGCTAGCTGGTGATTTGAGGGTGGCATTTGTCCCATCCTGCCTGTATAGCATGGTCTGGCTAAATCTCAGTGGGGTTGTATGGTCCAGCAGGCGACTGGGCTTGAGATTGGTGCTCCTGTTCTGTGAAATAGTGGGACACAAATACTTCCTCTGGGAACCTCTTGTGCATCCTGATAGATTTTGATGGTAAGAGTCTGTTCCACGGGCCTTTTTTTTTTTTTTTTCCATTTCATCCTGCTAACTTTAGATGGATGTTATTGCGCTTGTTCTGTTGAGTCTTATCCTTTCTTATGGTTCACTTATTTCATGTGCTTTATAGCAGGAAAGAGCCAAATTATGCTGTAGTTTTTGATGGTTTTTTTCTTCTTTTTTTTCTCTTTAATGTAATCTACTTTGGAGTCTTGTTTAAAGTGGGCTGTTTTATTTAATTAGTTTGTATTCATATAACATTCACTCTCCATAGTCATCCCAGGCAAAATTTAAAAAACAGCCCGCAAGGGATTTCAAATTCTTAATTGGAATCACATTTTTTTCCAAGGATGTTTGATTCTAAAAGTTTACTGTGCTTTCTGTCATCTGGTATCTTTCCAGTTGATGTTGTTTGCTTAGTTACTGTTTGGCTAAATTATCCACAGCTAGTTTATTTCAGTAGTCATGCCTGGGAAGTTTTGCAATTCCTTTCCGCTTTGCAGCTCCTCACTGAACTCCCGTTGAATCTTTTAATGAAGTACTCAGAAGTGGCTTCAGTGCAAATGCAGTTGTGCTGTATTGTTTTGGCACTTGGGCTCTACAGAGAGGTTATTTCCCTCTTTCCTGAGGTAATCACATAGTTCATGCTCAGAGTATCAGCCAATTGGAGACAGATACCTTCACCTGACCCCTGGCAGGTATTTACATTCCCAGCTGGTTATCACTGCATCGAATCCCAAATTCTACTAGAAAAGTACCCAGTCTTGATTTCAAGATATCAAGTGATAGGCTGCACTGGTTCCCCAGGTAAATTATTCCAATAGCTGATTACCCTCGCTAATTTCTTATCTCCATCTGTTCGGCCTGGCTCCTAACCATGAAGTCTTGATGCAAGTTTTCATGCCAGATGACAGAGCCTGTTGCTGCCAGAATGACACATTCCAGCTAAAAGATGGCCTGCTGTACTGCAAGTCCATGGCTGTTAGCTGTGCTGACCTCTTCCTCTGGGAAGAGGCAGCAATGGAGCTGGAGTCTACGTGATCAGTGTGGTTTAGAGCAGCGGTGGAGGGGGCTTGGCTTGGTGTTTGTGGCCAGGCAGGGCTTCCCAGGAACTGTGATTGAATAACTTGTGTTGCTTGGAGTTGGGCTTCACTTGATGAGCAGCCCAGCAGAACAACAGGCTGCTGCTGAAGGAATGATCCAGTTCTCATCCAGTCCTGACTGCAAGCTCCTGCTGCTTCCCTAGGGTCAGCTCTAGTGACCCAGGGGCCTCAAATCAGTTCAGTCACTGCTCCAACTGAATATTAACCCCCTTCCTTAAAAAAAAAATATGGAAGTTGGATCAGCCGGAGAGATTGCTGAAGAAGTGTAGCATGACACTGGGCATGAGAAGCACGGTGAGGGACCGCTTCTTCCAACAACAGCATTAGGTGCCAGAGGGAATCACACATTTAGTTCCTACATTTCTGTGCTTGGATAAACAGGCTGTGGTTGCACAAATCCTCTCAGCTGGCACTGCTGTTGAAAGAAGCCGTCGTGCCTGCCTGCTGTCATCTCTGCTGGTTCCCTGTTGCGGTTTGTTGTGAGACCACACATACACCTATGCCACCAGAAGAGAAAGAGCAGAGGATGGAACTCCTTTTGGCAAGCTGAAGAGTCGGTGAAACTAAGAGTTGTCACAAGCACACCTTACCTTAAATCTTCATGGAAGGTGATGTATCTTTTCGCCTTCCCTCTGCAGCAGATGTGTGAGAGCAGCTGCCCTGATTTACTCAGTAGTGCAGGTTAACTCAGTTGCGTGACTTGGGAGAACTGGGTTTAACCAGGACTGGGTTTAGATCAGCAGCTTTTATGTCTTTGGTCAAGAAATGTGTGTTGAAATTTGTTGTGTGGGAAAGCGCATTTAACGTCAGAAGAAGGAGGTCTAAGCCTTGGCTGTGACACACTGCCACCTATGAAAGGTTCGGTGGTGCAGAAAAGTTCCAAGTTAATGCATTCATGCATTCTACATGTGAGTTCTCAGTGGTGCTCAGTGCTGAGCAAGGTGGGGTGCCCTTTTGGGAAAGCTTCATTAATCTTGTCTCTTCCATTAACAAGGGACTCCAGCTTCCTTGCGCTTTCAGTAGAATTGATTTGCTGAGACAAAACCCATTCCCCATTTATTATTTGAAACACCATTCCTTCAAGTCCCATGCAGAACACTGCAGGATGAGGAACAGAGCCTGTGGTGGGGACTTGTTTTGACCTCATGTTGGGGGGTTGGATTAAAAGTGAGATGAAGTCAAAGAAGAAATTCCGGTGACTTTAGTACAAGTTCAGTGCAAGGTCAGGGGGAGGGCTATTGGTTTTGATAGTAGGAAAAATTTAGAAGAGGGAAAGTGATTACCATGATGTGTATAAATGTATGTAGATAAACAGACACATATGTAAATGTGTACAAAATAGAGGATGTTCTGATGCTAGGAGAGGTTGAGGAGGAGTGGCTGAAGAAACTGTGTAATTGGATAGCACACAAGGAAGGAACTGAGGTGGGAGGAAGCACAGGACCCTGCTGCCGGGAGAATACTGCATTAAAGCAGAGCTGGCCATAAATTCCCTTCCTGAAAACATATCCTATTTGCAGTGGCACGGAGAAGTGTGTGACATTTGGACACCAAGCCACCTTTTTGTGATCTCAAATTGAACACCCAGGTGCAGGCAGGGGCTCAGTGTGTGAGCTTCACTGCCCATGGCCTCGCTGGTGCTCGGAGTCATTAAGCACTGGGGTTCCTGGTGCTGGTCATACACAGAAATTAGCACATCTTTACCTGGGCCAGGCTGGGGTGGTGCCCAGTGGGACCTACGAGCTGGGTGATCCCCTCCATGGGCAGAGCAGAGGTGTGCACTGGTAGCAGACCCAGCCTTGCACAGGGTGTGACTGGAGGAGGAGAGGGGTGGGACAGCTCCTGCTCCATCAACGAATCCAGCAGTAGAGTTTATGAATCTGTTCAGGTTGTGGAAGCCCAGGGATAATCAGGGGACACAAGCGTGAGTTACAAGCAGACCTGTAACTAGTTGGACATGGTCCCTGTTCCCATCTGCCACAAAGTGGCTGCCATGGCTACACTTGCATATTCACTTGGTAATAGAAATTGATGCACAAAGCAGCATTAAGCTAACACAAAGGCCACTAGTGGGAGGAGTAGAAGAAGAAGATGCTTTGCCCATGACCTTGCTGGGCAGCTGCAAAAAATCAGGATGTGTAAGCTATATGGTATGTGTGTTTACACTCATATTTACAGGTGTAATGATCAAAAATGCCTACACAAATTGTTTGAATAGCTTAAATCTTACCTGGGCCCTTAAATCTTCACTACAGATTGCTGTCCTGTGATGAGAGGCTCGTGGAAACTTGGAAAGAGTACATGGGAAGAGTATAGCTTTCACAGCAAAAGAAAAGATGCCATACCAGTGCCTAGCAAAGCTCTGCTGCTGTAGCAACAGGTATCTTTAGTGGGTCTGGGCTCCAGACAAAATCCTTGCATTAAGCCTGAGTTTAGATGCAGAAGTTTTGCTGTAGGTATTCCATAGTGCAGACGACCAAGGGTAACTCTAGACCTGTGAAATGTAATCCAGCTGCAACATTTGAGTCACTCTCCTTTCTGAGGTACTCCGAGATCGCTGTCTGGTTTTACAGGTGAGGGCTGCCAGGCTGCTTGTTAAGTTGAGAAGGTGCAGTGTGTATCTGTTTCTGTTCTGTTGCTGGATTTAGGGGAGCAGGGATGTTCTGAGTATGCTGCCAGCTCTGCAGGACAGGAACAGTGTCTCAGTGCACAGTATTTAGAACAGTGAGGATTCAGTCCTGATGGTTGGTATGGCTCATGGCTCAAGTAACCCTTCTCATTGTTAGTTCTCTTTTTCTGTGACTTGCTTTGCACATGAAGATATTTCAGGCTTGAGTCCAGATACAACAGAGCTGATAGAGTGCTTTGAGAATGATGCACTTTTCTCTCCTTTCTCCACCCCTGCCCACAAGACTGTAGACTATCCTGAGTTGGAAGGCACCCACAAGGATCACTGAAGTCCAGCTCCTAGGCAAGGTGTTTCCTCCTGGAAAGGCATGTCCCAGGTATAGGCAAGCAGAATCCCAGGATGAGCAGTGGGAATAGCACTGGCAAGGCTGCAGTACAACACACAACCCTGTCATGGCTCTATGCTGTGACAAGCCCTGGGGCAGAGAGAGAATGCTGTGGGGAGACAGGCAAAAGGAAGTGGGACTATCCCACTATTTTTACAGCAAATTATGGGTTGTGGCATGTTTTCTTAAGTGTGCAAGTGATTGAGGGAGATGGGTTTGCCCCTCAAGTCACCCAGTAATTTCTTAATAACAACTGGTGCTGTGTATGGGAAATACATGACTGCACTGTCACTCTCTTCTCATCCCTGGGCACAGCTGGGAAGAGGGAATGTTCTGTCAGGGCATTGTGGGGAAGGCTGAAAGGGAAGATGTAAGGTGTTGCTGTAGGCATGGGGTGAACACTGCTTGTTTTGGTGCCATCTGAGAAGGCAGTCGTCCTCTCACACCACTCCTACAGTTCACCTTGTCTTCCTGCCCCTGCACAATGAGTAAGCTGAGCTGTTTCATTTCAGAGAGGGGCAGAGAGAGGAAGGTGAGCAATTTGGAGGTATGCTGGAGCAATGAAATGTGTCTTATCCTGGAAGAGCAAGGCCAGGCATGCAAGTTATGTCATTGTAGTGTGTGCTCTGTCACAAGGGAGGGTCAGGGCCATGAAAAGCAGCTAAAAATTGTGTCTGTGTGTATAGAAGAATCACGACAGCTGAGTTGCCCAGTGTCTGAGTTGTACCAGATACACCACAGACATTTTTCCTTCATTCCATACCAGTATCATTTTTACCTATCCAGCTGCTGAGGGTGTGATAGCGTTGATATCAGAGACGTGAAAATACGCATCCGAGTGTAAAAGGGGAAAGATGGATTGATTCTGGCTCTGGTAGTCCTAGCAAAATGGCTTTAGAAGAGACCAGAACAAGAAAAGGCGAGATGTATTGCCTTGCATGTGCAGTGAAAACTGGCATGGTCAGAAATCTCATGTTCAGTGAGGCAGTATGGAAGCAAATCTACCCTGAAATGTATTATAATTGTGTTTTATTAGAATTTTGCCTTTGAAAGCTTAATTTAAAAGGTGGCATTGTAAAAGGTTTTGTTGTGACTGCTAAAAAGAGTGAAGAAAGTGCACTGAAAGGGGGAAAAAGGTATTAACTGATGTGGGAGACAAATACAGAAGTGTCAAGGAAAGCATGTGCAAGAACATCAGCTTGGTTTTAAACTATGTTTTGGTAGAGAAATACAGTTTTGTGTTTAGTGGGAGCAAGAAATATCTGATGCTATATGTCCCAAGTTCATAAAATTGATAGAATTGGAGAAAGGGTCTACCCTGAATGTCGGCACAGTGAGAAACAGACAACTGTGAATATCTGACATGTGTGAGGTTATGGGAGTGGGGCTTTCACTGACTGGGCAGTGAGATCCCTCCAGTACAAGTGTGATACCAGAATGAGCCAAAACAACTACATTGTGTGAAAGATCTCTATTATTTGTAGTAAACAACTTTACAGCACAAAAGAAAAACATCTTAGTAATGTGTTTTGTTATCTGGAAGAACTTGGAGGCAAAAAGACACGGAAGGAAAGAACAGAGTGAGCAGTTGATATATTTTTGTTGGGGAAGGGATTGCTTAAATAAGACTTTGCTTATGGTGGCAATCAGATACGGGGTTTATAACAGGGCTTTGCATATTCAGTACACTGAGCAGCCACTCCCTGCCTAATCCTCAGAGTATGGCTGTGAGGTAGGAGGGGTTACTATTAACCCCAGCTGCACAGATGACCCTCAGACAGGCAGAAACTGCTGCAGACAGCTAGAATGAGGAACTGGAAATTCTGCTGGATGAGGGCACCATTCTTGGTTGCCTTAAAAATACCCAAAAACGAGTTACAATCTAAGTCTTCTGTAGACACTCCTTTTAATGAATGGCTGCAGCGGGGCACTGAAGGAAGGAGAGCTCCCAGTATCCTAATGTGTGTTCTCCTTCCAGCCTGGATTATGTTACTGGTGATAACAGCTATCCTTTGTGGGCCCCACTGGCTTGAAATTTCTGCACCCGTGTTTAACTGCTCATAGGCCTTAGCCATGAGGAGAGGCAAGACTTAAAACACCAGGGTGCATCTTTCTCACCTTCTGTTAGGGCAAGTGCAGGAATAGGCAAAATGGGGTGTTGCCCATGTTTGCATCAAAAGCAGCCATGCTGTGCGTCCTTCTGTGGGTATAGCTGTAATTGCTGTGCCTCCTAATTCACTGGCACACATGGAAAAGGTGAGGTGCTGGCTTCAGTAACAGCAAACATCTGTGCTGAAAGCTGTGTTCCTCAGGTGCATCAGTCTGGCAGAGGTAAGACCCAATTTTCCATACAGGAAGGTGTTTGGGAAGAGGACTCCAACAAGGACAGCTCTGGCTCTTCCCTCCTTTTTGGGCATGGTCCACTGGCAATCCCAACCCTTCCCCTTGAGGTGCTCTGTTGCTCTTAGCTTTCCCAAACTACAGTGGTCACACCACATTGTACTCTTTGCTGTTATGTCCAGTGATTTTTTTAAGCACAGCAAAGCATTTTGCCCCGTGCCAAGTCCAATGAACTCGTTTAGGTGAGGTTGGGCAGTGTCAGAAGGTACAGCTGAGAGCTGCCTGTGAGGCTGCACTGGCAGAACTCTGCTGCATCTCACTGACCTTGGCAGAGATGGGACATTTTCGTGTTTATTTATGCCCTGCTGATCAAAGCGCATTGCAGGTAATGGGAAGGCAAAGGAGCCGAGTCTCTGATTTCATTTGCCTGGTGCCTATGGCTTCCCATGGGAAGTCTCTCATGGATGGGAAAGTATGCACCAGTCCAATTAGAATATACCATGCACGCCTGCGTAGGCCAGGGGACGCGAGGACTTTGCATTCCTCAGCCAGAGCTGTCGTTTTGTGACCGTGTCATAAAAGAGGTGAAGGAAATTGTATCAGCTCGATTTTCCAGTGTTACTCATGGCCACTGTTAAGTTGCCTCATCCTCTAATTTCTCACCAGCACACTGAAGTCAGGAGCTTGGGGTGAATTTGAGGCACACAGACCTTATTTTATGCTTCATCATTGCCATCTGATAAGGTGGGACCTGGGAGGGGAAAGAGAGATGTGCTTTTACATGCCACAGGGCTGAGGAAAAGGAAGCCGTAGGCCAGTCGAGAAGAGTCAGAGTTGATGTCTTCAAAGACTACCAAAGGGCAATCTTAGGATCCTGATTGCTCAGCTAATATCTGAAGAGCCATGCAGCCATCAAGGACTGCTATTTTAGGAAATCTAGAAGGGTGGTGGTGGGAAGCAGACTCTGCCCCCTCATTCATATGCAGAAAAATTAAAATGGAGGAGGGAAGGATTAAAATATCTCTAATAGTTCCTTATGCATTGAAACTTGTTTAATTATTAAAGTGGGAAAAATATATTAATTAATGCATCATAGAAATGCTTGTGATATTTCTGAGCTGGTTTAAAGTTAATGCTTTAAAGTAATCCACACTTGGAGGTGTACTGCACATGAAAGTACGTGGACATAATTTTTGCCCATTGACAAAGAAGGGGAAATAATACTGAAATAGGGAATATCAGTATTGTTCATCTGTGTGTGCTGTTTCTTAATTTTTTTTAAGATTCTACCTGTAGGGCTCTACTTTTTCTTTTTAAATTTTTATCATATGCTGTGTTAATGACAGTATTAGGAACTAATGCTAAATCTTAGCTACAACATCTATGTAACTACTGTAATTACTACTCTAAACTTTGAAATAAGGTTGTAGTAATTGGTAAAGCTGGTTATAAAAAGCATTTTCTAAGATTGATGTGTATCAGTTACAGCATTTAAACCCCTGATTTATACAACTTCTCACAGCTTGAGCTGAAAGGTCACAAGAATGTCTTCCCTTCCCCTTCCCTTTGGAGTGTTTCCATGCTAGACTTTGCAGGTTTGAGGAGGTTTCCAGGGCTTTTCCTAGGATCTCCTACATGTTACTTGTTTTCAGAGTTGCTCACCGGGGCTCTCTCCGAATTCACCTCTATTTCATGCAATATCCCCTCAGAGCCAGCCCTTTCCTATGGGGAGAAGGCTGGCTGTGGGTTCACCAGAATGGCAGAGTCAGTGGCAATAATGAGACAAGGAAACATTAAACGATAAAAACAACGGTTGTAAATCCAATTAGAATATCCTGGTTCCCTGGTGCCCACTTCTCACCTGGGAGGGCAGCAGACGTGTTCCTAGCAGAGGGCCAGGACTGAGGGTGTAAAACCCCCCTGCTCTGCTGCTGTTGGTGTGTGTGGGCTGCTGAGGGAGCACCTGGCTCTGTGTGTGGAGTGCTTGGCAGTCACACATGGAGAGACACCTACGCTGGAGCGTCAGGGACTGGCCTGTGGATCCTGGGTGTGGTTTCACCAGAACACAGGGCTAAGTCCAGGTTTCTGCTTTCCTGCTCCTGCTTTGCTGCCCAGCCCATTATTCTTGTACAGCTGCTCTGGGGTCCCAGCACAGGGAGGACCTACTGGAGCCAGTCCAGAGGAGGTCACCAGGATGGTCTGAGGGAGGAAGCAGCTCTGCTGTGAGGAAAGGCTAAGGGAACTAGGATTGTTCAGCCTGGAGAGGGGAAGGCTTATGGGGTGACCTCATTGTGGCCTTGCAGTGCCTGAAGGGAGCCCACAGGAAAGATGGAGAGAGACTCTTGACAAAGACCTGGAGTGACAGGAATAGGGGGAATGGCTTCACATTGACAGAGAGGTTTACATTGGGAAGAAATCCTTCCCTGTGAGGGTGCTGAGGCCCTGGCACAGGTTGCCCAGAGCAGCTGCGGCTGCCCCATCCCTGGAAGTGTCCTAGGCCAGGCTGGATGTGGCTCTGAGCAACCTGGGATAGTGGAAGGTGTCCCTTCCTGTGGCAAGGGATTGGAATGAGATGGTCTTTAAAGATCCTTCCAACCCGAACCATTCTATGATTCTATATACAACTGCTGCAGGGAGCTGTCAGGTTTATCTTTACTTACTTAGCTTTTCTCCTGTGTCACACCTTTAGAGCTGCTCACATCACTCTGCTCCTGGGTTGTTTTCTTTTGGCTCGACAACTCCCTGGGATGGCTCATACATGGTCATGTGTGCACTGGCACGAGAGAGATGTTGGCAGCAACTTCGATGCATAGTAAATCGGTCTGTTCTGGATTTCAGGTGTTCTGGATTTTCAGGGTTCCACATCAAGTTTTAGTTGAAATTTATTAAGATCCGATTCCAGGTGGTACGGGATAGTTTGTACAGTCAGCAGCAGAAGGAATTTTTCTTTTAAGGAATGGAATATAAACAAATGAACTTTGCAGAATATCTGCAAATATCTACATTGGGCCTGACAAATTTTATCATTCATTTTTGTTAACCCAATTATATCACAGTGTATTTCACTGCCCTTTTTTTAGTTTCTGGTAGCTCATGTAGCTCACTGTATCAGACCTAAATATTCTGCACTGTCATCAGTCCCAACCTTTGAAAAAACAGGGATCAGGAAGAGAGGGGAGGGGGAGTTGCCCTTCCTTTCCTTAGTCACAAATTAAGGTTTAGGATTAAGAAATTAAGATAAACCCAGACAGCGAGATCTAATTTTTGAGTCATACTTAGTTTTTCAGGCCTTTTCCATGCCCATTAAAGGCCATACATCCATTTTTTCTTAATTGTAAGCCAAAACTCTCACATAACCACATGATTCTAGGAAGTGGGACTGTATGAGAAACAGAAAATGTTGTGATGTGCACAATAAACCTGTGCCGGTTGGCCACACAAGCCTTAGACTGTGAGTAACAACAAGTTTTCCGTGTGTTTGCATTAGTACCTTCCTATTCAGCACCCACACAATTCCTGTGGCTTTGGGTGTGTGAAGCTATTTTTCCACAAGGGAGAGGGAAGGGGTCCCCGCTGGTGTTTTCCCACATTTACATTTCTTACAACATTTTATTTATATCTGATACTTTTTGCTTCCAATAGCAAACTTGTCTCGTAGCTTCTTCGATCTAAGGACACCAGTTAAATATCCAAGAAAAAATGGTTTGTTCCCTGAGAAGCTGGGTTAGGGGAGGGTTGTACCAAAACCTGTTTTTCCCCCACACATCCCTACATCCCTTTTGGATGGATTTTCTTTTTTCTTTAGATGCAGTTTTCAATACAAAGTTCCATCACTGTTACAGTATTGCCAAGTATTTTTGGTTATGATACAAATCTCATCACTTTTTCAAACAAATCTCAGTGCTGGAGTCATAAGGTAATTAAAATTGGTATGGGGAGCTAAGGCTGAAAACATGCATTCTGAGGGCACAACACAAGGATAAATGTGTGATTTTGTTGTTGTGGTTGCTATCTCATGGGATTCTGAACCCAACAATTTTTTATTGTCCTCTCAATTGGTGGTGCAATATTGAAGGCAGAGCATGACACAGTTTTCTGCTGTTGTTAAGGCTGATGACATTGTGCTGTCACTACCATGGAATGATATACAAGTGCAAGTTTATGGGTATTTTAGCATTTCTTTTTAGTTGCGTAGGATGTACTTTATCTATTGATACAAAAGTAGGATTTTGCCAGTATATTTCTGGCTGGGTATATATCAGTGTTTAGCTTGTCAATTATCCCACAGTGCTAAAATGCTCCAGCTTTATCTTCTGTGGGGCTCTGACAGCTACCAGAAATCTGACAATTTTCAAGGTGGAACTTGATCTGGCTGTGAAAGAGGTTCTATTACGTGTTTGCCTCAGACAGGATAACTTTGGAGCCCCTCTCTGCAGGGCAGGACAGTTTGTTGCAGTTCAGTTTGCTGAATATTGTTCATCCTTATCTGCCTGTAGCTTAACTGTGCTCGGGATGGGTACAGGTAACGTGACAACAGCTGTGCTCACAAATGGTTCCACTGTGCAGTCTGGGCAAGGCCAAGCTTTCAAGTGTGTTTCCAGGTCCTTTGATGTTTCAAGGGCATTTGCATCTGTCAGAATGGTTTGGTGCAAACATGAGTGTTCTTTAATCTGAGACTCAAAAACAGCAGCGTGGGATTCTTGCTCATGCGTCTGTAGCATAGTAGGAGACTCCGAGATTTCTGCTGCTAACTGGAGAATCTCTCCCATGAAGGTCCTGAATCATCCTGCTCAAAGAGCAACTGGGAACTCCTTGAGTTTGTGGCAAATATGATATCTAGGAATATGTACAGCAAGCTGCTAGCAGACACTTCTGCATAAAATGTCACAGGGAAAGTAATTGGGGAAGTTCTTGCCGCCTTTTGTGCTCCAGATGTTTGTCAGTTGTGTCTCCATCCCCAGAGTTTGTAGAGAGACCGGCACAGAGCAACTTGCCGTGACTCAATACATTACTTTCACTGTGGGAGTTCTGCTGCTCTCCAAGTAGTGCCAATAATCTTTCTAGTGAGCTCCAGCAGTGAGAATCATACACTATTCTTGTTTATTCTCATATTAGAAGACTGCTTATATATCAAGGCTTACCCATTACTTTTATGAATATAAACTTAACCTCTGCTTAGAGTGAACTGAGTTTTTTGCTGTACAGGTGACCCCATTTTATCTTAAGAGTGAATCACTTTTATTGCATCTCTGGGAGGTGCAATATACAATCCAAGCTGCGTTCTTCACTTGCTGTTTGCCAAATGTTCAGTAGCAATTTCCAAGATGAAATTTTGTTCAACCCAAAATCATATTTCTCTGACACTTTTTTTTGTTAGCATTAAGTATTATAATCTAGTTCAGTAGAAACCAATGTAAGAAAAGTATGGAAAAGTATCCTTTTATTTTTTTTCCCCTCAGGTGGTGAGTCATTAGATAATTAATAGACTCAGTGTATCTTGAGTGTGCCTACCATGAGTGAAAGCTGGTGAGATGCGACTGGGTGTGTTAAAACTTGGGCAAACTCTCTGCACTGGTATGACTGGGAGGTCTCACTTGTGTTTCTCAAGCTTCAGTAGCAGCTCAGATGCATTTTCCAGGAGGTCAGGTACTATTGGCAGCTTTGCTTTGTTCTCCCCTGCCTAAGACACCTGAGGCAGCTCCTGATTCCCAGAACATTACCAGCACTGTGTAGCACCGCAGTAGACTCTACATTATTTTGCTTTTTTAGACCACCTTTCTTACTAAGTCCTTTCCTTCAGCAAAGCTCCTTCTGCTCTCCATGCCCTCAAAGCTGACTCCACGAAACATTATTTCCCTCCTTCCTTATCTCTAGCACCCTGTGTTATCTCTTCCTGAGCTCAAGAGTTTTGACCCCCCTCCTTCACCTCCCTTGATGGGTTGTACAGCGATAGAGCAGCCTGGGATGGTGTGTGAAGATTGGTGACTGTTTCTTTGCAGGGAGTTCTGTGCAGTGGGAATCTCTCACGTGGAGGGACACGCAGCTGAGGAAGCCAGCCTAAGCATGGCAGGACTAGCTGAGGAAATATAAAAATTGAAGCTTGTGGCAGGGCAGGTTTTGTGTTCAGTTTCGTGGGTGTCTCATCAAGCTGAAATCCAGTGTGTGGCTTCCTGGGAGAGATGGTGCTGTCCTGCACACTGAGCTCTGGATTTTGTAAGGAGGAAGGCTTGCTCTGAGCTGATTCAAATCATAGAATGTTAAGGAATTGGAAGCGACCTTAAAGATCATCTAGTCCCAAACCCATCTGCTGTGGGCAGGGACACCTTCCACTTGACCAGGTTGCTCCAAGCCCCATCCAGCCTGGCCTTGAACACCACCAGGGATGGGGCAGCCACAGCTTCTCTGGGCAACCTGTGCCAGGGCCTCACCACCCTCACAGGAAAGAATTCTTTCCTAATATCTAACCTAAATTTCCGCTCTTTCAACTCATTGTAAAGTGTACCTGAACTGTGTGACCAAGATGATTAAACCAAGCTGAGATAGCAGGAAAAGACTCGGCAGCCTTGTTGTTTTTTGGCTGGGTGTTAGAGCCAAACACGGAGCTCTCTCCTGCCTGAGCTACAGCCCTTAAAGCCATCTTTAGCATTTTTACGCCAGGCTATGGCTGCACCAGTAGGAATAAGCCCAAACTAGGGACTACTTGGGAAAGCCTTTGTTTCAATAAGAAAATGGGTGTCCCTGCCCACGCTGCTCAGACGTTGTTGTGAACAGCTTTCTCCCCTTGCTGCCAGAAGCTCACGGCTGCAACTGGGCCGGAGCAGCTCCATGCCCGCATGGCAGGGCAGGACTTTCTCTGCTGGGAGCGTGTTTGCAGCAGCCTGGGCGTGTGGGCTGTCCCATGGCCCGCGGCAGGGGAGCAGGATGGGGAGCAGGGCCGAGGGCGGCCGGGCGGCACCTGGCACCTCGCAGGGAGGGCCCAAGGTGGCAGGCGGAAAGCTCTGTCTCTTCCTACTTTTGGGGGAGGAGGATCTCAGGGCTCCACTTGTGTGTAGCCTTGCTTCCTGGCTAGCTGAAGGGCTTGTCTGTGCTTGATAGCACTTGTTATTGCTCCTTTCTTGTTTGTTGGAGGAAGGGGGGAGGGAAGCTGAGGTACTTTCTATTTAAAACCAGAAGTGTTTGTCATCTCCGTCCAGGTGAATTAACCCACAGTGGAAGGAAGTACGACATTGATGTTGCCTTTTGTAATCTGGGAAAGCTGTGGATGGATTGTGCTCTCATGCTTTCACTGCTGTCCTGTTCTGCTCACCAGGCCACCTCCTGCACCCTTCCCCTCTCAGATTTTGTGACTGCAGCAGGACCAAGCATCGCCCTTCTGTTTTCATGCTGGCAGGTGGCCAGCTGCTCCCTCTCACTGTTCCAGCTTGGAGGGGTTCTGTGCACCTGCAAGCGCCTACAAGCTGGGTGCATGGTAGCTGAAGTCCTGGTTTTCCAGGCCCTCTTGGGAGAAAAGCATGACTGGCTTTATCTCAACAGGGAACATCAATTTACCTTGTTTCATAGACAGAGCATATGATTGATGGCCAGCCCAACATCTGATCCAGTGAGAGATGTGAAAGATCAGTAAGCCCCAAAAAGGGTAACAGTGAAATACCTTTGAGAGTTTGCATATCCTGCCTAGTGGCAGGTGCTAGATAGGTCCTGTGTGCTGCTCTGTCATGTTATTGGCCCTGCTGAAAATGATAATGGAAAGTTTGCTTTGGGTAGCTGAGCTCCTGGAGGTCTCATGGGCCCTCTGCTGATGGAGCAGACCTGCATTGGGAGTTTAACATGGCAGTGCTCCACAGGCACTCTCTTCTGGTAATTACTGGGTTCTTGTACGTAGCTGCTCTGCATGTGAAGACTACAGGTGCTGTCAGTCTTGTTTCATTATTTCCTCTTCCATCTCCATGAAATCCTTATTGCAGACACCTGTCTTCTACTATGGTGCACCCAGCCTTTGACTGGGAGCTTAACAGTTTCCCTGGTGGGATGCATAAGCCCTCCCCTCCTGTCTCTGCAGAAAGTTTGCCTGCTCCTTCTCCTGCCTCGCTTCCCAAAGCTCCTCTCTTGCTCTCCCTGAGGTGTGCAAAACACCTGGCAGTAATATGATGAGACAAATCTCACTTGGCAGCTTCCAGTGTTGATGTGCTGTGCACCTCCCTCTACCCTGCCTCCCAGTATCATCATGGAACTGCTCCAAATGCAGCTTTAAACTCGTCCTTTCACCTGTCCAAATCCTTGCAACAGAGCCGTGGAAGTGGAAACTGGGATTTTGAGCTTAATAAGAGGAAATTCAGTGCTGTGTATGTCCATGAAACCGCACAGTGAGCAAGAGTTCTTCTTCCCCTGACAAAGTGTGGGCTTGAGTTTGAGGACCTTACTATTCAGACCTTTATGAGCCATCCTATCTTTAGTAATAGTAAACCTTCCTTAGGCAGCAGCTTGTGTCTCCCTAAACAGTCTCTCTGCTCCTGGGGGGCCTGTTTTTGAAAACTGTCTGTATTAGGTATGAGAAGTAGTACTTTTCTAGGCCTGGAGCTGAGGAGACTCAGGTGAGGTAGCTAGGAGAGTCAAGAGCAGTGTAGCACAAGAGTGATCTGATGTGGAACCTTTGAAAAGACAGTTTAGCAGCATCCAGGTGGTTTAGTAGCAGCTGACAGCAGCAAGACCTGGCGAAAACCCCATGGGAACTCCATGAATGGACACATCTCTTTGAAACACACAGTTTGTTGAAATTGTAACTATTACAACTGCTCACTGCTTGGGAGGGAAAATCCAAATTGCTGAAAATCCCTGGTTTTGGCCTGGTTTTGTAAGAAAACTGTCTTTTCACTATAAACAAAAACTAAAGATTACATGAGAAAAAATACACAGGAAGAAGTTAACTGGTAAGTTAACTCAATTGGCTAACTCAGTTATTTTCCTCATATTTTTTTAGAATTGAGGTTGTTCAGCCTGGAGAAGGGAAGGCTCCAGCGAGAGCTCATTTCAGCCTTCCAGTACTTAAAAGGGGCATATAGAAATAGGGAGAGCTACTTTTTACATAGGCAGGTAGTCATGGGACAAGGGGGATCTGTTTTAAACCACAAAAGGAGAGTTTTAGATTTGACATTCAAAAGAAATTCTTTAATATGAGGGTGGCAAGGCACTGGCACAGGTTGCCCAGAGCAGCTATGGCTACCCCATCACTGGAAGTATTCTAGGCCAGGTTTTGCTCAAGGGCTCTGAAGAACCTGGGATAGTGGAAGGTGTCCCTGCCCATGGCAGGGGCTTGGAACTGGATGATCTTTAATTCCTCTTCCAACTCAAACCATTCTGTGATTCTGTGATGACAACACCTATGATGAAGGTGTATAAAGTGCTTCAGTTCTAACCCCAGAGCATGCGCTCCTTGCCTTCAGAGCAGGTGTTTTGTTTCACTTGACGCAAGGGAAAATAGAAGCTAAACCAGCTTTCAGGCCAGGTGTGCCCTGGCCATGGAGCTAACTAGGACAATTAGTTCAGATGTTAATTATGCCCTTACTTCTTTTACTTTCTGTGTGGGATCAGAAGTTGGTACTTGTGACTACAGAGCCACTCTAGCACAAGGAAATCACCACAGAAGAAAAGGGAGGGAGCCACAGTGGTTTGTCTCTTTCTCAGGTATTTTCCAGGTAGGGATTGTGGGTCACAGTAGAAGCCAGAAAGATAAAAGTGGTGAATCAGATTCTTCCGTCCTTTCACAGACATATCCCAAATGTGCATTCCCTAGTGCTTTGTCATGTCTGAACTTCAAATGCAATAGTGGATGGGAAATTCCACTATATCCTTTGGGAAACTGTCCAACAATCCTGAGATGGCTTTTTTTGTTTTTTTTTCTTTCCCCCTCCCTAAAAGAGGGGTGACGTAGTTTCTCTTTATAGTCTGTAGACTAGTCCACACACACCAGAGCTACTCCTCTCAACCCATGTGGTTTACAGCCTTCAAATATCTTGTGTCATGTGTCATGTCCTCGTTACCTGTTAATCAAATTCTTACGTTCCTGTGTCTTGTTAATTAATTTCTGCGATCATTTGCAATGAGGTCCAGACCTACACAGAGATCTGTAAAGAGAGCCATCAGCTCCAAAGAACAGGCAAAAAATCAGAGAGAACTTGAAGACTCAGCTAGAAGAGGCTAGGAGTATTTGTCCATCATGCCCCAGGAAAATTAATGGAGATTTTTGATAGTTTTCTTGTTCTCTGGATGCCTTCTGGTACCCCCTTTTGGGTCTGAGGTAACCAGCCATGGCCACCACTTTTCATAAGCTGCCCTGCAGCTATTGCAGAGAGCTCAGCACCTCTGCTCTTCGACCAAAGTCACTTTGCATGTGAAACTAAAAAGACACCAGTGGGTTTGTTTTGGTGTTACTCTCATACTGCAAGCTTACATCTGGTGTTTGCCTATTTTCAGTCTTTGTGTTTGTTTCCCAGCTCTTATCACCCACTAGGTATGTGGTGTTGGTTTTGTTTTTGGTTTTTACCAGCTGCAGTAGAAGCAGTGAATTAGATCCATCGTATCATTGTGAAGTAGTAACAGAAAAATGCATTTTTCTTCAGCAGGATGTGTCACTGATGGAGTCTGAAGAAACCAGTGAGGGAGGTACCACTCCCCCAGGAGCCAGCAGTACCACTGGGGAAGCCTGGGATTCTTCAGCCGTGGAAGGAGAGCATCATGCCACTCACACAGCAGCCGAAATGAGCACCTGTCCATGTAACTCTGCAAAGGGAGCAGAGCTCAGCACGCCCAAGGACTGCCTTGCTGCTCCAGGGAAAGCAGCAGAGATGCTGGGCAGACCCTCTAACTCTATGCAAAAAGTGCCAGCAGGACTGGAACAAGGCCAAGGGGATACAGAGCCTCAAAAGGGACTCTCAGAATTGGAAGGAGAAATGCTTTTAGAGGAGGGTGGACTGGATTATTCTCTGAAACTTAGGCAGTTGGAACTGGTTGACCTGGAAAGCAACCAGGACCCTTCCTCTCACAGCAGAGTCCAGGACGAGCCAGTCCCTGGCAGCCCCATCCTGCAGGCTATGAACCTCAACACTGTATTTCCTCAGTGCCAGGCAGAACTAGCTTTTCATGGCTCAGACCCTCAGGCCCAGCAAACAAAATCCCCTTTGGCTGATGCCATTTCCTCTCAGAGAGAGACACCCAAGTGCTTTTTGGTCTGTAAAACTGTTTCAGAAGGGCATTATAAGGCTGAACCCTTTCTGGATAACATCTCTAAGGATTCTTTGCAGGAGGTTGATGCTGGTGCAGAGAAGGAGCAAAGCACCCAAAAGGTGGCACCAGCACCTGATGAGCAGCCTACCTCAGAGGGGGCTGTAGAAGACACAGCTAAACCTTACACTTCTGAAGATGTTCAGGAAAGCTTAAGAGCACCTCAGGGTTTGGAAGAGAATACAGAATCTTCCCATCAGTTGTCTTCCACCTTAAGACGTGACAGCCAAATGAGTTCACTACAAGCAGAAGGAAACACCCCAGCTGGTGAAACAGGGAATGCCAGCAGGGTCAAAGACCAGGGAATGGTTCCTAAAGAGCACTCATCTGCTTCCAAATGCCTTCATCTAGAAGATGATCACAGAAAGACTGAGGGCAGACCTGCCCCTTCAGCAGAGAGTGCTTTCCAAGGAAAGAGTACTGCTAAAAGGACGGAGGAAGTGAATGCTTCACAGCATAAGGAGCCAGCTCAGGAGGAGGCAGTGTCTGAACTTCAGCAGGAAGAGGAGGAGGAAGAGTGCAAAGAGCAGAATCTGCCAGAAGGCGGCAAACCTTTGGAGCTTAAAGGTCAGAAAAACAAGGAACAAAAGGAGCAGGAACAACTGCAGAGGGAAGAGCTCAGACTGGAGGAAGAGCTCAAACTAGAGGCTCTATCATCAGCTTTTGGGCCAGAGATACCTTCTGTTCCCAGGCATACTGTGGATGTGTGTGGTTTGGAGTATGTTTCATTGTCTGAGCAAACAGGATCAGCATTTCCTCCTGGGGAACCTGTTTCTGTGGATCAGCATCCTGGTGAGGATGTGCTGCTGCAAGCCAGTGTCACAGAAGCAGGTTCTGGATGTCAGCCACCTGCTGTCGGCCCTCTGTCCTCAAATCACCTGAAGCCAGGGGGGAAAACTCCACACATGTGCCATGTCTCTGACCAGGCAGAAGACCTGGAGGACTCTGGCCGCTTTTCCATCGGTGGTCAGGATATTGGAGAAGCTCACTGGGATGATAAGACACGACTGGGCAGGGAGAGTGAGCACAGTGATGGTCATGGAAAAGCTGTCCAGAGGTTTGATAAAAGAGAGGCACCACTCTGTGGAAGGGTGACAGCACCTTTCAGCTCAGAGAACCCAGAGGCTCCTCTTCCAGCACACCCTTCCTCTGGTACCAGTAACTTGGAGCCACCTGATCCCATAGATCTTCATCCCATTACAGGAAAAGCTGAGCTTTGGGACTTCATTCCAGCTTCCCCCTCAGAGCTCACCTCAGCAGCATCAGCATCTGTCTCAGAGCAGGAGGGTGCCAGAACAGCCTCTGTGACCCCCGAGCACTGTCCTCGCACCCTCCTGAACGAGCTGCCAGACTCTGCAGGAAAGCCACCCAACCAAGCTGCTCCTGCAAAAGGGTGGGACCCAACACCAGCAGAAACTGCTGTTGTAAGGACAGATGGAGGGGAGGTCAAGACTTCCCATGAGCTCCTTACTTCTGAGGAAGGCTTTCATGAGGACCTTAGTGGCCCAAATTCTTTCTCTGTGATGTACACGAGCTCCCTTCCTCTACAAGGAAGCCTTCCTGGGGATAGGCGGTCTGTGGCTAGTATTGCAGGGCCTCTGGAACCATCCCAAACACCAGGAAGGACTTCCACTCCCCTGAGCCACCCAGAGACAATTCAGCAAAACTCCCCCGAAAAAAGTGCCATTATCCAAGGAAAAGAAACGGGAACAAATGTGGATCATAAAGCACAACAAGTGCCTTTATTTGCTGAGCCTGACTGCAGTTTCTTCCAAAAAGAGCCTGGATCCAGAATTTCCAGTGTCCTGAGCACCCTAACTTGGCCCTCCGAAGACAATACGGTCCTTGCTGAGAACCAGCAAGGACAACCTGTGTCCCCTGTGTCCCACTCAAGCCTACCTCTGGTGTCTGAGCCTGATGCCAAACAGCTTCGTCATCCTCCTTCCCACGTCCAAAGGCCCCGTCAGCCTCAGGCCCCTGCACTCCATGCAAATCACCTCGTTCCACCTCCAGCCCTCGAAGGTTACCAGCCACTGGCCCCTAGACTACACTCCAGGCCCCCCCTCAGCTCTGGGATGGATGATGATAAGCTGGGAGCCATTCACCCTGCTCTAAGCCATCCTCTCCAGACTGCCACCTCTGCATCTGATTCCAACTCTCTGGCCTCTGCTTCTGATGGAGAAAGTCTAGCAGAGAGAGATGACCTTGTTCCAGTAAGTGGAGAGTGGGATCTCAGTGACTCAGGTCCCCATGATACAGAGACTTCTGATGACTCAGGGGTCAGTTTGTTGACCAAAAGTTTTTCAGCTCTTGGAAGCGAAATGTTGGTTGGCTGCTCTGACACCAGCCCTGAAACAGCGGATCACCACATGGATATAGAGAGTGGGAAATCCTCACCTGACCACCCTTCTTGGCCCTCATTGGAAGGCTTGATAACATCCCCAGACTCCAAGAGCAGAGACTCTGCACAGCTCCTTCCAATGCTTGCATTCACCAATCCAATTCACTTCTTCCAGCTCAGCCCTCCATCGCCGCCGACCACCAGAACAAGCTGCCAGGACGAGGAGCTGCGATGGGAGCAGCCTGCAGGCAGCTTTGGTGTGGACAGAAAGAACATCCAGGCTCCACTGGCAGTCACAGAGAAAACAGAAGGTGAGAGGAGGGTCAGACAAAGGCTGGAAGGAGGAGAACAGCCAAAGGAAGAAATGGCCAAACATGCACCCTTGGGAAAATCATCAAGTTGGCCAGACAAAAAAAATATTGGGGTAGCTGTGCAGGAGCCAGCAGCCAATCAAGAAAACCCAATTAAAAGCCGAGTAAAAACCAAGGACTGGCACCGTCAGGGCCTGAAGAGGATGTCAGTACCACCGGACATCTTGCAGCGTGAGTCCTCTCTTCCATTTCCCTTCTTCCTTCCCCCCTCCAATTTGGTGCAGTTATCAAAAAGTAGGATTAAATTAAATAGACAATGTGATGGAGAGGCATGAGAGCTGAGAGCTTAGCACGGCTCTTGTGCCTTTCTGGTGATATTACTTGCTCCAGCCCTCTTCTATCCTGCCCTAAGCTTCCCTTTCCAGCTGTCCCCTCCCTCCTCTCTGCTGCCCTGTGCATCCTTGAGTAGGGATGCAATGCTGGGGCTCAGTCCCCCCATTCCACACTAATACCTGCAACAATAAACTTATTTCATGGATCCCTGAGGCAGTAAGGAAGAACCATGCACACATGCTCAGTAGCCCATATCTCTTATCACTTGTTTATTTGCTGCCTCCCCTTATTTTGCAACTGGCACTTTTAGGTTCCCACTTGACCTTCTAAAAAAGATGATTTTCCTGTGAGCGCAGGATTTGAGAGTACAGATAAGAATGCAAATTTGTCAAACCCAAGGTCCCAGCTTGCACAGAAGTCAAATCACTGATGTCACAAGTTGAAAACATGCATCTTCTGTAATGCAGCTCATTCAGCAGTACTTGCTGTCAGGATGTATGTCTTTACTATATCTTATGTGTACTTTAAATAATTGCTTCTTTTCAGCTCTTACTTTACTTTGAAGCTCTGCAACATGCTGGATTTTTGACACAGAGGAAAAGGAGGGGTTGTGGAGGGGTGTAAAAGGTTTAGCAGAACTTGAATCAAGATTTGTTCATATATTTGACCTGTAAATTCTTGGTTCCAAATTTTAAAACATTCAAGGCAACAGAACTGTCTTTCCCCTTACCCATAACTGCAGCTCAGTCTTTGGGCTTTCGTCCTTTTTCTGCTTCCACTTATTTCATTCTACTTAGAATTTCATCACACCTTATTTGATTAAATCCCTCACAAACCAAAAGGCAAAACTATGCTTTCTCAATTTTTACACTTTGGCTCCCCTGATCTCCTGATGCCTGGCCCAAGTAGCTGAAAGTGTAAGGTCTGCACCAAAAAGGGCACACACTGGAGAGGGAAGCTCTTAGAGTTACTGTCGTTGCCTAAAATGTCAGCCTTTTTCTTTGTGTGAAAAGTAAATATGGCTAACAGATGTAAATTGTAAGTAATGTCAAGGATTATTAAAACTAGAATGTTTCTGACCCAGAAATAAATTTCATGAGGGCACCTGTACTCCAACTCAAGACTGCCCCTTAGGTGGTGTATAGGTAAGTGGTATCTGTGTATCATTTAGATTGTAGCTTGACTCTAAAAATGGACTGATGTGTTTACTTTCCAATTGTCTTCTATGCAGAGGTTTCTTCTGTTCCTTCAGAGGAAGAAGCTCCCAAGGCACACAGGGAACCACCAGTCAGCTCAGAAACAGTTATAATGCGGTGAGTCTTTCAAAGACCCTGAGAATTTGCCCTGATCCCTGTGCAGCACAGACACCTCCATTGTTTCTGAGTTACCAAAGATGATGATAAGGAGTGGAAAATTATAATTAAATGCCCTAGGCCTGTGTTTCAGTCTCTGCTCTCTTGAAGAGGACCCTACTGCAACAGAGGTATTTCTGTGCCTTCAGGACAGCCTCTCCATCAAGCCAAACTTTCCCCTTTGTCAAGTAAAGCTTGTGGAGCTTGAGCTTGTTGAAAAAGGAGAGGTCCCTGGTGTGACAGAGCAGTTCCTAAGGTTTGGATGAACCATTTCTGGTGCTGTGCCCTTCGTTCACTCTGTGTTTTGAAATCCTTATTCCCTGGCAGAGAGAAGAAACCTGCAGACACAACGGAGAACTTCAAGCGCCGGCACTCCAAACTGATCAACTCCTGTAAGTGCCTCCTGCCTGGGGTGCTGTGGCAGCCCCCTCTCCCCACTCCTCTCTGACCCTTGCAGTGAGCACAAAGGAGAGGGACTCCTGTCACGTGGTGGTAGTGAGGATGGAGTGTTAGAGAGCAGGGAAAGCAGCTGGAGCCCTGCAGTACACTTGGGCAGCTGAGGAGCTTTGCCTGAATTTGGCTGTCCCAATCCGGGGCAGAGTTTTCTCCAGGTTGAAGCAGAGGGTGAGTTGCTACTACAGAAAAGATAAATGTATGTGTCTTTCTTCACAGCAAGACTGCTGTATCAGGAGTACAGTGATGTAGTTCTGAACAAGGCCATCCAAAGCCAGAAGAGAGCGGATTATCCAGAGGATATAGAGTCAAGTTTCCCAAGTTCCCCAAGGCTACGGAGGAAAGTGCTGTCTCCCCAGGACTCATATTTGCAACGTCTGTCAGTCTCATCTAATGCATCCCTCTGGCAGGACATCCCCATGATACGGGGCAGCAGAATGCTGCTCAACATGTCCCGTGAGGAGCAGAGGCTGCAAGAGGTAAGGGACAGATGTGACACAGTAAATGGGTGGTCTGGGGTCAAGAAAGAGTGTCTGGAAGAGGGGTTAAAGCAGAGAGCAAGAACTGATGTGGGAATGCAGGTGGTTGAAGCAGAGGTCACCTCTACCCCTGGAAGCAGCATGGGGTATGAAGTAGAGCAGTGCTGAAGCACTGAATTTTAGAGAAAAGCAGCACTGAAGGACAGACTCTGCACCATATCAGTAACTCCATGAAAACAGGCACAGGGAAAAGGGGGAACAAGATAAAGAGTTATGAGTATGCTCAATGAAAAAGGGAGTATAAAAGTAGAAGACTTGCAGCACTCTCCCACACATAAGCTTGTGAGAGATGCTAATAAAACCACAGTAAATTGTATTTTCTGTGGTATAATGTGCTAAACTCACACAGATTGACCTGTGTGAGTTTAGCACATTGACCTGTGTGAGCTGCAGGGCTGAGAGGAGACAGGGAGATGTATGGATTCAGCACAATGGCACAGAGAAACTGGGTAAGGAAAATGAGAGGATCTGAGAAGTGGACAGGACGACCCAGAGAAAGAGGTGAGAACAACAGCATGGGAAACATGATGGAGGAGAAAAAGATGCATGGTGCAGATGCTGGACTTTATGGGAGCTTGTAAAATGGGGAGCCTTGTGAAAGGTGTTGAGAGGAAATAAAAAGTAAAATGAGAGCAAGTAGCTGTTTTTAAGTCATACCACAAGTCCATTTTCTAAAGAAAGTCTGTAATAACATGCTTGCCCTTCATTTCTAAAGCCTCTCTTCTGTAATTACACCCTACTTGCATCATGTGCTGGGAGGTTTTCTGCTTTGCCCTGTCTCCTCTCCGTAAGATTTCTCACAGACTCGTGCAGTGTGCTGATGCTGTGCTCCCTTGTTTTCTCTCTCAAGGCCAAGTTTGAGTTGATAATATCTGAGGCGTCCTACCTGCGCAGTTTGAACGTGGCAGTGGATCACTTCCAGCGCTCGGCAGAGCTCCAGGCGATGCTCACCAACCAGGAGCGCCAGTGGCTCTTCTCCCGCCTCTCCGATGTGCGCGATGTCAGTGCCAGGTGAGACGCGGCCCTTCGCTTCCAGGACTGACAGGCACGTGGTGCTTCCATCAGGAGCATTTCTCACCACTCTTCTGCGTGCTCACTGTTCAAGGCAGATGCAGCACTTAGTGATGACACACCAACACTGCCTGGAAAGGAATATTTGCCTTTTTAGGTGACAGGGCAATGTAAATTTTGGTGTTAAATCCCAGATATTATGGCTCAGTTGTGCACAGAGCTCATTGCAGGGGATCAAAATGTTCCAAATGGTAATGTAGCCTTGTGCCACTGCTTTCAACTACAATTCAACTTGACTAACTAGACCCCAACCCAAACCAGGTCCTGCCAAATACAAGACAAAAGGGGCAACTGCATGAGCCCTGATGAAAAGGGGGGGGGAAGGGAAAAAAAGTAAGTTACAACCATCACTTGACAGAAACTAATGTGAATCATTAGAGCATAAGTCATGAAACGTGGACATGACCCCACATGCAGAGAATCCTATATGTTGTAGGATTCTGTTCTGCTTTTCCTTCTGCAAGGCTTGGCTACATAAATCACTGAGCTGGTAAGGTTTGCTGCTACCTTTTCCATTTATACCAGCGGGATTGTTCTGGTGAGGTCTCAGTTCCCAGCTGTTTCCTGACCATGCCTGTAGAAGCGTGACCTCTCAAGAATAGAGATCTTTTGCCCCTGCTTTTTCCTTGCTGATACCAAGCCCTAAATTGTTATTGTCCAGACATTACACTCTGTCTAGAAAAAAAGATCTGTCTTGTGCTTATCTGTGGGCTCTCACAGTTTTAGAAGACTAAATGACACTGATATTTCCCTCTCCTTTTATGGCACCACATCCATGTGCTGCAGTTTCCTCTTTGACTTGGAGGAGAAATTTGAAGAGGACATGTTCACCTTCCATGTGTGTGACGTGGCTCTGAAACACGCCCCTGACTTCCGCCGGGTGTATCTGCCATATGTGACAAACCAGACATACCAGGAGCAAACCTTCCAGAGGTTACTGTAAGTTTTTCTCATTTGTTACACCCTTTTCTCTCATACTTCCTTGAATATTGACCCTTTCAAACAATGGGGAATGCTGCAGGAATTGGCTGTTAAGCAGTGCTCTCGCTACGCCGCCAGAAGAACCTTCCTCAGTTCAGTGGCATTTGGGACAGCAGGACAGAGTTCCTTCAGGCTTCTCTCCCTTAGTGTTGGAGAGGAAAAGAATACTTAATAGCTGATCTTGTTGCAGACTGTTCTCTGTCTGCCCTCTACTGAAGAGAGCAAAAATGACTGTGCTGGAAAATGGTTTTTCAGGCCACCAAGAACCAGAGTGCAAACCACCACAAAACCAACACCATGTCCCCATGAGAGGAGCAATACTGACAGAGGGAGTTGAAATCTAGATGTTACTTCTGGCTTTTACTCCAGAGGGCTGTGGAAAGAGGAAAGAGATCATAACAGCTGTACTGCCATCCTGTAGCTGTTAGAAGCCCATATTTGCTCTTCAGCAGCAGAGTGGTGCAGTTTCTTGACACCTCTTGCCCCAGGGACAAAACCTGACTGTTGGGAGTACTCCAACATTCCCTGAAATCTGATACTAGGAAGGTTATTTATTTACTCTGATGCCTGGATGTCTTTTTTTTTCTTTGCCACTCCCACAGAAATGGAAATGCAGGGTTCCAGCAAGTCCTGGAGAGACTGGAAAGTGATCCACTATGCCAGCGCCTCTCACTTAAATCCTTCCTCATCCTCCCCTTCCAGCGCATCACTCGACTCAAGCTCCTCCTACAGGTAACTGTGGTGATTCTCTGCTTTCCCTCAAGTTTCCCTCAAGCTGTCTCTAGGAGCAGCTGAGGGAGCTGTGGGGGCTCAGCCTGGAATAAAGGAGGCTCAGGGGGAACCTTCATGCTCTGCACAACTCCCTGACAGGAGGGGGCAGCCAGGGGATGTCGGGCTCTGCTCCCAGGGAACAAGGGACAGGACAAGAGGAAATGGCCTCAAGCTGTGCCAGGGGAGGTTCAGGTTGGACATCAGGAAGAATTTCTTCCCACAAGGAGTTGGCAGGCATTGGAATGGGCTGCACAGGGACATGATGGAGTACCCATCCCTGGAGGTGTGCAGGAAATGATGGATGTGGCACTGCGTGAGGCAATGCTGTTTGTGAATCATTTAGGGCTTTGTTGTGACACTACTTTAATTCTACTCCAATAAAGAATTTATGGAGTCTTCTCAGAAAATGCTGATTTACATTTTATTGAACTTTTTGACTTCCTGCTAGGAGAACAAAGCAAGGGTTCCTTGGCTGCCCTCTGGAAGGCAGCCTGTATCTACTCTTTGCCTGCAATGTTGACTAATAAGAAGCCTTCCAGACAGGGAACCAGCCAGTCCCTAATGAATTGATTTTGAGCTCTTTCTATGAAATTCTTCTTTTTGATTATTTGAGCCTCTTTTTAATAGGAGAAAAGGACACTTCTATTCTGTTCATAAACCCATTTGTGTTTTAGCTAGTGGTTGCTTCCTATGCCATGTAACTTCCATGTGATAATTAATATAATTTTGATTTCCGAGAATGTCCTAGTCAGTGTGACTTATCAGTGACGTTCTGCATCTCAAATTTTTGGCCTTGTTGTCTCCACATGTCATCATCTACTTCTGTTTTATTATTTCTCCTACTCTTCAGTGGTGGTGGTGTCCACCTTTCCCTGTTTGCATCATGAAAATCATCTTTTCTCACGCAGAATATCCTGAAAAGAACTCGGCCTGGGTCTGAGGAGGAAGTGCAAGCAACGCAGGCCTATGATGCACTTGAAAAGGTAAAGCTGCCAATCCTTTCTGCAGCCTCACCTTTGTCTCTAATTAATCATCAGTTCCCACCCTTGCCCCTGCAAGAAAATCTTGCTTTAAAAAACCCCACAGCATTACTCTATTGCATCCCTTCCTCTTATCCTGTTTATTATAGAGGCAAGGTTTGAAGTTTTCTGGGACAAATTGTTACCTAAAATTTGTACAGCCTCATAAGGTGGATTGTTCTGTCTAGTGATGATTTGACCTTCCAAAGGAGGGCCACCAGGATGGTGAAGGGCCTGGAGGTGAAGACACAAAAGGAGTGGCTGATGTCACTTGGTCTGTTCAGATGGAGAAGAGGAGGCTGAGGCCTGAGCTCACAGCAGTTCTGCAGCTTCCTCACAAGGAGGGGCAGGCACTGATGTCTGCTCTCTGTGACCAAGGACAGGACCCAGGGAATGGCTGGAGCTGTGTCAGGGAGGGTGAGGCTGGGTATCAGGAAAAGGTTCTTCCCCCAGAGGGTGCTGGGGCACTGAACAGGCTCCCCAGGGAATGGGCATGGCCCAAAGGCTGCCAGAGCTCCAGGAGTGTTTGGACAACACTCTCAGGGATGCACAGGATGGTATTGCTGGGGTGTCTGCACAGGGCCAGGAGCTGGACTCAATGATCCTTTTGGGTCCCTTCCAACTCAGAATATTCTCTAATTGTAATACATACTTTTTTTGCAGGAGAATGCCTAAGGAATTGTAACTTATGCTGACTCCTGAGGGGCTCCTAGGAGTACTACTGATCCCACCAGGCAGTTCTGCTCCCACCTCACTGATCATCTGTTTTCCTCTGCAGCTCATCAAGGACTGCAATGAAAATGTCCAGCGCATGAAGAGCACTGAAGAGCTGATCTACCTCAGCCAGAAGATTGAATTTGAGTGTAAGGTGAGCTCATCCATTCCCTGGGCCTTGCTCTAGCCTAATGTATTTTCTGTCTTTCCCCACAAAGCCACTTTTTGTTCTCTCCTCTCTGATATACACAGAGCTGCTGAACCAGAACATCATCCACAGGCCAGCTCTTCATCAGTGCTTCCCTTGCCCAATCATTCATGCCACCCTTCACATGAAGGTCCCTACCATAACTTACACCTCTCCAGCTGGAGAACTGAAAGCACAGATCCTCTAGAGAAAGGCAAAAATGCAAATCCCAAACTCAGAGGGACTCATTTTCTTGTGCATAAATACTTATTTTTGTCTTACAGATATTCCCACTCATCTCACAGTCAAGGCGACTTGTGAAGTGTGGCGAGTTGACAGCACTGGACTTCAACAACCTGAGTCCAAAATGGAAAGTCACCACCCGGCCCATCTACCTGCACCTTTTCAATGACTGTCTGCTCCTGTCTCGGCCCAAGGAGTGAGTGCTTCAACTCAATTCTTGCTGCCCCTTCTAAAATACCTGTCTCTTTCGGGGTCTGTGCTTTGGTGACAGAGTCCTTTCCCTCTGCCTGCCAGCAAGTGGCAGCCTTTGTCAAGTCACTCTTCTGTCCTGACCTGATGAGAGTATTATGCAAGTATGTGGAAATTGATAGTCCAAACTCTTCATTACATATCATAATATAGAAAGATATCTTGTGGTCCCTAGCACAACACTTCTATTCTGCCTTTGCATCTCTACAATGTGAAACATTGAACAATAACCATTTATTCTACTTTTACTTGGTAAATAATTTCTTCCTAAAGCACACTATGAGGACTAGTGAACGTGCAAATCACTGGTTTGTCAAGAGAGTTGTTGGTTGGTTTGTGTTGGGGTTTTAGGGGTGGTGGGTTTGTTTTTAAGATGTAAGCTACCAAATAAAATTCTGACAGGACAGAGATTAGTATTTCTAGCCTTTTCATTAAATCCCTTCTCTCTCTTCTCTGGCTGCCTGAGACTTCTAACAAGAGCACTGCTTAGGATGTCTGAAGCAGATGAAGACTCATCAAAAGCTTTTTGCTTTCCTGACATCAGCAGATCACATGGACTCACTTTGTAACCATCATCACCTTAAAACTCACACCTTGTTTTGTTCCTCCTCTTCACCTGCAGGGGTGGACGTTTTGTTGTGTTCGACCACGCTGCTTTTTCGGATGTGCGTGGGGAGAAGTGCGAGATGAAGCTCCACGGGGCAAACAAAAACCTCTTCCGTCTCTTCCTGCTTCAGAATTACCAGGGAAAGAGAGTGGAGTTCTTGTTTCGGACAGAGACACAGTAAGAGCTCAAGTTTACCCTTGGTATATCCTGTTACCATGACCAGACACCTCCTAGGAACCTGATGGTCGTCCCTCAGCTACTCAAATGCTGAAATGCCAAATGCAGCTGCTGAGCAGAAGTCTTGAAAAACATCCTCCTGCTGTAACTATTTCCTTGTGAACCACCTTCCTCCTCTCTCATCATAGCTGCTCATACAATACTACCACATTATGTCATACCATCAGCCTCCAAAAATGGGAATTTTTGCCTTTTCTCACCTCCTTTCTCTGCTTCCCTTTGTGTGAGCAAACACCCCCACACCCCATCCCACCTCATTTCAGTCACCAGACTGCTGTCCCTCACACCGAATGCTGACACCTATCCTGTGCTGTTTTCCAGCAGTGAGAAGCTGAGGTGGATCTCTGCTTTGGCTCCTCCGCGGGGAGAACCGGATCTCCTGGAATGCCCTGGTGAGACTGCTCTGCTGCTGCAGCAATGGGGGTGGGCTGGCTCACAGGAGTCACAGGCACTGTGAGCTGGGACACCCCAGAATGATTCCAAGGCAGAATACTCTGGGTTTTGTAGATAAAGAAGATACTCATGGGCTTTCCCTCAGTGCCAGGTTCTGCCAGTTATTTTACCTATTTTAACTCCTCGTTTAGATGAAGACCTGTAGTGTCCCTTCCAGTTCTCTGCTTTTTATTTGGGCAGCTCCTTAATCTCCAGGTCCTCTGCAGCTGATGCCCACAGGTTTACTCTTGCTTTCCTCCCCTTCAGATGCACCACAGGTTCAGTGCATAAAGACTTACAAGGCTCGGGAAAATGATGAGCTGGCTTTGGAGAAGGCAGATATCATCATGGTTATGCAGTACAGCAATGATGGTGAGTAGAATGAACAATGCCTGTCTTAAACTGTTGGATTGAGAGGACAAAGGGATTCTTCATCTTCTTTAGGACACTTTATTTGGAAGCTGAAAGGGGATCTTTTCCTTTGCTCTTAGGGTCTTCTTGGAGGGGGCTTTTTTTTTGGGAAACAATGAAAAAAACACATGGCTTTTGCCTCATCTTGTGCTTTTCCCTACACCACAGGGTGGATGGAAGGAGTAAAACTCTCAGACCGGGAGAGAGGCTGGTTCCCCTCAGAACATGTGGAAAACATCTCCAGCAAACACGTGCGGCAGAAGAACCTGAAGGAGGAGCAACGGGTGAAGAATGCCAAGCAGCAGGTCTTCTGCAGGAAATAAGATTCTGTTTGGACCTGTACAGTCTCCCTGCCATGGGGAAACCACAGCTTTTCTATCGTGCCTCAGAAGAAATGCCTCTGCGAAGAGCATAATACACAGCACTTTGACAGGACCAGGTGCTTTTTGCCAAAGAAAGCGGGAATTCAATCAGGAAAATCTTCCTCTGTGTCAGCAGGACTACGGCAGCAAGAGGAGGAATAAAGGTTGCATGTATTGCTTGCTTTGTGGTAGTAGGGAGGGACTTAAATCAGAGGTCTGGGGTCTGGACTTCTGCAAACATATTCCTGGTTTTGCCACTGACAAGTTGCGGGACCTTATGCAAGTCACTTCAGAGTTCTGCCTCAGTTTTGCCATCTGCAAAATGGGGGTAAACTTACCTACCTCACTGCATGTTGTGAGGCTAAATTCACTAGTATTAGCAGACTGAGAGCTTCGAGTTCCTGAGAAGGAAGGTGCTAAGTGCAAAGCACAACAGAGCTGAGGCGAATATTCTGTTTGAATATCCTCTGGATACCTTCATGGTATTGATCTCCATAGTGTAATTTCTATTTAGAGCAATTTACATATTAGATCATGCAAGTCTACTGGGGTCTAAATAGGCAAATATTCCACTGTACCCCAAATCCACTGAATTATCCATTGTACAAAATCCACTGGAATTAAGGAAAGTTTTCAGAGGCCACTGTGATGATTTCCCCCACATAAGAGGTATCATGTTGAGGAATCTGCTTCACAAAGGTCACCTCTCTTCTGAACAAGCATCCCATTAAGCCATCTGAACTGATCCTTTTTTTCCACTCTGCCTCCCCCTGGATGTAGATCAGTGACTTTTGACAAAGATTTGTATTTTGTGTTGGTACATGCCCCATACAAAATAACCAGGACTAGGCAAATGCAATGAAGTGGCACTTTCCTGCTGCTCTTACTCTGATTGCTGATGTGGTATTGCATGCACCATTTTGCACACTTACGGAGAACACTGAGATATTTAGCCACTGTAGATAAAGTCAAAATATGCACCAGGGTCTTTGTTCTTTTTTAGAACTCTCTGGTTTTTAAGTCCAGTTTACATGCATTTGTGCAGAACCTGTCTTTTTGAGGATTGCCTTCACTGTAAAATACTGTTTCTGTGTTAAAGTGTTCAGCTCAGTCAATGCAAGATCAAGTTTAAGAATCAATTACACCAAAGAAAGCCACGTGTAGCCTTCTTGCATTTAATATATTTGAAGAATTAGTTACTTTCGTATCTCCAGCTTTCTGGCTCTGTAACATTCTGCCTTTAAATCCCATTTACATTGTATCTAGACTAGCTTATTACAGCCTATTTATATCAATAATTTTAGCTGGATTAAAAGAAAAAAAGAGTTGCTTTTAGTCCTAATAAACTCATGCACTTCTCCAGTTAAAATAAAAAACTCTGCTTTCCTTGTTTACTTAGGTTTTCCTCTCAAATTTAAGTAACTCAATTTACTGAATATACATGCAGTAATTTTTTTGCTTTCCTTTAAGTTTCCTCTTTAACTTTCCTTTCTGAGTGATTGGTAAGTACAATGATCTCTCCTTAGGAGAGGCAGTGAGGAAAGTTGGGTTTATCTTCATACCTTAAGGTTCTTTAGTGTTATCCCCAGCCCTGGAGAGCTGATGCTGCAGGTTCCACAGTGGTGTTAGTCATCCATAACTCAAGGTAAACTGAAGGGATGAACTACAGAAAATGGGAGTGCAGCCCACTAGAGCAGAAAGACAGGACCCAGTTATTCAACTTTTAATCTATGGTCAGATAACAATCTGCTAACACCCTTTTTCCCCTGGAAGAACTGAAGCTGGTCCTGAGCTAAGAGCCACAGCAAAGCCCTACCTCAGACTCACACAAGAAGGGTTATAATCTTCCACAAGACCCAGAATGTTCAGATATCCCAAGTGCCTGCTTGTCCCAGGCTGTCATGAATTTATGCAGTTCCCAAGTCCCCAGGATTCTCAGTGTCTCAGTTGGGACACAGAGTACTGCCATGGGATCAGTTTAGCATGTCTGTGTAAGGTCATCTCACACGGGCAGTCGAGGCATCCCACATCCACTTCAGCTTCATCCAAGAAGAGCCAGCCATACATATTCCCATTCTAAATCAGAAGTCATCTGAACATCATTCAACACCTGAAGTCGAGAGTTCTTTACTCTTTCAACTTCTGCTCTCAAAAGCAAGCAGGCAGATTGTTCATTAGAGCCTCCCAAGGTGGTTTCTATGTTACATTCCATATGTTGTTAAAATTCCAGTTGACACAGGAAACTTCAAGAGTACTGTTGTCATGATTGACAGCACTTCTATGCTCTTTAACTAGTTGGACCAAAGGTTAACTTGTCCCTGTCACAGGTACAGCCTGTATTTCCTGATGTCAGGCCTTTGTATGTTGAGGAGCATTTAAAGGTCAGCTTATGCCTCCAAGAACAAGTGCTTATACCCTGGGTTACTTTGATTTCTTACACTTCAGATAGACCTCAACTTCTGACTATTTAGTTAAACTTTTAGCCCCAGCACCATCCTGCCACCAAAATCCATAAACAAATCTGCACTGAAGTGCTTTTTGACATCTCTTTGATTTGTACAAGCTTATTCAAACTAGTACAATATCCCTGAAAACTGCACATTCACAATGCAGGAATCAAGTTAATGGAGTGCTTCCTGTGTGTCCTGTGACAGTCTTAATTATAAATTAGGATTTGTTCCCTACATTATCTAATGTAGATAAGCTGATTTCCCAGAAAATCAGTATTAAACAGAAGCATAGGGTTTGTCATGCAAATCCCAACACTTACACTTTTCTACTATTCCCAAAGACTCTGTGAGAGGTGTCACTGTATCTTCCCCAGGAACCTGTGGAGACTGATACAAAGTGTATCTGGACAGAAGAAATTCAGGATTTCTACACTGAAAAAAGAAAGCATGAATGACAACCCTCATAGGGCAGTTGCACTAATTTCTTTTTGTGACAAGGACAGCAATGAAGTACAAGTATGAGCTGCATTTAAAAAGTTTTGTGGAGAAGCTGAGAAAGTAATGGTATATGTCTGAAAATCAATTTTTATGATTGCTGTCATTTTTCATATTTTTCATATAAAGTAGTTTAAAATACATGTAAGTATAAAGTAGTTTAATATACATAAGTATATATATAAGAGTATGTATGTGTGTGTGTGTATATATATGTGACTCTAAAGAACCCAAAAACTCCCAGTGGTGGAGACCTGTGTTGGTCCCTCCTCAAGGAAAACACATGAAAGCATTCTCCAGAGTTCTTACTACTTTCACAGAAAAGGGTGACATTAGGACCAGAGTTCAGTAAATATACACAACCTTGCCCAGAAACAACTTTTAAAGCAAATAGGGATTTTTACATTGGCACTTTTTCTAATATTGAACAGGTCCCATCCCCTCCAAGATCGCTGTGTTTTGTCAGCTGACTGCTGTTAACAAATTGAATGCCATTTTAGCCCCAACTTCTTGCAGCTGATAGCTGAACCAGGTGCACTGTTAGACCAATTCTACTGCTCTGAAATGTTGGCACAGATGTTTCAGCTTACACTCGTTTAACCGGATGAAACGACTCTCAGGTGAAAGCATGTGTTGAAACAAGGCATTAGAAGCTAAAAGTGAACCTTGAAATAAAGACAGGAGGTATGAGGGAAACCCTCAGGAGGGGAACAGTGCCCTGCCAGCAACAAGAGGGTGAGCCAATAAAGAGGAGCAGGATGAAGGATGTTCTATTTTGGTGCATGAGAGCACAATTAAGTGAGTCTTATTCTTCATGCAAGCACTGCCTGCTCTCTTAAGAGCCTTCTTTTTACTAAGAATTGTTAAGCATCGAAAGGACACAAATTACAGCACCCAAAAGTCAAGAAGTGCCATTTGTTCCTTGCAACCCCCAGTCACTGGAGAACCAGAAGCTGCTGAACATGTGGCATATGTTAAAAAACAAACGTCTTCCTGCAAGGCCATAGGAAGATCACAGAATTACAGAATCCTTAGGGTTGGGCAGCACCTCTAGAAATGCTCTAGTCAGGGTCACCCAGAGCAGGTGACATAGGAACATGTCCAAGTGAGTTCGGAATGTCCCCAGAGAGGGAGACTCCATTCCCTCCCTGGGCAGCTGTTCCAATGCTCTGCCACCCTCTATGGAAAAAAATTCTTCCTCGTGTGGAGATTAAACTTCTTGTGTTTTAGTTTATGGCAATTGCTTCTTGCCCTATCACTGGCCACCACCAAAAAGAGTCTGGCACCATCCTCTTGACACCCCTTTACAGATATTTATATGGATTCTGAGATTCCCTCTCAGTCTTCCACAACCAAAACAGGCCCAGACCGTGCACTCTCTCCTTGTAACATTACAGACCCCTCATCATCTTGGTTTCCCTCTGCTGGGGCCCTCTCCAGTAGCTCCTTGTCCTTCTCGTACTGAGGAGTCCAGAACTGGATATAGCACTCCAGACAACGAGGTCCCCCTCATCCACGGGTGACGAGTTTTGTACCAACCACGATTCACACGGCGGTATTTCAGCCAGCTCCTCAAAGGGAGCATTCTTCCCGATATCCCCACCGAGCCTGGAACACTCCCGCTCCCTCCGTGTGGGGAACAGGGGCGAGCGAGGCTCCCGGGGCCGTGGGCGGGGGTCGGGGCCTCCCCCGCCGTGCCCAGGTGCCCCTGATGAGGCGGCCGGGGCCGGGCAGGCCGGGCCGCTGGGCGGGGCATTAACCGGGCCGGGCCGGGCCGGAGCGGGCCCGCCACGGAGTCGGCATGGACGGGGCAGGCGAGGAGCAGCCGGAGGAGCGGGCGGCCGCAGGGCTGGGCACGGGCTGTGGTAAGGGTATGGCTGAGAGCAGGGGGGTGAGTGATGCTGGCTCGCGTTAATAACCGGGGGGAGGCACCCGGCAATGAGCCTAATGAGCAGCCCCGGGGGAGGATAATCGCTCCTCAGCGATGTTACCTGGGCGCTCATTAGCCTCCCTCAGCCCCGCCGTGTCCTGGCCGCGCGGCTGGGAGCGATGGATTCCCCGGCCCTCGAGTCCCCTGCTTGTAAAAGCACCTGGTGGAGGGCTGGGGGCAGGTGGGCTTTGTGTCACAGCGAGCGGCTCCCGCTGCCTCTGGGCTTCTCGGCTGCGCCTTCCACCGCTCTCCAGTTTTTCTCTTCCTTGCGTAGAGGAACCTCTGAAGCTGTTTCTTTTCCCCCCCCCTCGCCGTGTGTGTGCGTTCAGGTGGCTTTGTACCAAATGCCCCAAAACGCCTTAAAAACCTTGCAGTGCAAGTGGTTGTCTTGTTCCGAGGAATGTTTAAGGAGGTGGTTGTGAGATGGAAAAGGGGACTTGGTTTCCTGCTCGTGCACCAGATGTTCTGGGCTACCCAAGCCTGATGTTCCCACTCGGTTAAAAATCCCTTCACTTAAGGTTCTGTTTGTCTAAAAGTGGGACAAAGTGATGTTTAGTCTGGTCTCTGAATGATGGGAGAAAGGAGTGGTTTTATAACTCCCTCTTTTTTACCATGAAGGCCCATCTTTCCTTCCAAACCTGGTTTTCATTTCAGCTCTTTTCCTTGACAGTCCCAAATTGTTGTGAGATCTGTTCTAGAAATAAAACACAGCAGTTTACTTTAACACAGAGGAATATTTTTGTAGAGGATATAAAGCTCCCGGGTGTCCATTTCTGCTACGTGTACAAGGTACCCACATAAGACTTGGACACTTATTTTGTGATGGAAGCACATACTGGTGTTTGCATAGAAACAAATAAAACCCCCGCTCAAATAGTGGGAAAATACTTTTTTTTTTTTTTTTTTTCCCCCCACATAATGAGTGAGACAAGCTCAGATGCAACCAGGAGGATGGTGGAAAAGGAATTATATGGACCAGAGCCAGCTTCTGCCTTGTTCAGTTCTTGACCCTCCCTATCAGGATATTTCATCTCATTTAACAGCAGTGGAAACTTATTGCTGCTTAACAAGATCAAATTATTATAGCTGCATAGTTTCCTGCTTCTGTTTCTTTCCCCCACAACTAATTTGGTTCTCTTAATCCTGTAAAAAGCAAATTAGATGCTCTTGGAGCAGCCTGCCGTCCCCTCATACTTCTGTGAAGATTCTCCCATCTGCTTGGAGTTGTGGGGCTCCTCTTTGATTAACAGTTATTTCAGAAAATGACACTGAGGCAGAAGCAAATCCTTTATTTTGACATTGCACTAATATACATCTAAAGCAGAGCACAGTGAAATGAAATTATTTTATCTTTTTCCCCAAAAAATTAAACTATCAAGTTTCTCTGTTGTCACCTACTATTGAAGTGCTGTCAACAGTCTGCTCAAACTTTCTTCTCTCCAGACAGAGGCAAATATATGAGTTTGGGTTTATTATTCTACTTCCTATTTTTAAGAAATAATCACTTCGAAAAAAATTTAAGTAGCAGAAATCATACAGACTCATACATTCTGAGCCAGGTGGGAGGTTTTTGGAACTTTTTATTTGGAAATGTCAATGCCAGCTGGGGAAGTATACGGCTTCTGTATTATTCTGTTGTCTATTTTAATTATTTCTTTTGCTGTGTTCTTTCTGACCTGTCTTCTACTGTTCAGTCTCTCTTACTGTAACACAGTTTGTGCTTTTGTTAGTCTTAGTCAGACTTCTGTACCTAATTTTGTCCTTATCCCCTATTTCACTCCCTATCTTGCAAGTCTGTTACTCAGAGGTGTGGCTGAAGCTGCAGAGAAATATTTTAAGGCAGTTATTAGAAGTCTGACAATTAATGTTTTTTTCTTGGCCAGCTGTGGTATGATAGAACTCTATAAAAGTAAAAAGTGATGACATTTGTCAAGTAATCCCTGCTGACACAGTAGACCAGAATTTTGCTCCTTTTTTTTGCTCATTGTAATAAGGTGACAGGATCTTGCCAAGTCATTGATTTTTGTTCTGTTGCTTATTCCAGAGACTTTTGTTATCCCTGGGGCCGTTTTCCCACTGCTGAATTTGTAATATGCAAGCGTCCCTTTATTCTCTGTGTCTGGAATTACCTCCTGTAGTTTACAGTTTGCTTTTAAAATGAGGCTTTACTCATCACAGATGTTTGAATATCTCCATATTGACCATATCAGGTTCTTTGCTGCTGCTTTCCTGGCAGCACCTGTCTTTATTTTGAGCTCTCTGGTTCTTGTCACTGTTGGGTTTCATTGTGTGGGCTTTTCCTTCCCCCGGAACTGAAACTCCCGATCCAAGCACATCCAGCTTAGGCAATGTACATGTGGGGTGGGGTTTGGGTTTTTTTTTCCTGTTTTTGCCTTGTAGAGTGCCAGGATGAGGAGGAGGACACGCTGCTGAATACAGAGCACTTTGTGGTGGATGCTGATGCTGTTGGTGACCATGGTACAGGGAGCAGTGTGCTACCTGCATTCCCAGGCACAGCCACACAAGAAAAAGTTGAGGATAATTTGGGAATAGAAGATAGGAACAGCTCTGTAAAGAAGGTGGAAGATGGGGCATACAGCACCCTGCAGGCAGCTGGGTCATCTTCCCAAGGCTCAGTGGTCCTTGATGGCCAGCATGACTTTGCCTTGGTGTGTGGGCAACCATCGGATTTCTGCGGTGGCACGAAGGTTGGATTAGCACAGGAGCCCATGGGTCAGTCAGGGTCACAAGAGCACTCTGAGAGTTACTGCCCTGCTGGGACTGAAAAGGATGCAAAGAAGAAGAGAAGTACCAACAGCAGTGGAATGTGTGCTGAGAAAGCATCCAGTAGAGTGGCTGGAGCTCCCTGCAGGCAGGAGGAGATTGGCCCGGCCCCTCCCCAATCCAAAGGTGCTCCAGCCAGTGCTGCAGTTCAGAATTCCTACAAGGGGTCTTCAGTCCTGGAGTCCAGAAGCAGCTATGATGTGGCCAAGGGAAAAAAATCCTTACCTGTCAAGAAGAAGCCCCGCACCTTCTATAGTGCAGGTAGATCCCAGGGCACACACTGGCACACAGTGATGCTGGCAGTGCCAGTGGCACTTGGTGTTTCCTTCCTTGTGCTGATCTGCTCTAACTGGTATTGCACTGCACTCCACACCATTAGATGTGTGAAGACTTCCACAAATAAGGGTTGCTGAGTGTCTTTCGTTTGAAGCATCACTAGCAATGCTCTTTGCTTTTGAAACAGCAAAAGGAGATTTTTGTTTGTTTTTGTGGTTTATTTTAAAAAAACTTTTATGTTACTCATGTATTTCTAAGTATAGTAAAAATGCTCCTTTTTTTCTGTTTCCCTCTCTTGTTAATTTTTTTTCCTTGTTTTCTTGTCGCATACTTCCCATCTCTCTCTCTTTGGGCATTGTATCATTTCTAGAGCAGCTAGAAGAGCTGGAGAAGATGTTCCAGGAAGACCACTATCCTGACAATGAGAAGAGGAGAGAGATTGCAGCTGTGGTTGGTGTGACACCACAGCGTATCCTGGTAATGCCTGCTGGGGGAAAGTGCTGCCTTTGGTTTCTGTGCAGAAAAGGGACAGACAGGGACTGGGACATTGCCAGTGTCACCATGTGTAGATGGTTTCTTCCCTGAATGCATTCCTTTCTTTCTGTTTTTCAGGTCTGGTTTCAGAATCGCAGGGCAAAGTGGCGGAAACTGGAGAAGTTGAGTATGAAAGGCAACAGAAAATACCCAACATCATCAGCTCTGTCAGTCCCCTTTGGATCAGAGGGTTATGGGTGAGGAACTTACTCTGTTTTCTTATTTCTCCACAACTGGTACCTAACAAATTAAATATTTTCTTTTGCCATTTCCCCTTTACCTTTAAACAGTGAACAACTGAGCACTGATTTGGACCTAGGTAGTGTGTCAGATTTCTGGGTAAATTGTGGTGGACCCTCTTAAAAATCCTTTTGATTAACCTGTTGCACACATTAATCAAATTAATTTTGAAATAAAACTACTGAAATTGCTCTGGCTGAAGTCATGTAGAGAGCAAGGGATGAGATGGAAATGTTTAGGGAATCACCTCTTCATTTTTAGTTTCTGTGAATGCATCACCCAGGTGCTTTGGGTGAGTTAGGGGATTCTTTTAACCCAGTTCTCCCACCACTGCTTTCCATTTCCATGGATTTTCACTTGGTGATGGAAATGCTGCTTGCTTAGATCAGTCTTAGAAAGCCATGGACATGGAAATACAAGGTAGCCCCTTTCATATGTGAGCAGAGGACATTAATGGGGGGGGGAAGGGACTGTGTGAGAAGAGAGATGGTCTTTCAAGGGATGGTGAATGTGAGAGAGAAGAAATCAATCTCCATAGGGATGTATTTATGGCAATCTGGAGTGAGTGTCTTCTTAGGAAGAAAACAGAATGAAAAGAGGAAAAATTAAGTGGAAGAGGAGAAATGAAAGATTGGAGAGCACCTGACTTACTTCATTGCACTGTCCCTGCTGCCTGTCCTATACAAGTGACCTGGGGCTGCTTCCCCAAAGACTTGGTACAAGACTTGATTCCTTGCACTTGTAGTCAGCCAGCGCTTTCCCTTTCCACCTGCTAGTGATGTAGGATCTGCCCCTTGTCAGATAGAAGACTGCATGATGGTCATAATGCCTTGTCTTGTCCTCTGTGTCTGCCTGCAGGGCACCTCCTCTGCCTGTGCCTCCATTGCCCGATGCTGCTGGAGACCAGCCTGCCATGCTGGGAGGAGACCCTGGAGCTGGGAACTCCTCCAGCCTGCTCAGCACACACCCTGCATCCCTCACTTCTGCCTCAGGTGAGACCCCGACCAGCACGAGTGTTTTGCACAGCTACAGCATGAGTTGGTGGAGCTGGAAGGTTCCCAAATGCTTTAGGAAAGGCCATGTCAGAGCCTTACGCCATCAATGCAAAAAGTGACACCAGCTCACTCCACAGCTTGAGAAAGTTGAGGCTGTTCTGCCTCGAGGAGAAAAGGTTTTGTGGAGACATTGTAGGACTCTTCCAGTATTAGAAGGGGCCTACAAAGAAGCTGCAGAGGGACTTTTCATCAGGAACTGCAGTGGTGGGACAAGAGGGAATGGCTTCAAACTGAAAGAAGGGAAATACAGGTTAGATATTAGGAAGAAATTCTTTCCTGTGAGGGTGGTGAGGCACTGGCACAGAGAAGCTGTGGCTGCCACATCCCTGGAAGTGTCCAAGGCCAGGTTGGATGGGGCTCTGAGCAACCTGGTCTAGTGGAAGGTGTCCCTGCCCATGGCAGGGGGTTGGAATGAGATGGTGTTTAAGGTCTCTTCAATGATTCTGTGATTGTAGATATAGCAGCTCACTGCTGATTGAGTCTCTACCAGTTATGTACCAGCACTGTGGTGCCTCTGTGACAATTCTGGAGACAAATTTGCAGTCCTTGTTCCTGTCCTAGCACAAGCCAGCAAGGAATTCTGAACAGGACTTCATAAGGATAAGTGAGCAGGGCATTCTTCCATAGCAGCTGTTTGACACTGGCCCTGCGGCTGTAAATGAAGAGGGAAGTGTTGTTCTGGTTCTGATGTTCTCCATGGCAGATACACACTCCCCATATTCTGGCTTTGATGGAACCATTCTGGCTACAGTCTGAGCCAAGTGAGCTGCATGAGGAAGGTGCACTCTGTGAACTGCTGGGTGTTGTAGAGGCTCCCTCAGGTACTCCATACCTTTACACATCCAAAGGGGCTTCCTTGGCTTCTCCAGGCAGGGCAAGTTTCTGTTTCATGCAAGACCTTGAGGGAGTGAGAGTAGCTGAGTTCTAAAGCTGAGGGCTGAATTTAATCCATGTTGCAGTGGAGTTTTAAGTCAGTGGGGTGTGCTGTTCAACCAGTTTTCTACCTGAGCTGAGTTAAAAGATGGATGGCAATGAAAGAGAGAGGATTTGTTTAATTGTTTATTGATGTATACAATCCAAGAGCATTCCCTAGAGTCAGGGATGCTCCCTAAAGCATTTCCTAGATATGTTTGTGTTTCCAAGTTGGCACAATATTGAAAGATTTCCAAAGTGATGAGGACTCCACCACTTCCTTAGGGACAGATATCCCAAGCAGTAGATATGCTGACATGTGGTACTGCTGTGTGTGTTCTTCTGCTTCCCAGTGTAATTAGTTATTTGGAATTTATTGTCATCATGTCTGTCCCCTCGTTGTCTTCTAAATATATCAGTGTTTAGTTATCAGTATTAAGGCTGTTTCCTGCAACTCATTTTCTAAGAACGACTCAAATTTTTTAACAGTGCTTTTACCTTATTTTGGTACTGTGGAAAGCAGCTGTAAGATTGCATCAACAAGCTTAGAATGCTAGAAGTATGTAATTGAAATATTTTCTTGATAATCTAATTTAGTACTTCTGTCATTTAAATTTGCCTGTCATCCTCTCAAGGCAAGGGCTCCTTTAGTCAATCCAATGACCTTTTTAACCAATAGGACAGTAATTCAGTTAGTTCCAGTTTTTCCACTTCTTGCAACAGAGTAAATATGGTCAGTGTTTGAGTAATTCACTGCTTTCAGAGTGATGAAGTGGTGTAATCTGTTGAGCCCTGTATTTAATTGGATAGAAACCAAGGTTTTGCAAAACAATTCGTTTAAAGGAAACAAACCAAATATCCTCTGATTTCTATGCTTTAGGAACCTCTCCTGGTTCCTAAAGTACCTCTGCAGACACACTATTTAGTCAAGAGAGAATATCAGGGAATCACAGAATGGTTTGGGTTGGAAGGGACCTTAAAAATCATCTAATTCCAACACCCCTGCCATGAACAGGGACACCTTCCACTATCCCAGATTGCTCTGAGCCCCATCCCACCTAGCTTTGGGCACTTCCAGGGATGGTGCAGGCACAGCTTCTCTGGGCAACCTGTGCCAGGGCCTCACAGAGAAGAACTTCCTTCTAATACCCAGACTAAACCTACTCTCTGTCAGTGTGAAGCCATTTGCCCTGTTAGATAATATTTGTCAGAGAAATAAAAGGGCAAGTGTCCTCTCTGAGGGAAAAGACTGATACTACATGTAGAGAGTCCTTGTAGAAGAGAGATCTGCATGGCACAATCACCTGGAAAGCTCCAGTTGCAGTTTTGCCTTCCTAGATGCAGGATAACACAGCTATGGGAAATGAAACTTGCTTTTTTTGTTGCTGTTTACCATTGCACAGGCAGACTTTTTCTCTTTAAGAATGAAAGCAAAAAAACAGGAAGAACATGAAAGCCAATGTGACCTGAATCCATTCAGCATCCTGGTTCAGAAAAAAAAGCTTGCCTAGAAATAGGGCCGCCTCGGGGACCAACTGTTTTCTTTATTGGGATATCTCGGAAAATGAAGGAAACAAAACTTGGATAGGATAAAATCCCAATTAACAGGAGCAAAATAAAAGAGGGAACAGATGAATAAAAAAGGTTATCAATTTACAAGGCAAAACCAATTGATTAGTAGTGTTCCTTGTGGAAACAACTCATGGGTGGTTTCAGCAAAACACTTTGTGATCTGTGCATCATGGTGCAGTGGTGCCCACAGAGTGTGACCTGCTGGAGTGGCTGTTCAGGTGCTTTCCTTTTTAACCACTTTCAACAGGACAAGAAAATTATTTAAGAGCATGAGAATAGTGTGGTCTGTTACCCATGACCTTTGGAGAGTGTTCAGTGCTGCAATTCCCATTGTTTTACCTTGCTCTACCCAGTGCTTCTGACTGTCTGTTGGTTTGTGGGTTTGGTTTGGGTATTTTTTTATGTCCCATTGTTTTTACCAGTTCTCCAAACGAGCTGATTAAAGATGTCAGTGAGTTGTATTTGGGATGTGTGTTACCTTCCTGGCAGTTACGGCTTCTGATTTGGATAGTAGCCACACTGCTTGCTATAAGAGCCTTTTGTGCCTCAAAACTTCAATTTTGAGCTTGCTTTGATCTTAGAATTGGTTTTTCTTCACTTTTGCTAGACAGCATGATTGAAATTAATGGCTTTTTTTGACACTGACAGTTATTTGAAGTTTTTCTTCGTTTTCTGAGATTTCTTACTGATACATATGTATCTCTGATTCACTGGCTTACATTTTCTTTAGAAAGAAAAGTTCCTTTCTGTGCCTCTGCTTTGTGGGAGGAGATTTTTCTGCCCCATTGGTGCTTTTGCAGGAAATCCTTTGTTTCATGTGTCTGCTTTGCTGAGGACACCTGTCAGGTACCCAGCCTGTGCAGGTAACTCTTAAGCAAATAGCAAGGTGATTGAATTCACTGGCAGAGATGGGATTGGAATGGAAATCTTGGGAGCAGTTGGATGAAGTTGGATATGGTCTATCAAAGAACAGTAAATAAATGACAAGCTCCAAATAAGCTTCACTTACCGGATTCTGGCTTTTGAACAAATGTGTTTTCTCATAATTTCAAGATGAGGATGAATCTATGAAAAGCTTTGTGATGGCCCTTGATGTTCCAGTAAAGGCTGGAAGCAGAATAACCATTCTGGGGTTAAGTGTAGGCCAGGACTGGTTCAGAGATCTGAAGCTGTAAATTATTAAATTGCTCTCCAAAAGTTCCTAAGGTTGTCTCATGGACTGAGAACCCAGAAGTAATGGAAGCAAGAAATAAAAATCCTACTGTTACAGTCCCATGTTCACTGGGAAGCCTTCTGAGGTTTTCTTTCTCTCTACATCAGTGTCAGGAAGAGCAACAGAATTGTACAATGTGAGTATTATGTCAAGCCAGGGGTCAGAATTCTGCATGGAACAACTCTGGAATCTTCTGTAGATACGTCAGATTTAGCACATATTACTCCTCTGGGAATTGTTTGTTCTTACTGCATTTGTGACTATTTAGAAGACACAATTTCAGTGTCTTTTTGAAAGGACAGAGAAGCAGAGGTGACTTTACAAAAGGAGCTCTGGAGCTCTGGAGAGCTGAACCAGCTCTGGAGATCAAGGCTGCTGTCTCACAGTCTCATTGCCTGGGGATCCTATTGCCATGATCCACAAATATTATCTGCACTACGTGTTGCAAATACTATTTAAAAAAAAATCTAATTCTTAGTAGGTATGAAAGTGAGTTTAGAAGTGATTCTTGGGCTGCTTGTGTTCATCCTGAGGAAGAGCAGGGCCATCTGCACAACAGCTCATCCTGCTGTCATTATTGAACTGGAGCTTTTCCTGGATATAGACTGTTTTTCAGGTAAGTTGTGTCCCCCATGGCTGCAGTTCCATAACATGTGTGTGAACATTCTGGGGCACAATGGTCAGGAGAACCAGTGCAAAAGAAGGGTTTAAAAAAATCAGAAGAGATCTTCAGTTTCATTGCTGGCTAAGCCAAAACCCAGGAATGTGACAGGTGCATCAGAGATACTGCCTGGCATGGATAAATAGTGTGTTCAAACAGAAAAAATAAACCACTGAGAACTGCTTGGGCATGTGAATGCTTTAGAGATGCCATCCTCGATCTTGCTTCAGTTTTCTGACTGAGCCCAAAATCAGGGCTATTGAAAACTTGAAAAGTTTTCATTGAAACATCGTGATTCCTTCTCTCTATGACTGCAGAGAGCTGGAAAAAAACAGAATGTGGGAAGATGCAGTAAGAGATACAGAACTGCCCAGCACACTGGGGAATCTGAGAAGCAGTGCTGCGAGATGTTGAAGTGAAAACTCCTTGTCAGCTCTCTGGACATGCATTCCAAAATTCTCTAAAGGCTACTAATGCTTGTTGTGGCATCTGTAGGTTTAGGTTTGTGTTTAAGGCCTTTGATTCACACCTGTTGGAGTGCATCTGATGTTACTCTCTATGCCTGCAAGGGTGAAGTGCAGCTGCAGACTTTCCCTGAAAGCTTTGCCATGTGGGGGAGTGCTTCACCTGAGCAGCTGGTGATATATTCTCTTCTCTTCCTCATCCTTGTGCTAGACTGGAGAAACTCCTAGCTAGATTGGAGAAATCATTTCAGCTTCCTGCACACTTGATGGCTACACTTGTGAAAAGAGAAACCATTTGCTAATTGCCATAATAAGAGAGAAATTCATTTTCCTTCACCATGCATGCCCAAGCTTCTTGAGCTTATGTATGGTTATTACTCTGGATCACCAGCATACCTGATTCTGACCTTTAATTTTCTCTATTCCACAGAGGCTGTTCTGTAGGAAACTGTTCCTCTCTCCTTTTCCAGAAGTGAGTGAGGAGACAGGTCACCAAACAAGATTCTAGCCAACCAAAAGGTGCTGGTTTCCTTTTCCATCTCCCAGCTTCTTTTTCCCAAGGACCTTCAGCTGCCACCTCTACTTTTTTAATTTTTGTTTTTGGCATGACTCATCAGAAGCCAAACCAGGAGTGAAAGGGGGTTTCAAAGTGGCCTAGACATGGATTCGTAAAGGCACAGCTTTGTTTCTTTCAAGCCACAGTTCATTTTTTCAAAAGGGTGATCTGTGCAGCACACTCTTCCCAGAGGACAGTAGAAATGGAAGATGACTTGGGGGATTGTTCCTGGCTTTTTTCCAGGAAGTACTTTGCTTCATTTGGCTGCTTTCTTGAGAGCTGGATAAAGATAGTATGCAGAGACTGAAATCACAAAGGTAATTTTATTTAACCAATAAACATCATCCTGTGTTCCAGAGAGCTTGCTGCTACTCCCTTTTGCTTCTCAACAACAGTGCTGGTACTCATTTACTTTAATTCCCATCAATTAATGTCCACTCTTTCACTGGCTTCTTGCTTTTCTGTCCTGCTCCTCTTGTCATTCCCTCTGCTTGCTCCTGCTGATTCCCAGTGTGACAGCACAGTGACAGTCTCTCTGTTTTATCCACAGCCTCCTCGGTGGCAGGAATGGTGGCACCGTGTGAAGCTCAAGCTCAGACCAAGGCGCTGCTGCAGCTGCCCTTCAATTCCAGCAGCGTGGAGTGCTTCCCTAGTCTTCCCAGCCCTCCTCCCATCCGCAGGGCCAGCCTTCCACTCAGCCTGGCCTTTAACCCCCACAGCCACATTGTTCCCCTGATGCTGGACCCGCCCAGCAGTGAATGCAGCTTGGCCAGTCAGGAAAACGGCTCCAGGGAAGCCTTCGCTTACTGCATCCAGAATCAAGGGTAGGAACAGATGAAGTGTCTTCGAGGGAGATCAAAAAAGTGGCTCCTGGGAGAAGCCTTGGGAGGGTGAAGGTGGAACAGGGGACAAGGAATTAGGTGGGAGCATAAATGAAAATTGAGATGCAGATGTGACAATATCCTTTAAATGGAGAATGAAAATGTGCATAATAGGACAGGGTGCCTGCTATGAGACAGGTGCTGCCTGTACTCAGAGTGCTCTCAGAATTGCATGCCTGTCAAGTCAAAGTGAGAGTGTTCCAAGCTTTGGGGTGTGCTTTGGAGAGTGGGAAGATAATCCCCACTAATACCCATTGTTCAAGAATCCTTCTGTGAAAGCACTTAGCTCAAGTGGCTTCTGTTGCCCTTGTCCTGTGCCTGGCATTTGGGAGGAAGGGTAGGCAATAAAACAGTTTTTAATTGTACAGGTTGCTGTAGCTGTTGACTCTCTAATCTCTGGGTTGCCTCTCTCCTTGCCCCCTGCAGCTTCAGTTCACCGGTTTCCTGCCCTTACCTCGAGCAGCTGGAGCCTGGAGACAACCTGGAGGCCACCTACTGTCAGTACAGCAGCGGGGGGGAAATCTACCAGCTCTCCCAGTTCTGCCACCCAGGTCACCTGGCCAGCAATGTGTTCTCCAGTGACCATCTCCCTCCTCCAGCACCCCTGGAGTCCCATGCAGCTTTCCCTGCCTTACCTGCCAACAGTGGAGCCATAACCTATGGAGCTACACAAGGCTATGTACAAAACCACACAGGGGGACCACTCATGCCACAGCAGCCAAGTGGAAATTCAGGTAAATATCTGAAATATTTTGGCATCCTGCTCCTCTGGCGTAACTAAACAATACCCCGAAACATTCAGTATGATCAGTGGGTTTACTGATGGATGTGACAGAAAGAAGGAATGTCCACATGCCTGCTGAAATCTACAGATGTGCCCATCTTTTTTTCACTTAATTTCCTTGTATGCTTGGTTTTTTTAAAGTGCTGAATGACCCGTTCATTTGAATCAAAAGTTACTACCCAGGGTGCACACGTCAGGAAGAGCATTAACTCTGAATGTGTCAGGCAGTGCAGAGGTTCTGTCTGGACTGGAGAAGGAACTTTTCCAGGAGTGTCCTGTTGTGTAAATGAACATCCCTTTGTTGCATGTCGTGGGAGTCAAGGGGACAGAGAAAAAGGAAAAGGTGCCACAGCAAATGGGATAGTTGGAGATAGTGAGGAAAACCAGGCTTCTCACTGTTTGGCTTCTGCAGAAACCAGTTTGAAATCATGTGGTATATCTTAGGGTAGTGCAAAAGAAGAGAGAGACAGGAGCCAACAGAGTATGGGCACAGATTCTTCCTCTGACTTAAATTTGCAACAGCACTAAGATGAAGGCATTCTAGCATAATTTTCTGAAAAAAAACTGGGTAAAAGTGGCATTGTTGATCTCCTTGTTTTGTGTCTGGGGTTAGTATTTTTAAGTTATTCAAGCCCAAGTATAATCAAATGACAAACTGTTGTAGTTAATTCCTTTGGACTGACAGGTTTGTTAAATTAGGGTCACGCTCCAAAAGCTCCATCCCTTGTCTTATGACATGAGAGAACAAAGAGTTTTAGACCACAGATGCTGTTTTTGTACCAGTTCTGTGGACCTTGAGGGAAGTCTGACTCAGAGTCTGACTCACATCAGGCTGCAAGCTGGCTCCTGTCCCCACTCTTCACAGCTGACATTGTCCAGGACAGGTTGGCAGCACCCGTGCTATCTAATACACTTGGCCCTGATCCCTGCTCTAGTGCCAAGGCATAATTATTATTTTCTGTGGTTTTTCAGTCCAAAGTGACAGAAATAATGAGACGGCTGTGGCCCAGACTGCATCAAATTAAATGTTTTTATGGCATGATGCCCAAGTGTGTGTTGCATTCCTTGGGGCATGTTGTGTGAGCATAAAGGGGTGTGTAAAGGTGCAAGCTGGTGAAGTTGGAAGGTTGTTGAAGGAACAGAGTTGATATTCTCTTATTCCATACTTCTGTCCAGAGCACAGTCAGCAGTGAAAGGCTTTTCTGTTATGCCATGGGGATGACCAAGTTCACAGAATCCTGGCATAGTTTGGTTTGGAAGGGACTTTTTAAAGCTCATCCAGTCCCACCCCCTGCCATGGGCAGGGACACCTTCCACTATCGCAGGTTGCTCAGAGCCCCATTCAACCTGGCCTTGAACACTTCCAGGGATGGGGCAGCCACAACTCCTCTAAGTTCCAGTGCCTCTCAACCCTCACAGGGAAGAATTTCTTCCTAGCAATGTTCCAGCATTCCCAAAGTGCAGGGCTGGAATCCAGTCTATCAGTGCAGACACACCTGTGAGTCTTACATCAGCACGTAAGCAAGTGAGCAGCATAGTTGAATTACAGATATTAATTAACAAAACATTCCTGCTTCCTGGTTTACAGCTCTTATAAATGAAAGTGAAGATTAAGCATCCAGCTTATGCTTGGCAGAGCTAACCTGGAAAATGGGACTGGAAAAAAAATTGGAGTGGTGTCTCTACTATCATTACATACACTCAGGATCAGTGCTGAGTGGCATCATGGGGTTTTTTTCTGATTATAACAATGCTGTGAACTTCCTAAGCTTTTTTCCCTAAGAACCATGTTTTGGATAAATACACTGCAGTGTAAACAGCAAAGTGATCCTTGATGTGTGTGTGGTGTCTGCTGCACTGCAATCCTGTGTTTGCACTGAGCTAAGCACAACACACACATCTTGTATACAGGCATGCTTCCATTCTTTAGATTATTCTGTCTTTTCTTGGTGGCTTTTTCCTCAGCAGACATCCCTGCCTATCCAGCTGTGCCCTGGAGTGATTTCTACATGCAGGGAGCTCCTTTCTCCAATCAGTTGCATTCCCAAATGCCTTTTTCAAGCATGGCAGGAGGACAGTACTTCACAGAGCCATATCTTCTTCAAGTGCCCAATGGAACAGCACTGGAATCCATGCCACAGACTGGAACACAACAGGGAGTGACACCACCAGACCAGAGTTCCTACCAGAGCCACCAAACAGAGCAAGAGTTGGCAGCTCTCGCTGAAAAAGAGGATGTAAAGAGCAGCAGCAAGAAAGGAGAGATTATTGTTGGTAACCAACTGATTGTTTTCTTGGAGAAGGAAGGGGGGGAAAGGAAAGAGTTCCAAGATAGCAGTAGCTCCCCTGAATGCAGGATGAAAACTGTGGCATGATTTTTTATGTGAGCTACTGCCTGAGACAGCTCCCATGATCCTGTACCTATCCTATACTTAGTTCATAGATCCACCTGTTTCTAGAAATGGGGACAGAAAAGTCAGTAAAAGTCAGTAAAATAGATTGCAAAGTTCTGTGTTTCCTCAGACATCATCTGTTGTGAGCTGCATGGCTACACAGAACTGATTATTTCTAAGATTTCCAGAGGCATAAACATGTGTCTTCAAGGCAGAACTTCAGCAAGAAGGGAGAAGGGGAAGGGAGAGCTTCCTGTTTGGATTCTTGGGCTTTTATCTTGGAAACAGAATTATGTTACTCTAGAATTGTTGAAAGGTGTCATATGCCTTAAATCATCTTTGGAAGGGTGTCTGTGTGGGGGGTATGTGTTTTGAGATATAAAAAATTTGAAAAGTTCAAGGTATTTTGTGTCATGTGAGATCACATGTTCTTATGAATCTGGGTTTCTTTGCAGAAACTAAAGGAGAAACTAATGACTGATGCTGCACTCTGAGAAAAAAAAACAAAGGAAGAGGAAAAATTGCTATTTTAAACTCTGCAAAATAAGAGTCAAAAAGAGAGACAAGAATAATAGTTGCAACAGATGCACTTTTTTATTACTTTTTTTGGTTGTATTTTTTTTCTTGTTGCCATGATTATTTTCTTGCTGAAGAAAGAAACAGGGACATTTCACTCAATAAAAGTTCCTGCTCTTTCTTTTTTTTTTTTTTTGCCAATCTCCTGGCTTTATCCTTTTTAACGAATTCTAATCTTGACCAGCCCTCAAGACAGGAAAGAGCTGATACAGGAACCAGAGTCCCATGGGTGAAAATTCCAGATCATGCAAGAGTCAGAAGGCCTGGCTGCTATCCTGGAATACACAGGAAGAGAAACCAGGAGGAGTAAGGTATATAGGAAATAGGAGGAAGAACTCCAGCAACTACACCTGATTTTAGTGACTCCAGACAGCAAAAGAAGTGTCATTGGAAGTCCACCAGTGATTTGGTATTTGCTAGCCTTGAATTACTTCTAAAAAAATTACTTTCATTGTAAAACTTGAACAATAAACAGCAGCAAGACTGTAACTATAAATGCTGACAGTGTAAGCAGATCCTTTTCTATTATTAATTGGTTTAGCATCCTATCTGAATTGATCTCTTTGATCTTGGCTTGATCGTCTCGGCTCCTGCTTTGCCTGGGAAACACACAAAATGTGTCTTTGAAATCGGTGGTCAGCAGAAGGAGCAGAGGACTCCAGTGAAGAGCTTGTTCACTCTGAGAGCTACAGTCTCCAGGAACTGTGCTTCCCAGAGGAGCTGTAACCACCTGGATGTGTAGGATGTATAATACAAGTGGCTTAAATGGATGTCAGGTGCTGGGCCTGTCCTTGTGAGGAAAGACCATCATGTTGTAGTAAGAGGGACATGCATTTCCTTTGTTACTTCCTGTGTTTAACCCTGAGTCTTCCCACTGGTTTTGGACACAGACAATGCCCAAATAATTTTTATATTTCCTGTGATGTGGGTGCCCCTTTGTACCTTTTGAAATTAGGCATTACCAGGTCTTTTGTTTCAGTTCCTCTGCAGTCTGTCCATGGCTGGCAGGAGCTGGATGCTGCAGCTCCTCTCCTTTTTCTTCCTCCTGTAAAACACTGGTTTATGTGTGGCAGTGGCTGAACGCTGCTGGAAGACTAAGCACTACAGACAGGTATTACTGCAGGCCTGGGCCCTAGGGTATATCACCGTGTCCCGCAGCTATCGGGAGGAGGAGGAGGAGGAGAAGATCCAGCAGGCAGGAATTGTGCAGCAAGATTGATCTATTTAATTATTTTACAAACTCTTTTATAGACTTTTTTCTTCATAGTCTAATTGGACAAAGGACCAGCCACCCCTTGGGGTGATTGGCTAAAATCCTAAAACATCCATTGTCAAAATATTTTTCTACTATACCATAAACAAAACTTTCCAAGGTTGCAGGTGTTTGGTTGTTTACATTCCCTGCTACCTCTTCTGTGAGAGAGAAAAGTCTCTCACGGACTTAGAAAATAGCAAGAAAATCCTTGCTAGCAGCATTTTTGTATCTACAGACAGGGACAGATTTTGAGTCTACAGCTTTGTGTGGCTATTCTGAAATTTCCATTTCCTACAGCAAAAGCTAATTCTTGCCTGTAATAAGCTGAGAATGGTTGGGCATGTGCATTAGTTCACACTTGTTTCGCTCATCCTCAGCTGAACAGCCTAAACCAATATTTCCAAGAGGTGTGAATAGGAGTTTTCATTGCAATTACAAGTCACTCTGAAAGCTGTTCATGGTGATGATGGCAAAATTCATCATAGCGAGGGCCGGCTGGGAATCTTGCCTGGATCCAAAACCAGCCCTTCCAGGTTTGGAAGAGGATAAAACCAACAGAATGCCAACTTGCTCAGCCCTACCTGCCCCTTCTCATAGAATGAAGAAGTAAATAATTTAGTATGCTTTTTGAGAAATGCACATTTTCAGAAACAGGCTTTTGGGATGTGGTCTGGTGGCAGAGTCACCACCCCAGCTTGCATCATCTGCCTACAGCATTCCAAATCCAAATGTGACACTGAGCACTGAATTTTATGTGCTGCAATCTCAAAAGGTTTGAGGATTGAATGAGCACTGTGATGTTTCTGAAATGGCCAATCCTTTGTATTTAAGCTTTTGGGTAAAACATAAACTTTTCTGGGAATGATCTGATTCATTTCCATGCTTGTACTTTAAACTTGCCAGGTTCAATTGGGCTTGGAATTTTGAACTGAGATTTCTTTCCTATCAGAAAGAGGAGGAAAGAGTGGGTACCTGAGAGTGCAGGGATGGCCAGATTCATCCCCCTTGTGTTCCTGCTGACTTTGGAGCCAAACCACGGTTAACCACAGGCAGGATTTTTTTCCCAGCGCTGCCTCTGGCAGAAGCAGTGACAGCCCTTGACCATGTGGCAGGTGTCCCACAAGGTGAAGAACCTTCCATCCTCGTGTGACCCTCCCCCTTGCACCTGTAATCCATGCTGCACTGGTATCTTGGAATCGCAGCATTCCAGGCTCCTTGTTGTGTTCTCCCTGCTGCAACGTACTTGTAGTAGAATTAGGTGTGTGGTGGACAAGACACCATGGGTGCTTTCATTAACTATTCCCTTTTCATGTTGTCTTGGTTTGAAAGACAGGTGTTTGCCAAGGAAGGCAGGAGTCTCCCTTGAAATGAAAAAAAATGCAACCCCCTTCCCTCTGAGTTATTATAATTTTGAAATCAAGGGGCTTTTAGGCAAAGATGTGGGAAATAGGAATAACAGTTCTTTACTATTATATATCTATATGTGTATAACCAGTCAAACAAACACCAATAGCTATGGCAGTAACAGCAAACAATCACAAACCCAGTCCCAGCCTTCTCGGCTGTCGGGCCCTTTCCCCTCGGGTGCAGTTCCGCTCGCAGCCGGCAGGGGCGCTGGCGGCTCCCGGTGAGCAGGGCAGGTGCGATGGTTCCCCCGCGGCTGCAGGGGGCGCTCCGGAGCGAGCTCGAGGAGCACGCGGCACCGGTGCCCTGGGATCCCGGGAAGGGATGGGACAAAGGAGCTTCACAAACCCCGGGGCAGCCGATCCCAGTGTCTGGCTGGACCCTCAGGAACAGCAGGCTGGAACGGCAGGGACAAGCACAAATTCCGGATGGCAGACGAGATCTATCCAAACAGGGAACCCGCCAAGGTGTGGGCAGGCAGGGCGAGCAGGGCTACAATGCAGCGAAGGCTCAAAGCAATGGCAGGGCAGGGCGGCCACAGCCTGGCTCCCAGCGGGGCGGGGAAGGTGGGCTTTGGGATCCTGGGGCTTCTCCAGCAGAAGGAAGGCAGCCGAAAAAGCAGAAGTCTCCAGTGCTGACGAATTCCTTCTGGCCTCTCTCTCCATCCAAACGCCGGGAACTAACATCCCACAAGCCCAGGTGAAAGACAGTAGCCAGATGCACCCCTTGCTCTATGGCCAGGTCTTTTGTTTTTCTTAAGAACCCAGTAATTTGTCCCCCTGGCAACATATATGGGGAAAATTCTTTAAGAGAAAAAGAAAACTGAAGGGGAACTCCTAAAACCCAGCACATGTTAAGTCTCAAGAAGGCTCATTTCATTAGGGTGGGCAGGATCAAAATTCCAAATTCCTTGGCTGCCTGACTGTGGCACCTCTTTTGAAGTGTGGATTGTTTTGCCTTTGTATTGTCATTTGAACTGGAAGTGCCGAGCCAGTCAGGATTTTGAAGTGAGTCAGACTTGGTGCAAATAGAGAAAGCTGTGTGTGTTATCAAGTGTTGCTGGGGTTTTCTTGAGTTGTTTTTTGAGGTGGAAAGGCAGATTGTGGATTATTTCTATTGGACTTGTGCAGTACTGTGGCTGTAAGACTGGAAATGGGAAGTGAGGATATTGTCACAAACTTATTTCCACTGAAGGAAAGCACTGTGAGGTTTTGTCCAGTTCCCCAAAGCGCGGCTGTTCGGCTGGCAGTGCACATATGTGCGTGTCTATCCCCTATTTGCATATTTCAGCATAATTAATTTTTAAACTTCTGCTGTTTCTAAATGGCTGATGTGTAACCAGGTAAATTTGGTATATTAACCTTCTCCTGTGTGCCTTGGCCAGCAAAAAGACACTTTTCCACAAACAAGTCCTGTTTTATTTGATGAGGGTACATGAACTCTCATGAACTAACTCTTCAATTTCAGTATACAAGAGAAACCTTTTCTTACAGGCCTCTTAGTTTCTGTAAGGTGGGATACATTAATGCTAATTATTAGCATTAATTCAGTTCAGGAAGCAGGAAGTATTTTTTTGCATTTATTATAAAGGTTGCTACAAATCACATGAGACAATCATCCATTGCTGGGTGGCAAATGTTGATTTCCCTTCCCGCAGCTGTGCTAAGCAGAACACATTAAAAACCCCACAAAACAAACCAAACCCAAATCAATCACCTGCCGCTGCCCTCCATCTTCATAGGTAAGTGCTGATGAGCAGGGAAACACCTGCAAGACCTCATTTAGCTTAATGATAATCACACCTTCAGCACTGATAATGAGTCTGCCAGGTGAGCCTGCACGGCTCAGTCATCAAACCAACTTCAGGGACACATTCCTTGATCTTCTTGTGCGTCCCACATCCTACGTCCACCTGATCCATCAGAAAAAGGGGTTGGTAAATTCTGAACATTAAGGCAACAGCTTTCACAGAGCCCAGGGCTGTGACAGCAGTCTCCTAAGGGCTGTTGCTGGAGAAAAGAACCGCTGAAAACTGTTTGATTTCACAGCAAAGCAGCTGTAAATAGCCAGGAGTTTAAAAGTTCCATTTATATAGGGGATAGAAGCCATCATCCTCTTGGGGTACTTCCTGTACCCTCTGTGCTCATTGTAGATTTTTACAGCACTTTAAACAAGGTGGAGAAGTTCTTCCTTTGATTGTTTTCAGGAATTTGGAGCCAAGTGCCTCTTGGGTCCACCTCACCTTCTGGCGCTGGGGCAGAGAGGGAACCCAGCTCCTCCAGCCCTCCCTGCTGAGACAGATAAAAGCCTCTCAATAGTTTTTGGGGAGGAGAACCAGTCTCTCTTTCCTCGGGGCGAAGATGGTTTCATCCTTGCCTTTCTCACTTTTAGAAGGGAAGTCACATGGCCATTTCTTCTCAACCCAGCTGCTTTGGGAAGCTGGGTGTTGATTTTTTTTTCTTTTTTCTTTTTTATTTTACTTTTTTTGGGAGTAGGGGGAGGCAGTCCTGCGTGTTCCCCTGTCAATCCCACCTGCCTGCCTGGGGGCTTGGGCACAGCCTCTTCCTTGCAGCACACAAGGCTCCAGAAGGTGCCCCAAACCTTCCTGGTGCCTTGGGAGCCTTAGAATCACAGAAACATGGAAGAGTTTGGGTCAGAAGGGACCTTAAAGATCATCCAGTTCCACCTCCTGCCATGGGCAGGGACACCTTCCACTACCCCAGGTTGCTCAGAGCCCCATCCAACCTGTCCTGGAACACTTCCAGGGATGGAGCAGCCACAGCTTCTCTGGGCAACCTGTGCCAGGGCCTCAGCACCCTCACAGGGAACAATTTCTTCCTAATATCCCATCTAAACCTACTCTGTGTCAGTGTGAAGCCATTCTCCATTGTCCTGTCACTACACTTCCTGATGAAAAGTCCCTCTCCAGTTTCCCAGTAGCCCCTTCAGCTACTGGAAGGTTCCATGAGGAGTCCACACACCAACCTTTCCTTCTCCAGGCGGAGCAGCCCCAACTTTACCGGCCCGTCTCCATAGGGAAGGTGCTGCAATGACTTCTGGACAGCTGCTTCATTCAGCCTCTGTTGGGAATGAAGGAACTGAAACTGAGGTTATTTGGAGACCCTCGTGGAGGGATCCCCACCCTGAGTCTGGGCACTGTGCTCTGGTGTGGGGGTGCTCGGCTGGTTGGAGCAGAGCCCCGGGGAGCACGGGGGGCTGTCCTCACCACAGCACAGGCACTGGGAACACTGGGAATGCTGTGACAGCCTTGGAGCTGCAGGGCTGCGAGCCATCCCACACCCGGTGTCAGCCTGCTGTGCCAGCTGGGCTGTTTACACTGGCTCTCTTTGCAACGCCAAAGGCTGAAAATATTGCCCATAATTTGTGTTTGCTGTTCTCCGCAGAAGAGTCATGATTTATTTTTACAGTAACCTCACATTTTAAAAAGGCACCTTCCTGTTTGTGTCCTGTTTGTCCCTGCAGCAGCGGAGGGATACGTGCCCTCCGAGCCTGAGAGGAGGTGGGACTCAGGAGAAACACCCCGCTGGAAATCTCTGCTGATTCATTTAGCTAATGGCTCAGGAAGAAAAGCCCTTTGTGTACTGATGGCTGAACAGCAGCCAACGGATTGTAAAGCAAAAGTCATTGCCTTTTTTCTTTTTTTAAAATTAGGCTCCCCACCCTGCCAGAGCTGCTTTCCTGAGTCATTCCACTGATTATAAACACTATTTTAAACTCTGCACAAAGGGAGGAAGTGGAAAGGGAATCCCCAATCTCCCTGCCTCCCTATAGGTGAGACTTGCCCTGCAGTGCAGGGCTGCTCCCACGGGAGAGCTTCTGCATGGGGAAAGAGTGAGTAATTGAAGGAATATGTATCTGTCTCTCTACAATGGCTAAGAAGCAACTGGGTAAAGGTGGCAAAGTGAGGGTGAAGTGGGCAGCGTGTGGCTGCTCATAGAGGGTACAAATCAGGAGTGCAGGAATGGGTTTAGTTCCTCTCTGACAATTCCTTGTGCAATGAAATAGCTTCTGCCCCTAGGCTGAGCTACACTGAGCCTCCCTGGGTGGGTGGACAGGACATGCAGCCCGGGCTGCATTGGGAAGAGCAGGTGTGATCCTGCCCCTCTGCCCAGCCCTGGGAGGCACAGCTGCAGTGCTGTGTCCAGTCCTGGGCTCCTCAGGACAGGAGGGACAGGGAGCTCCTGGAGCCGGGCCAGCAGTGGCTGAGGAGATGATTTAGGGCCTGGAGCATCCCTGACAGGGAAAGGCTGAGGGAGCTGGGGCTGTTCAGCCTGGAGAGGAGCCCCAGCTGAGAGGGGCCCTCAGCCCTGTGTGTCCCTGTGTGCAGGGAGGGCTCCGAGCAGGGCCCAGGCTCTGCTCCGGGGGGCCCAGCCATGGCACCAGAGGAACGGGCAGGGACTGATGCCCAGGAAATTCCACCTGGACATGAGGCAGAACTTCTTCCCTGGGCAGTGACTGAGCCCTGAACAGAGACCAGAGGGGGTGTGGAGTCTCCTCACTGGGGATATTCCAGACCCCTCTGGACACAATCCTGTGCTTTGTGCTCTGGGATGGCCCTGCTGGAGCAGGGAGTGGGACCAGCTGCCCCTCTGTGGTCCCTTCCAGCTTGACCCATCCTGGGATTCTGTGGAGGTATGGGTGCAGGGTCCAGGGCAAACACAGTGACATCGTTCCTCTGCTTGGCTGCTGTGAGCCAGAGGGTCTTCAGCAGCACCTCTGGCATGTGCAGAAGAAGGTGATTGCATGTGGGAAAACACAGAGCACAGAGCTGCTGCCCTCTGGGCTGGAGGAAGGTCACCAAGTCCTTCAGGGATTTAAAAAAGCCTTTTGCTGGTTTTGGCAATGGCATTTTCAGCAGGCTTGGCTTTAGTGAAAGCTGTTTTTAGGAGTTTTTGCTCTGGCGCCTGAGCAGGTTCCAGGCTGGTGGCAGGACTCCTCCTGTGGGCAAAACCCTTGGTCAATAAAGTGCTGAGCAGAGCCCAGACCAACACCCTCCCTCTATCCTGCCCTGGTTCAGGGACTGTAAGCGCTGAAAAAAAAATTAGAAGGACGAGGAAGAGGAAGAAAAGAGGGAATTCCCTGTTCTGCTCTGAAAAGTGACTGCATAAATGTGATGCTGCTGAATAAAATACTAAAATAAGAATTGTTCGTTTAACTTCTTGGATCTGCAAAACCCAACCTAGCCAGGGGAAAATGAGTGAGGAGCTCTTGAGCCCATGCAGCATTGACTAAATTAAGCTCCTGGTTCAGGAGCACCTTTTAGCCTCAAAGGCTAAAATTAGCTACAACATAGTTGCACTAACATAAAAAGGAGCTGTTATCTGGAGAGGTGCAGAGGCACGCATGGAATTCTCTGGGATTTTTTTACTGGCAGTTGTGTGCAAAATGGAAAATATCCTGCTTGGAACAGAGCTGGCAGGCAGCAAACAAATCCCAACTTAGAGACTTTCCATGGGGCATAGCAGGCCGTGCAGGCAGTGACAGGAAGCAGTAACACAGTCACTTTTTAGAGGGTAGAATAGCACTTTAAAAAGTGTAAATGTTTCACTCCAATAAAATGCCGACAATTAGTCAATAATTCAAAAATTAGGAAAGGCTGCTATGAAGGTTATGAAGGTACAACTTTTTTTTTTTTTCAGCCTCTTTTAGGCCTGTGCATATTTGATCTGCTAAGTGAAGATTATTTTAGCTCAAGAACCTCTGACTTACATCAGTTTGGGCCTGAAGCAGGACAACATCCATGTACCTTCATCACAAGACTGCTCTGTCTCTTCCTTGAATTCCTAAATATGTTCCTTAGAGCCTCCAAGATCCTGCCAGAGGGGAAGCACAGATCTTGCAGATCTTTATTGCAATGCATGTGCTCGTTCCTCTTTATGCCAGCATCACCTGAGACTGCAGTCTTAATTTCACTACTTTGCTTGTGCTCTGCATCTGGCTTTTTTTTTTTTTAATTTTGTTGTTGTTGTTTTGTTTGTTTGTTTTTGGGTTTTTTTTTTGTATTTTTGTTTGGGTTTTGATTTTGGTTTTGTTTGGTTTTCTATTTTTTAATAAACAGAAAAAGCTACAATACATGATGCGGGGTTGTGCTGCCACATTATGACCACCAGAAGGTTGATTTCATCATCTAAACTAAAAAACCACTTGCTAGACCCTGTTGTGGTGCCAGCATTTCAAGCTGGGAGAGCCCTTTGTATATTTTACACTTTGTCTGAAGTCCTGCATGCCCAGGCCATTACATTTTCTCCCAAATATTACCTGTTCCTGTCATTCCCCACAACTTGCTGTTTTCTCTCACCTTTATCCTCATATCTATTTGAGATATTTTTGCCTTTCTTGCTCTGTTTCTAGCACTGACCCTTCCCCTATTTTCTCCCTTCTGTTACTTTCCAAGTCCCTGTCTTCAGCTTCTTTCCCCCGATCTAAGTCCCAACTTGCTCCCAGCACATCCTGCTCCAGGTCCCAGCACACCTGAGGGAAGCTTTCCATGCTGCTCCTAGCAAACACAGGGAATGATGTACTGCTTTGTTTTAAAATGTTGCCAGAAAGGGGAACGAGAGTGGAAGGAGAATGTGGTGCCCTCAGCCCCTACTCATCCTTTTTGGGTTACAGTGGCTGAGGCTCTCTCCCAGGATTTTTGGGATGGCTCTGTCACTGCCTGGTAGCTCTAGGGACTGGCACAAAGACAGAGGTCACTGGTTACTGTGGGATTTTGCATTTTTCCGTTGAAAAACAAGAGTTTTACCCCTCTGGGAAGCTGTCATGCAGTGTTTGGTATCAAGCTGAGAGAACTGATACGAGCCAGTTAACCAGGAGGGCTGATCAGAGAGAAAACTCTCAGGCTGCCTTACCAGGGCACCCGAAACCAGATCAGTAAGTTTGGCACAGCAGATCCACCTCCTGAGATGGAGATCTGAGCACTTGGGATATCAAGAAGGATCCCAAAAACCTATATTCCTTGATGGCCTTAGCTCCAAATGACCCCAGAATGAGGCACCTGGGGCTGGGGCAATGCCTGGGCACCAGGTGACTCCCAGCCAGGAGAGGTAAAGGCAGGTTAGTGACTGAGCAGGACTGTCTTTTATGTTTTCTTCCTTTGCAACCTCACATCCTCACACTCCCCTTAAGGACAAATCCCTGCTTTAAGTCTTGCTGCATCCATTCTGTTTGTGTTTCACAAGCCTGGGGGGTGGCAAAGGAAAAAATGGGTGAATCCAAATGAAACCAGCAAAACCACAGCAAATCCAGCAAGTCCTGGGGCAGAGGGCTATTTCCAGGTGTGCCTGAGAGACTGGCACCTCAGGATATGTGCCAGTAGCCTGGCTGCTTGTTGCGCTGTGCCAGGTCTGGTACTTTCAAGTTGTAGCTCATCACTGTGTCCCTCCAGAAGCGTTTGTGTTCCCCCACATGATGCTGATGGCAGAGGCGTGCAGGGCACCTGGGTGAACCAGAGCCTTGTGAAAAAGGAAGAAAAGCCTGGTCTCCTCCACTGATTGCACATGGAGAAGGAATTTGGGTGCTCATCTAGAGAGATGGATGAGGGGGATGCATTCCCTGGGCAGCCACGGGGCTCCTGGGGGAATCTGCTCTATAAAATGCTCTTCCTCCTGCCATGTCCTTGAGAAAATTTTCCTCTGGAGCACCTACACCACACCCCATCCTCCAGGCGCATCCTTAGATGTCCTTAAGCATCTCGGAAGCACCTTCCCACACAGGGAGATGTCCCAGGGAGGCAGGTGAGGTCACCTCCTCCTGGGGGCAAGCCTGAGGCACGAGCCACCCGACTCAGCTCCCGTTCCCAGGCAAAGCCTGATGACTATCTGCACATTCCAGGGGCCTGGGGGCTGAGTGTAGGCGAAGCTCTTGAGCTTTGCCTTGTTAGTTCCAAGGACAAGCTTAGGAGCCCACGTATTTTAGTGACTTCCCCTCCTGATCTGTCAGGACTGAGTGGATGAAGGTGTCTCCCAGAAGCTCACAATTCCATGACTTTTCCTTTCTAAAAAGCCACAGGCACCTCTCTAACAAAAGGCAGAAACCATCCACAACTCTCAGCTACTGCTTCCAAAACAGAGGCTGAGCTTTAAGGTAAATGGCTGATGCTTTTTTTTTTTTTTTTTTTAGCACAGGCAAAACAACATTCTTCTGCTAAGGTCATTTTTGGCAGTAACCAAAGATACTTCAGTACATACAAAAAAAATCCTCCACTCACCTCGAGGAAGGCAGCACAGAAGGTCTTAGCCCAGACACCTGAACTCTGGAAATGATGAGGTGCTGATAACAGAGTCCAATCACAAAAAGCACGGAGGAGCTGCTAGGACGAGCTGCAGAGCTACTTTTACACATAAATGTGACTTACCTTGTAAAACAAGCCACTTATAGAAGGAAAACCTACACTGTTTAACAGAAATCTTCCCCAGGAGTGAGATGGGAGCTTTGCCAGCAGGCTTGAGGGAGGAGATGCCGTCAGCAGTGAGCAAGGGGCTCGCTGTTCTGGGAAGGGATGTGGTCACTTATGTCCACAGGGCTGGAAAAACAGAGGTGGCAGCTCACGAGATGCACTGCCAGGCTCAGGAAGGGGAACTGCTGGCAGCAAAAATCAGCTTTTCCTAATTGCAGTGCCAAGCCAAGGGTGGAGCAAGGTCGGCCCTCACAAGGAGGAGCAGCTCACTCTGTGTAGGGGACCTTGGCAGTGGGATTAGCAGTCCTTGATGGGAACGACCTGCCAAGTGGTGTTTGCTGGTTGCTCAGCTTTCCTGCCCCACTTTTACCTCCAGTTTTGTTTCTTTTTCCACAATAAAGTCCTGGAAGAGGACACATTATCCTTCACCAAGCCATAAAACACCAAAGGAACTGCGCATTGTTTTCCACTGATAAAGTTCTCCTGACCTTGGCTTCTAATGGGCCACCAGGCAGTGATGACAGCCTGGGCTACATTAACATGATCAGGCTGCAGGGCTTGTCCAGCCTGGAAAAGAGGGGGGTTGGTTGGGAGGGGGCTCATGGCAGCTGTGAGGAGATGACCAAAAAGAGCCAGGCTGTTCACCATGGTGAGACAAGCTCAAATTGATAAGGAGAAGCTTTCTCATCAGGACACCAGCCCAGCAAGAGACCAGGAGATTGTGGAGTTTCCATCCTTGGAGGTTTTCAGTACTGGGTTAAGTAACCTGCTCTGACCTCATGGCTGACCCTACTATGAACAGGGAGGTTGGACCTCCTGAGGTCCTTTCCAAACTGAGCTGTTCTGTGATCCTATCATCTTTAAACTCCACTGTCCACATACCCTGGAGATTTTTACAGCCTCTGTTGTAAAAGTTAACACACGCAGTGTGATTCTTTTTGCCTCTCCAGGGAAAGGCCTCACCCGTTCATCTCACACACTTGCCATTAAAACATGATTTGCACCATCAGGAGGGGGGGGGACTTGACTTAGTCTTCCCTCTTCCATCTATTTACACCATATTTGCCACCCTGGTTTCTTTTCCAGAGCATTTTGATGTGCACACCACACACAAACTTTCAGCTTGGTGCTGAGGACAAAGGCTGCAGCCACAGACTGTGCACGAGGGGAAAAAGTCCCTTTCTGTGCCTCACCTAATGGGTGAATGTTTATAGGTCTTCCAGGAGAATTTTAAAAAGAAGGAAAATAGGAATAAAACCACAGTAAAAATAATTTTCTTTACTTGGTGGTCCGGTGATGTTAATGATTGAGGGTGTACAAATCAGAATGGCCCCATGCTACAAAGCAGCCAGCCTGTAAAGGCAAAATCCCCTTGTATTAAAAATCAGGATAAGCAGCTGCCCCTCGAACTCACACTGCAAATAAAGCCATTCCCCACCTGTGGAGCAGCCACCCCACCCCATGGCACAGCATAGCTGTGTGGCTTCTGCCTGAAAACAGCCACAGACACCACTGGCACCTCTGATTTTTCTGTCTTCACCCCCATGCAGAATAAAGTCACAGAGAGCTGCAAAGGAGTGGCTAATCCCACAAAAGAAGAGGAACTGTTTTGAACGCCCACTGCAACTTTGCCCATCTGTTTGCACTCACACTCGTGCAAATAGCCCAAGCCATGATTCATGACTTGCTGAACGCTGGCCCCACCTCTCCTCTGCCGTGCTGCTGATGGTGGGACATCACCTGAGCTATGGCAATGCTCAAGTCCCTGCTGAGAACTCGCTCTGCCCTGCATCTCCACTGCCAGGATATTTAAAGCTGTTCCTTTTAATTACAGACCTGCAGGTGAGGTGAGCCTGTGGGTCTGGAAAGGGCTGGTGAGGGCTCTCCCAGCTCGCCACAAGCAGAGGCGATGCTGGCATAAGCTGGAGGCACAGCCAGCCCGAAGCTGGAAAATCTGTCCTGTGATGCAGCTTCCCCAGCTCTCCCCCACCCTGCTCTTTCCTCACACACAGCCACGGAGCAGCAGCTGGAGCTGCCAGTTCCTTTCTCCCAGCAGGACCTGCCCTGTTGGTGCTGGAAAGGGAGCAGTGATGCTGGTGGGGCAGAGCAGAAGCGCAGCCGCCCAGTGCATGGCAAGGCGAGGACTAGAGGCCAGCGTTAGAACAAGGCATAAAAGGTCAGTTCTCAGCCCCAGCCTGAATTTCTATTGATCCTGAAATCAGCAGCGAGAGAAGAGAAGCATTCAGCATGCCATGAATGGCTGCCTTGTGGATTCATTTCGTGGGAGCCACGCATGTGGAAGCCTGTGTCCAGCAGTGGAAAAATCTCACTAAACTATTTTTGTCACTGCCAGCAGAGTCTGACAAATATCTAGATGTTCTAGATTCAGTTAAAAGTGACTTTCTGTAGGGTTCAAGGTCCTCACTGTTGGCAGTTCAAATTAGGTCGTTTCCTGAGAGCTGCCAAGAGGCAGAAACTGAAGAGGTGGCTATTTTATAATCATAATTATACAGTGGCCATAGGCATAAACCACCCCCTAAACATAGAAACCCAACAAAACCCAGCTTGAGCTGTGCTTGTGCTCCACAGCTGGAACAGCATCTCTCACCCAGGGACAGCAGGCGCTGGGCCCCCTGGGACATCCCTCGTGGGACTCTCAGGCTCTTCCAGGTCCCTCTCAGGCAGTTCAGGATGAAAAAGATGCTGGAGCAGGCGGAGGGAGCCTTGGCAGTGCATTTATCACTGGCTGGGCAGCTCCCTGCAGAGGCTTGCAAGTGCCTGCAAGGGAACAGGGCAGGGCTCAGCCTGAACTTCATGGCACATCCCCCATGGAAACGGCATCTGACATTTATCACTGGGATTTTAGGTCCCAACTGCTTCCCCTCACCCCAGGACAATTGCTCTGAGCCCAGTTTCTGCAAGGCTTGCTTGGGCTTGGAGATTCATCTGAAGAAAAATAGTGGTGAGGTGCAGGTAGTTCCTAAAAACTGTCTGCAGGCACTTGCTATTCTTTTCTCTTGGTGGGTGGAGAGGGAGGAGTATAGCCCTGACAGAGAGCCTGTCAAAAGAAATCCAGGCTTTTGTGTCCACTGGAGCAGTTCCTCTGGAGTTCTTGTGGAAGTCACCCTGCAGGTAATGACATCCTCCCGTTCTGCAAACCCTCTATGAGTAAGACTATTAATTGCTGAAACATAGGGATTTAAGTTTTTGAAGTGTATGAGAGGAAAGGATTTATTCCAACCCTCCCACTGTGTCAGGCTCACCCCTCTCTTTCCACTGTAGCCAGCTGCTTCCCACACCCTTTCCCCACTTCATGGGCCCACTGTCATTTTTTCCCTGTACTCAATTATGGTGCTCATGTGCCAGGGCTGCTGTAAAATGACAATGTGCTGTACCACAGATGACTTTCCCAGCTCCACTGCAAAGGAGGAAGACATTTCCCAGCAATAAACCCTGTCAGTCCCCTTGGAAAACCAGGCTCTCCCTGCCTTGGTACACCTTCCCACAGAGCAGACCATGCAGCTAGCTTAAGAGTCCCTCCAATTCCTGAGGCAGGCTTGCTCCAGTTTTCCAAAGTAAGTCTACAAATCTTTCTTCTGGCAAAATTACCTGTAGATAACCAGATACAGCCTTCCTCAGGACTTCACTGCTAGGTCCTTCCCCTTAGTCAAACACTTATTCTCTTAAGCTTGTAAGAGGCTGCTCCCTGGTGCAAATTCCCATATTCTGCATGTGGTCTGTTACAGCACATAAAATAGCCACATCTTTTAGTGATTTGGCTTTATCTGCCCTTATTTTCCTCCCAGCAGCCAAGGGGCACAGCTGAGAGCAGCCTAGGAGCAATTCCCATGCTTGGAAGTGTTCAAGACCAGGTTGGATGGGGCTCTGAGCAACCTGGGATAGTGGAAGGTGTTCCTGCCCATGGCAGGGGGGTTGGAAGGAGATAATGTTTAAGGCCCCTTCCACTCCAAACCATTCTGTGATTTAACAGTCTTACAGGCAGTGCTTTATGTTAGTGCTTAACAGGACTTACGTTACCAGTTCCCATCTCCTCTACCATCCAAATCCAAGAAAATACCTAGATAGACCAGGATTGCTCAGATCTCACAGCTCTTTGCTACCCATAAGCAACTCCCATAAAGAATAGGATATATAGTGTCACATGTGGCCAGAAACCACAGCTATTTTAAGTGAATTTACAACAAAGAATTGGCAGCACCTGTGTGTGAAGAAGAAATCTGCTTATGTTTGGAAACAAAGCTGCTTAAGCCCTTTTCCTTTTTAGAGTGGTTTCTCACATTCCAGGCAGGCCTTAAGGTCTTAACATAGCTGCACCTTTGTTTACTGATGAGGAAGGCTGGCATAGAAAAGACAGAGTGTTTTACTTTTGTATGTTTTCCTTCATCCTGTCTTCTCCTCCCAATAGACATCCCACCTCTAGGATAATTTTTCCCCAACATCAGTACTTGCTTCTCTGCTGACCCTGTCAATTTGGGCAGACTATTCTTCAGAGGGATCCTTCTGTCCCTCCCACCACAAGTATTTCACCAGTGTCAGTCATTCCTGCCACAGCTCTTGACATTGTCCTAAGCACTGTTTCCCCTCCAGTATTGTAATCCCCCATTCCTGCTTTCCAGAATGATCTATTTGTTATCCCTTTTGCCTCTCTGTATTACCTCTCAAGTCAGATTCAATTCCTGACCTAACTCAAAGACAGGAACTTACTCCCTGCTTGAAGTCAGTGCCACACACTCAGATTTTTAGGGCTGTCATTCCTTAGAAGCCAGTTCTTCACAAAATTTCATCACAACTGCTACCAGTAAAGTGGAAGTTAACATGTAATCATCAATATTCATTATTGAAGTAGTACTCATTCCAGACTAGCTGGTCTGAGGCTGAGTGCAACCAGGTTTTACATCTGTAGTCCATGTTCTCACTAAAAGGAAATTAATACTTGAGTAATAAAGATCAGCTCTTCCCTCTCTGGTAAAGACTTACCCACCTGTTGATTCCTCAGGAAACACCAACCCACATGCAGAGGATGTTCAAAAGGGTAAAAGATTGGGCTATAGGGCTTAAGAAAACCACATGTGGACGAGGGTGGGTATGAAAGAGGCAGTGTGGCATAAACACTGTAGGTAAGGCTGCAGCACTGCAAGCTAAAGAACCCCCAGGAAACCCCTCTCCAGCTTCTCTGGAACACAGGAACAGGGGCAGGTATTCATTTCTGGATCTTCAGCTGACCTGGATGCCAGCTCAAGAGCTGCCTCTGCAGCCACTGCCCAAACCTCACAATCTGAGGTGCTGAGGTTACAGCAGAGTTCTCCTCCCCCCAGTTACAACCCGCTGGGTTTTCCTGGACTCTGCCAAAAGGTGCTGGACTACAGCCACAGCAGATGCTGGCAACCTGAACACATGCACCAGCATCAAAGTGTGGCCAGCAGGACCAGGGCAGTGACTGTCCCTCTGTAGCTGGCACCTCAATGCCCATGTCCAATTTGCCTCAGCTCAATAAAGATACTGGGGTGCTGGAGCATGTCCAGGGAAGAGCAAGAGTTGGGGAAGGGTCTGGAGCACAACTCTGATGTAGGGCAGCAGAGGGAGCTGGGGGGACTCAGCCTGGAGAAAAGGAGGCTCAGGGGGGACCTTTGGGCTCTCCACAACTCCCTGACAGGAGGGGGAAGCCAGGGGCGGGGTCAGGCTCTGCTCCCAGGGAACAGGAAGAGAGGAAATGGCCTCAAGCTGTACTAGGGGAGGTGCAGGTGGGACATCAGGAAGAATTTCTTCACTGAAAGAGTGATTAGTCAGTGGAAGGGGCTGTCCAGGGAGAAGGTGGTATTCCCATCCCTGAAGGTATCCAAGGAAAAACTGGATGTAGCACTCAGTGCTCTGGTGTGGCTGACAAGGGGGTGACGGTCAAAGGTTGGTCTCTATGATCTTAGAGGCCTTTTCCAGCCTAAATGATTCTGTGAACAAGAAGCAGAAGGTGATCAGCACTGAACTTCCCTGATGGTTGACAGCTATTCACCCCAGCTCTTCCAGGTGCCAGGTTCATTCTCATGCCCAGAATTACACAGCTGACAAAAATGCTACTTCTCAGTTCTGCAAGAGCTCAGTGTGGACAGGGCTGCTCTCAAACTCCCATGAGAGATTTTTCCCTCCAGGCTGTCACATATAGCCACAGAAGAAAATTAGATCAACTCCTTTTCTGGAGTCATTTCAGTCTCTGCAAGACACACAAAAGCATGATTACCATTTGACTTTTTTTAAATCACTTTTTTTTTTTAAGAAAGCCTGTGAACACAGAACAGTGCAACGCGTTACAGAGGAGAGCTGCATGGTTCCCTTAGACAAGTGACAGTGGGTAACACAAAGGTGACAATACATTCATGCATCAGCCAGAGCCCAACACCCACCAGTTCTGGTATTTCTCATAATAAATACCAACCTCCCTGCAGGAGAAAAACGGGAACAAGCAAGGACTACCCAGAGACCTCTGTACTACCCAGAGGACAAAGACCAGAAGCTTCTGAGAACACAGATGAGATTGCACAGTAAGGGAGCACCAGGTACAGGAACAGCACACCAACTTGCTGGCAAGTCCATAGGCAGCCCCCACCAGAAAGTATTTTAGAGACAAAAAAAACCCACTTAAAAGCCATTTTGAGTAGAAATACAGAACAACTTGGTAATTCTTTAGGCTAAGGGTTCCACACTGGTATCTCTGCTCTCTCCCACACCCAAACTTAAACTGAAACAGGACAGCCTCAGCTCTGCAATTGCAGAGCTGGACACTTAACTACTCATGCAACTCATGTTTATTCCACTTGGAAACCTGAGATTTGGCACACATGTTGTAAGCCCTTGAGACTGCACCTCGCTGGCTTTGGAGAAACAAAGCCCCAAACCAGACAGTGAAAAAGTCCTGAGCATACACTAAGGAATGGGCCTTGCCAAGGGCCCAAGGCCATGCCAGGTGCCAGGGGACAGTTGTGGCAGCAGACAGGCTGATGTCAGGAAGCCCAGCTGGCCCCAGGACAGAGCCCAGCCTGGCTGCACTGAGCTATCACTGCCTGCACATCACCTGTGTGACAGCCAGCCTTTGCCACCCTCCAGGGAGGTGACAGTAAAAGTGTTACAGCAGTGACATTTTAGGAATGTACTTAAGACTTGCTTTTGTTCACACACACCAAGGAAAGAGGAATGACCACACCTTCCCTGACATGCTTTGACAGCATCTCCTATTCCCTTCAAACATGGGGCATTAGCATAGGATTTATTTCCTGCTTTATCCCAAAAACACTTAACATGTTATGCAACTTCAACTCCTTGCTATGCATCAAACAGTGGGATTAATCAACATAGCAACATCTCCTCTCTCCCACAAACAATACATCTTACTCTTTATTAAGTATCAAATTGTGTCCAACATAAATTACATCCAGATTATGTAAGTTTCAAGAAAGTCAGATATTTTATGTACAATGTTTGTCTTGAGTCAGATAAACCTTTATCATTTTAACCTGTAACATAAAAAGCAAACCTACATCAGTACCAAATAAAGCATTAAAAAGGTAACAAATATATAACGTTTTAGAAATGCTCTCAGAACTCTAAAGTTAATGATGGGGATTTTCATAGTGCAGGAATCTTGGGTTTGCAGCTCTTAGACCATCTCTCTTTCCCTGCGGATGGCACAGCACAGAATCATACTGAATATCATGCCAACAATCTGGAAAGGAAGCAGACAGGTTAGAGATCAGGAAAGTAAAGCACATGCTTTTATCAGCATGAGGACAAGCACCAGAGGCCACGTTTATTCTGTTTTTACACTTTACTCTGGGATCCCTGCCCCACCATCCCCAAAGTTCAGTTCATTCCCATGAATTCCATTCACCTCAATACTTGAGTATGTCAAGTTGGAAGGGACCCACAAGGATCTTCAATCCAACTCCTGGCCCTGCACAGCATCATCAACTATAAACCACTGCCAGATCTCCTAAGAAACCTTTGATCATCCCATCGCACGCTTTTCTCCAGAGAAGTCAAACACAAAGTGTCAGCAGCCCTGTTATTTCAGCCCTCTAGCAGAGACTGTAATTGTTATAAAGAAAAGAATCCCCAAGAGATATTAGGATTAAGATGTGGGCCAGCAACAGGACCAATATATACACTCCATATATACACACACCACTGATAAGATTTCACCACTGCTGAAAGTGCAAGGAGGCAGATCCTAATCCAAAGCAGAAGCAGGGAGGCCTGAGACATCCCAGCCTCTGCACTGCCTCAGGGCCCTGCAGCACACACCCTGAACCTGCTGGGACTTGTCCTCCATGGAATGGCCTTGTGGGCTGCTGGGCCAGGCACTGTTCTACAAGACTTCTGCTCTGAGTATCCTCTGAGCACCCAGCTACCCTCTGAATAATCTGGAAACTCACCATCATCACAGCAATGCCAAGGCCAACAGCTCCAATCACGTTGAATTTGGATTTGAAGACTTCATCAATGGCAGCAGGGCAGGACTGAAATGGGACAGACTGTTCATTAGTGTTTTACACACACAAGGCTCATTAGAACTCATCTTTTGAAAGCTGCTTTGATCTGGCCTTTACTGCCACATCCTTAAAGAGAGCCAGGGATGGTTCACACAAGAGTTGGTGGAGAAGTTTAAACCTACTCTTCAAGTATCTCAAACCTGTTAACAGCACCTTGACTACAGCAGGCTTCCCCTCTCAATCTGAACACTCAGTTTATCAGGCTTGGCCTGTTACTAATGGCTGTCAGCACTTCAGATGATGCATTGCTCATCCCTTATCAAAAGAGATTTAAAGCCACTCAATATTGACAATTGCTACTGTAATTTTGCAGACACCTCATGAACCAACAGTGCATGGGAATGGCAGGATGTCCTGGACTAAGATCCATGCTAGGGGCAAATTCACAGAGGAGCCAGTTTAATGGTCCCAGGACAATGAATTACCCTTGCAACTAAAAAAAAAAAAAAAAATATATATATATATATATGTATGTATAGTCCTTTCCCCAGAACAGACACATGGTGGCCAAACAAGGCACTTTTACAGAGGTATAAATCCTTAAGAGCCTGGTAGCTGGTCAAAGTCTCATCCCAGCTTCTGTCCTGCTTGTTCAGCAGCAAACATCAGTGAGCTGCTGAAAGCTACCTTTCTCTGTTGTTGTTCCTTATCCAGTCTAGAAAGAAAGACTGAATCTGGGATTAAAGGGATATACTGGCAAGAATGAGTCAGTTCAATCAGAATACCAACACAGCACTGCTTCTTAGAGGCACACTCCATTACATCCCTTTGATCTTGCAGTCTATCCACTGTTTTTCTACAACTGGGAATAGGCATCACAAGATGAAGTCAACAGATGAAGCTAAAACACACAGCAGAATAAAAGCAAACAATAAAACCTGCATGGAGTCTCAGCTACTCCCACACACTCCAACTCAGACTGCACAGACAGGACTAAAGATACAGACTGAAGGGTCTCATGTGGGCAGATACTTGAAGTTGTCAATTAAAGTGAAAAAAACCCAAGTCATTAATTTAAATCCTGCGTGGTAAGAACCACAGGAGGACTCACACAAACTGTCCTGGAGCATAAAGCAAGAGCACCGGATGGTTGTAAGGAGAAGAGGAAGAGCACGTGGTTAAAATCTACACAAGCTGTTTTTTCCTGTTATTTGTGGCATACAAGCACCTCTGCAATAGTATTCCAACAGGGAAACCTGAGTCAGAGAACTGCCTTCACAGTGACAAACCCACCTGAACAGGCTACCAATGCCTTGCCCCCCTCTCCCTGTCCTTGCTGAAGTTTCAGACTTGCTCCCACCCCAAGCTCTACTTCTCCCTAACCAGGAGGGAGGTGACAGCAGTGAGGAGAACAGAGCTCTCAAGCACTGTGAGGGTGGCTTTTTTAGGCAAAGTTTTGACCTTCCGCTGCCCACCCCACCAGGGAGTCTGTGACACACAGACTACACATTTCCTGAGCAAGGTCAGATTTCCTGCTTGTTCTTTCCACGGTAACAGTGGGTTTGTTTTCCACAACCAGCCTGATTACAGACACAGACTGCCACACCAGTGTGACATGGGGATTTCCCATGGACTGGGAGGGTTTCCTAAACTGTGTTCCTCATTCTACCCACTGGGCAGAGCTGATGATGAATTAAGCCAAGCTTTACCTTGACAGAGAACGACTCAGACAGTGTCTTTGTTGGACAGGTGTCCATGAACTGCTGCTCCAAAGCTCCACTAATGCCACAGCAGTTTAGCTTCAAGAGAAAACACAAAAAGAGACCCAGGTTAAATAACCCTTATTTTTGCTCAGTAATCTGGTAAAAAAAAAAAAAAAAAAAGAAAGAAAATTTACATTAGTTTTTTTTTTACAGACCAAGTCCTGTCAACATGACTGCTATACACCTAATTTTAACAAGCCTTCATTAAATTAGAGGACAAGGTTCTGAAAGGAAGAGCTAGAGCTCATTAAGTACACACAAAATCATTTTGGTGACAGCTTGTGCTCCTTACAGACACAAAGCTGAACCCCTCACAGACATGCAGGTGTGCATACTAGGGTGCCACTAGCTCAGTAGCACAGATCCAGGGTTTTCCAGCCTGCTGCTGAGCTTTAGAAAAATAAGAACTAGTTCTAGGCACTTCAGAAGGACAAAAAAGGCATCCTGAACTCACTTATACTACACAAAAACATCTCTGGAATCTTTGGTTTTTTCTAACTAGTAGGGGACTAGACTTGTACGGGGGACTGGGCGGCATGGAGAACAGTGTAAGGAGCAGCTGTGTTACTCTCCAGGTTAAGCAGAACCATATACTTACAGCAAACTGAAATGCCTTCAGGGTGTCTCTGGCACTTGATTGAGTTCTCTTTCTATAGGTGTCCATGTAGAACTCCTTTAACTCATCAATAATCTAAGGAAAAGCAAAGAGTTGTCTATTAGTGGTGTATTAGCATCATACCTTATATTAATTATGAAAAACTTGCTTTCAGCAAGTCAGTCATCAAAAATCCACCCATTCTTCTGCCATGTACAAATAGAGGGTGGACAGAAGGCTCACCTGTTTCAGACAGGAAATAACTGCACACTTGCTTTAATAGCCACACCTAAACAGGTAAGACTGTTTCCCCTTCCAAATCTCTGAGCTTCTAAGAGGAGTGAAAGAACCAAATCTTTGCCCACTGGCTGCCCAAAAATATTCCCTATTCTACTGTACCCCAGAAGTTTCTGTACTTCCCCACTGTATAATACAATGTGAGCAGAAAAGCAACTCTGGTCACCAAGCATCTAATTTTAAAGGAAGACAGAATCTTGACTGCTTGGGTGGGACAGGCCATGTCAGTCATGCTTCAAGTACAGAAATACCCAGCCCTCAGCTGACCCAGCTCCTCTCTGGAAGTGGTAAAGCTTCCCAGCCAGCCTGCTTCACCTCACAGCTCAGCCAGGTACTGTCTGGAGGGCACCTCTAGCACGCAACAGCTTCTTGGATTCTGGCTTCCCTGCTAGACTCTAATTTTTAAATATTAGAGTTAGATTTCTTGTGTTGATTTGCTTGCACCAGCCTTTTTCCTCTCCCCCAAATTTCCAGGGTAATAAGGATTTGACTTGCACCAGTAGAGATGACAGCAGACTGCTGACGGTGGGCACATTCATAGAATGTTTGGGGTCAGAAAGGCACTTTCAAGATCACCTAAGTCCCACCCCCTGCCATGGACAGGGACACCTTCCACTATCCCAGGTTGCACAGAGCCCCATCCAACCTGGCCTTGAACACTTCCAGGGATGGGGCAGCCACAGCTTCTCTGGGCAACCTGTGCCAGCATCCCACCACTCCCAACTTTTAAGAGCAACCTACCTTTTCTTTATTTGAAAATCCCCAGATCCCAGCAGCAATTTCAAGGGCAAAAATCACAAAAAGGAAGAAGAAGAACTAGAAAAGAAAGACCACGTTATTCATGAAGGCCACAGCACCACAAAGCAGCGTCACACACACACACTGCAAGTTTGTCCAGTCTTGTGGGAGCTGTCACTCAACCAGGCTGCAGTTAGAGGTCTGAGACCTTGGTAACACCAGGAAAAAGGACACTGGGTCAGCACCTCTTCCCAGGAGCGTCGGTAAGTCTGGCAGTGCTCTCCAAGCAACAGTTCTGCTTTTTCATCAGTGTTAATTAAAGTCAATCATCTGTTAACTCCAACTTTGAAGTTGTCCAAGTCATTCAGACACATCAAAACAGCTGACACCAATTCTTTACTATGGTTTGTCACTCCTGTTGCTTTAGGGGTCATTACTTAATTCCTAGCTTGCCCCCAGCTCCCAGAGAGTTAATGGTCACTTTGTTGTGTGTCCCATAAAACACAAATAAAAGTGTTCTGTCTCTCACTGACTACCAGATCCAAAACACCACTATCATTTAGAAACATTTTAAAGAGATACTCAGAATTACAAAGGGCTTAGAGGCATCATTTTGCAAGTAATACTTGAATTTAGGTTCTTCCGTGACACAGAAGGGGAATTGTTCTTTCAGTGGCCATAGTAGCTGTTTTTTATTAACTAAGTCTTCTGGTTATTTGGATGAGTAGTTCTGCAAGTGTACAGATGTGCACGAACCCAGTAAGCTCTACTGGCCCCTCCAGTCTGAAAACAATGAGGTTGCTCTCCAGTAATTGGCTTGCAGAGCAGTTGTCAACTAGAAGAGCTCATCCTGTGATTATGAACAGTAGAGCCTTGTTTCAAGCATCAAATACCACAGTTCTGGTCTGAGAGATTAAAGACTGAACAACCTTCAGAGTTCAGGATAAACTGTCTAGCAATGATAGCATTGCTTTATCAGTATTTTAGTTCTGTGTTCACAATACTCCCAGTCTTGACACTTCAGGGTATGTCAGACATATCCAGCCTCTTGATGTCATCCTGTGTTCAAATACAGCATGAACATTGGATTTCTAGCCAGAAACGAAAACTATATTTAACATTTTAGCATTATGTAGGTGACCATGAGTTTCAACACTGATTGTTCTGGGTCCACAATCTGTTGCCCTTGAATTACACAGTAGTATTTTCCTTCCTTTCTCATCATGCTGCTCAAACTTTAAGCATTAACCCTGAGCACTTACCAGGCCAAGCATACACTGAGATTCCTGTGATGCACCACAGCATCCCAAGAAACCAACCAGCATCATAAGTGCACCAGCTCCAATAAGGATGTAAACACCTAGGGAAGAAGAAAACAAATGTGTGCAGGTCACTGAGACCTCAGCAGCAAGGTATGAAATTAATTGCTCCACAAATAGCACTTGTAGCTTTTGCCAAGGTTTAAGTTTCTTTACTGAGATGTTTCAAGTAAAAAAAAAAAGGGGGGGGGCACAGTTGTGTGTCATTTTCAAAGCAAACACATCAGAAAAATTGATAAATAAAACCTTCAACTTGTCACAATTAATGTGTATCCCTAATGCAGTTTCACAAGTTTTAGAAAATGGGCAAGATAAAGCCATCTAAGATAAGCTGTAAGACACTTTTAAAAACTGGCTCAGAGGCAAAGTTATTCACTTCTCCTTAGGTGAAGATAGAGACAACTGGAATTAGAGACAGCTGGAACAGTGGTTTATCAACAACTGAGAAGTCTTGAAGCAGATTCTTCTTCAAACTATAAAAAGTGTCAGAGCTTGTAAACTATTCTGCCCAGAATTGAGGTAGTGAATATATATTGAAACAGAAAGAGCAAACATTTCTGGGCTAAAAGGCTCCATTCAAGCCCAGTCCTCTGGCTCCTAGACTTGGGAATAACCAGCCTAAGCATCATAGCTGGGAGCTGGAAAAAGCAAGAGAAGTCCCAAAGGATGACAAGGAAGTATTACAGGGGTGGTGAAATATCAAAGAATCAGCACAAAGATCAATGGGGACAAAACAGTTCAGAGACCCAATCAATACTAATTAAAGGAAGCCAGATGTAAGCATTTGCAAATGATATATTCTAGATGCAAACCAATAAGATTAGCTGCCAAAATAAGCATCTAGTTGATGAAGCATTTGTGAGGATTAAGCCTGACATTTCTTATCAGGAGGAAATTCCAATATGGACTTCTTAACCTCAGCTTAAACTTTTTTCCATTTTGAAAAATTAGAATAAAAATAGTCCATCAGTACCTCTTATTCCAGTTTATTTTGAGCTGTGCAGAAAGCCTTTGAGGTAACTTGCTTTGTAACTTACTGCAGTCAGTAACTACTCCCAGAAAATGATGTTAAAGCAGAAATTCCTATTAAGCTTCCTTTTAAAATTCAGTTTCAGCTACAGAGATTTCAATCAGGTTTCACTGGCTGCATCCAGCCAGTAGCTTAAGCATCACACCATAAAAATTTTATGTTTTAGGAGGTGAAAGAGTTGTTTTAGACTACCTAAAATAAGACTTGCTAAATATTCACCTCAATGGCCAAGTTTAGGTTTCTGTTCCTTTTCTGAGGTCCACTTATAAGCATTTGGGAATCTTCCTGGCAGCTCCATGAACCACACAGTTTGCGCTAGGATGTCATCATATCAAGGGCAAAATACAAATTTTCTCACAGATAAGATGTTTGCATGCCTGCAGCTTCTTCATGAAGCCCCATGAGCATCTCAATATTCCCAACTGTGGCCTCTACACCATTCCTAACAGTATTTCCTGTAGGCACAGGCTACTGGACACCCTGAGGCTGCAAGACAAGTTGCACCTCCTTGCAAGTGACCCTTCAGACCCCAGTCTGGGAGTTGTCACAGGTTGAGCAGCCCACGACAGGAGCCAGTTTTTGTCAAGAGAAAGATGAAGCTGTCCTTTAATGATCACCTAATTCCAATCCCGGGGACACTTCCAGGGGACACTTCCAGGGATGGGGTAGCCACAGCTGCTCTGGGCAACCTGTGCCAGGGCCTCAGCACCCTCACAGGGAACCATTTTTTTGTAATATCCCATCTAAACCTGCTCTCTGTCCGTGTGAAGCCATTGCCCCTTGTCCTGTCACTCCAGGCCCTTGTCAAGAGTCTCTCCCCATCTTTCCTGTGGGCTCCCTTCAGGCACTGCAAGGCCACAATGAGGTCACCCCAAAGCCTTCTCTTCTCCAGGCTGAACAATCCCAACTCCCTCAGCCTTTCCTCACAGCAGAGCTGCTCCAAGGGTTTGAGCACCTACAGGTGACAACCACCAAATTATGTCTGTTGCCCTGCCCAAGCCTAGAAGCAACTGTAGAGATCAAAATCAAAGTTCAGATTAAATCCAGTTCGCTCAGGAATTCCTATGACATTAACATAAATTGAAAATACGTGTGTCCCCTAATTAATCTTCTTACAAACACCTTCCACATGGTAGAGCTAAAGCTAACTTGATCCATGCGGGCTGGGGAAATTCTCATATGGACCAAGATATTTGTGCATTCTTCCCATTCAGTTCAGTATGAATTAGGAGACGTGGGGCTTTTAAGAGTTAGCCAACAGTGCACATGCTCCTTCTGAGAGAAGGGGCAACAGAGTTGTGTTTTGGGTAGCTTAGGTTGGTCACTCTGGAGAAAAAATATTAATTACTCATTTAGTTTAGTGTGAAACTTTGCTGACGCATATTGTGATGAGCATCAGAAGAAACATCCTCTGAGTCTACCAGGAGCCCTTGGGATTACAAAATGTTTACTGACAGTAACAAAGAGGAACTGCTGTGGGAAAAAGGATGAAGAGCCAAGAAACCACTCACACAACAGCACTGCACAGGGGAAGCTGCTCTCAGGCTGTTTAGGGCTGCTTTGCCTTTCTACCCTTTAAGGAAAGCCAAGGTTTCTCAGCAGCCTGGAAACCAGGGTGCAAAAGTGTGACATATTCCCTGAGTGATCCTCCAGCTCACCTGTGTAAAACTTTGTGTCGGATTCCAGTTCAAAGACGCTCTTGGTCTGTGAATCAAAGTGAAGCCATAGTCCAATTGCAAGAACTGCTGTCCCTGCAAGCTGTAAGAACAAGGAAGGCTTGTTAAATGATACGAATTAATCCATCCACCCTTGCATTAGTAACAAAATCAGAAGCAAACACAGAATACAGCTCTTATTTAAAGAGGTGGTGACAAAGGACCAGCATAAAAGGATGGGGATACCAACACACGAACCAAGTTCCAGACATGACGCACCTTGTTCAGAGAGGCATTTACATAATATAAACTCCAATGCCACAGGAGAACAATGCCATTCTTGTTCCTTCCTGAAAATATCCAAGGTTCTGCCAAGTGTCAGTATTTCTACTAATCCTTCCACACATTGTTTTGTTCTGGGTGGCTGCAGTGACATTGCATGGCTGAGTGACCTTAAAGCTTCACACTGAAGAGCAAGTGTATCACAAGGAAAAGTGCCAGCTGAAAGTTTTAGTGTACTAAACAGACTCCTGAGAGTTCAGTGTACCATAGAAGGGAGTTCAGGAAGAGTGCCCTTCTTGCAAAACAAGATAAAACCAACCCATTAAGTGACCACACTGACAGGAAGAAGAAAATACAAACTGCAGAAGTAGCAACATTGCTGATCTGGAACAGTACAATTGAATTTTAGGTCGTATTTAATTTTATTTCATTATCATCTCTGCCTGTGTGCCTCCAAGTTCCTCTTAACACTGCTGCCTGTGTTTGCAGCAAGTCACTTTGTGTATAAATTAGCCTCTGGATGAAACATAAGGCAAAAGGCATAGGAAGTCTTGCAAGAAAGAGGGAATTGCACTCTGGTAAGGCAAATAGCAACAGTTTGCTTTCAACAGACGGAATCCTTCCTTAAAAAGAAAAAAAATGGGGTTTCCTTGCATGTGAAAAAAAAAAGAAGAAACCAGGACAAAGTAGAAAGCTGGAATGTGCTTCTCAGTTTTCCCTTTAAAGACCATTTACTATGAAAAAAAGCTCTGCAAAAGTGAGATGAGAACAGAAATCCCAAATGTTGCAGCAGACATTAAAAATTTAAACTTAAGAGTGAGCAATAAGTTTATAAAGTCTGGTGCTTTGGTCAGGAAAAGCATGCATGGAAAGCAAAAATAAAAGACCAGTAAAGCTTGATCTCTGATAAGAAGATCTTTCTAGAAGGAAACAACATTCCTGATACGCCTCTAAGCAAACGGGAAGTGTTTAATAATGGCAACTTTCAGTGGGAATATGGATGGCCTCCCCTTGGCAAGCACCCAAGGATCCACCCCTTCCACACCAAACCCAGCTGAGAAAGGGGAGCCTGAGAGCCCCTTCTCCCTGCTGTGGAAGAGTTCCTGCTCACAGGCAGCCCCAGCTTTCCTAAACCAGCTTTTCTTGTTGGGCAGGAACCCGAGTGCCAGGCCTGCCTCCAAGAGGAGCTGCAGGGCTGTAGCTGGGAAAACAGATCAAGTGACACACAACCCACAAGGCCAAACTCACCTGGAGGTTTCCAGACCTAAGCAAAAGGCCTTTGTTGGTTGTTCCTGGTGCTTACTCCCAAGCACACCTGCACACACCTCCTGCTTGCCTTGCTAGGGCTACCCTGACAAGATGATTAAGTTATGCTGGAGCACCTTGGTACGACACAGAATGTCACAAGAGTGTCATTATTTCAATTTCTTGTGCCACAGCTGCACCCCAAGGGGAGGGAGAGGTGCAAAAGTGGACTGGCAGAGAGAAGGGATGCTGCTCTACCTGCTCTCCTGGCTGCAGCATCACTTCAAAAAGCCTTTGCCACCTCATCTCACCCCAGTGCCTCAGTTCAAACATCAGAAGGGCTTAGTGATGGAAAAAACTCTGCTTCTAGACTGCTGTTCAGCCACCCAGTATTTAATAACACTCTGCTTGAGACTCCCTTTCCTGGGTCATCCAACAGTCTTCAGCTTTTATTGGGATTCAGATCACCATCATTACAAAAAACCTGCAGCCTCTGCTGGTTTTGCCAGGAACTCACAAACTGAAGCCTGAACACCCACATCTTCTCACCCACCAAACGTATCTGCAGCTTGTCAAGCTCCAGTGTTTGAGTAGAGAGCTCTGCAAATGGAGCAGGGCACAGAAAAGGCCTGCAAAACTAAAGAAACTCTTAAGCCATACTGTAACCATGCAGATAATCTTAAATTTCCAAGCAAATGAGAAGGCTCAGTTAATGACCTCCAGAAATAACCTGGTCTGTTTACATTGGGCAGAGATGATGTACCTAATACAGCACTTTTCAAAACACAAATTTAACCCTTCCCCACCACCAGCCAGAGGTACATGGCATGTTTCCTCCTTGGAAAAGCACTCACTCTGTGGGAAAGGTTAAGAAGATGCCAGCAAGACAAGAGACTTACAGGACCACAGAACAGTGATAACACTTCATGCCAGCAGACTGGTGCACAGCACTAAAAAAAGTGGCAGAATTAAACAGAGTGATAATTCTCTCCATGGTGGACTAGAAATAAAATGCAGCTCCTTCATGCAAGAATAAGAGACTTTTTGTCTCAGTTTCTTAAGGAAAGCAGACTTATGTTCTCAGTTTGTGCTCTTCCTACCCACAGTGACCACTGAACTAAAAAAAGGCAGTTTTAAAGCAGAAGGCAAGAAACTTGAAGCTTCAAGTTTCCATCAAAACAAGGGAGAAATGAGGACACAGCAACACCAGCCTCTGAGGAAGAGAAAAGCACAGCCCCATGGGCACTTGGCAGCACCTCTGGCCAGTGTGGCACACCTGAGGCTGAGGCACCATCACCTCCCTGCTCACCCACGCTGTGCCAGCAGGATGGGCAGCCGTGCTGGGATGGTTTGGGAGCTGTGTTTTTCCTTGCTGGGAAAGGGATGCAAGGCCCCCCCACCCCGGCTGTGTGGAAGCAGATCCCCAGATAACCTAATTGTCAGGTTTTTGTTTGGAAATCCAAGGGGACTGCCCATCTAACAGACTTGTTTTGTCACAGGAATTGAGCAATACTGAGTGTTTCTAAGTAGCTCTATCGTGCGATGAAAGAAATTTAACAGAAAAAGAACACTGTATTCCTGAAAGTAATCCATTTTGTCTGGTTTCACACACACGAAGAAAAGAGTGGGTTTGTGTGCTTATCAGACAGGTAAGTAGTATGTTTCTATAGTGACAAGTACAGCAAAAAGAGCTCAGAATACAGGGTTGGATTTTTTTTTTTCCAATCTGACCAAAACGTGAAGTTAAAGGGGTACTGCTCACTCACTGTTTTGGAAAAGTCTGCAGCAGTGATTTTCCAGTAACAGCATGTCCTGGCACAATCATGCTACTGACCTCCCTGCTCCAGCTAACTAGGCTTCCTTGTTTTCCCTAACCTCCACTCCCAGCTCATTCCTGCTCTACTTGGCTGTTCTATGGCTGCAACAGGATAAAGCTACCTGGTCACTCCTTTCCCAGCCCTGTGGAGGCTTCTCGGGTTGTTTTTTCTTTCTTTTTGCACCACGTACAAACACACCCCCTTTGCCCCGAAAGCTCACTCCTGCATGCAGCTTTCTACCTGTTGCAACAGCAAAACCAGCTTTTTCGGTCCATCTTCCTTTCTCACACAGCCCTGCACCTTCCCTAGTGAGCCTCCTGCGCAAGACTTCCCTCCTCTCACCCACCCCACCCCTCCTCCGAAGTCACCGCTTCCCACTGCTCTGGTGTGCCCCCCTCGCTTTGCCTCTGGGTACATCTAAGGGTGTGTCCCAGCCTTCCATGTGAGAAGAGGTAGCTAAGAAAGGACCTGAACCAGTCAGGATACACTTGAGATGAGAAAAACCGTGTTATCCTGGAGGCAGGAGCCACACAGAACACTCTGCCTCCCTCCCCTCACCATCCCTGGCTAACTTGAGCCTGAGCTCAGGGTGTGCCTCAGCACTGAACGCTATCAAGCAATGCCCACCGCATTTCTGCCCCCCTCTGACACCTGAGGTTTCACAGATACGGTCTCTCAGCAGAAGGCTTGCACAGGAAACCGCTGGATTTAACAACAATGCCATAAACACGTGTTAAAATCTTGAGTTTTAAACAAAAAATATCCCAGATTTTGTTAAAACATCCCATAGCAGCACAATGCATGACACTATTTCGGAAAGCTGGAAAGTTTATTTTGGATTTAACCACTATTTTGCAGGGACCATTTTGTTCAGTCCCTTCTGACCTTGTCACCTTGATAAGGGACAATCCACAGACAAGCACCCTACTTGTCTCAGACACCTTAGAGCATCTTATCTTTCCACAGGCAGAATCACCTCTCAAGGTCCAAGCACTAATCAAGTCCTTAGGACAGTCCTTTGTCTATCCTGGCAGAGAAAGCTTTGGGAAGGGGACACCCTCCCCCAGCATCCACCAGCCCTTCCTCCACTTCCACAGGGTGGAGGCAGGGATAGGAAAGAAATCAGACACTTCAAGAACACCTGATAAGTGGCTCAAAGCCTGTAAAAAAAGCCTTTGCACAAGAAAACTGTGGGTTCTGTCATTTTGACATGTTCAGGCCAAGCTTACATACAACTTCTACAAAGCTCATGGCATTACTTCCAGCAGAAGGTAAGTCACTATGTGCAAATACAGAAGTCAGTCAAAAATAAATACTACTTTCAGTGTTGTCAGCTAAGCATTGCATCTAACAGAACACTTACTCATTTTTTTCTTGAAGTGAGAAGGTATGTCAGGCCCTACACTACTGTTCTATACATAGGTTTACCCCAGGATGTGACAAGAAGACATAAAAAAAAAGCCATCTTCACTTCCTAAACACTTGAACTTGTAGATAAAAATCTGACTGCATAAGACAATTTACTTCTCACTGTGTTAGACTGAACTAACAAAGCCAGGAACAGATCTATAACGTTGCAAAGCATGTGCAAAGAAACTGAGAACATTATGAGTAGTAATGAACTACTAGTTTCTGTCCTGTTATTTGCTGGTATTCCATAAATAAAACCCCATAAACAGTAAGTACAGGTGAGGGTCAACTTCACTCTAAATCCTCAATTACAGAATTAGTGTTATCCACAACAGCACAGGTTTTCAGAGCTTTGAAAAAGCTCCCCTAACACTTGTGCTGTGTAGGCTTGCAGTTATATGAGAAACCGCAGCTATTTTCAAACTCCTTTGGAAAAAAGTGGATTGGAAAGGAAGTATTTTCTTTCTGCTTAGCTAATTTCAAGAATGTTGCGGCCTATGTTAATGTCACAGCACTTTTTGCAATAAAATGGTGCTCCAGTACAGTAGGAACAGCATTACAAAATTCCTGAACCACTGCCAAGACTAGTGCCCATTTCATACAAGTTCCTATTCAGAAGCCAGTCTACTCTATTTGCAATTAGAATTGCAAATAGGAGCTAGGACTGCTAGAACTCTAAGTAGCTTCACATGAGGTTTCTCAAGGCAACATACTCCATACTCCACTCCTGACTTCACAGCACTTACTGGAATCAAAATACACTGAACTGCGCCCAAGCAGCATTAGAGTCACACACTGTAGCCAGCAAGTGCATCAGTTCATTACAGAAAGCAAAAGCCACTCATTTCTGGGTTTTTCATATGTGCCTGCACATATACATGCAAACAGACGTCTGTATTTCCCTGCCCATCCTGCAAGTCCTCCACTCCACTGGAGGAGGAAAGACCCTCTGGGATTGCTGTTCTTGGTGCTCAAAAGCAGCTAAGATTATGGCCCAGAACAAAGTCCTGGGTATCCTCAAGTTACAGAAGGAAAAGAGCTCTCCAGGCCTAATTCTGCTCATCTTACTTTAGCAGGCACTACCACAGACAAATGCATTTATTCATAAAACACACAACGCTCTGGAGAGCGGCAAGTCAGGACAAGAGAGCTACCCAATAGTGGAAAGGAGCAAGAAAATGAATGCTCAGAACTTCAACCTGAACTCTGCCTCTGTGCTACAGCACTTGCTTGCCTAAAACACATTAAACTATAAATATCAGCAGCAGAAGTCTTCGTACCCCACAAATTCACAAGGGGAAAACCCAGCATTGAAGTCTACTGATGCAAGGCCAGTTTTCATTCAGCAGCGGGAAGCCAGTGGGAGAACACGCAGGCACTTGCCTGGCATGATCCAGGCTGCTCAGAAGCCCACAGTTTCCCTAGGAAAAGACTTCATCACCAGGACCAACAAGCCTGAGCAAACCCAGGGAGTTAAGGGAGTACAGCTGAAGGCAGTCACTCATTACACAAGTCAGGGCAATCCAGCACTGTTCACACTAAGGCTGGTCCAAGCCAACTTTGCTAAGACCACTTCACTGTTCAGGTTTAAGGCACAAAATGTGTTGTTTCCATCAACTTCTTGGCAAGCTCAAGCCAGCCTGGTGGAAAAAAAAAAAAAAATCTTTATTTCTGTATCAGGCTCTACGCCTCCCTCCCACACCCCAAATCAACCCCCAAACTTCTTGTTATTAGAGACCAGACTATCAGAGATGCCAGGGCCAGGACTGGCCATGCCAAGACAGCAGAGCATTTGCAAATGTTCTCCAGGTGGGAGAACATCAGTCCCAGCAAGGGCAGTACAACAGCAGCAAGGAGCCTAGTGCCTGCTGCAACCCTCCATCCAAAGAGAAAATACAGCCATCCCTAATTCCTACACCTCAGACATGGTATTGAACCCCACAACTTACTGATTCATGCTTAACCTGACTTGTAGCAAACATCCAAAAATGTCCCCTTCCTTCCATTTAGGCCACAAGCACATTTTAAGCCAAGCTCTGAAGTCCCAAAAGTTTCAGAGAACACCACGTATGTGCCCAGCCTTCCCAACTGGAGAGGGGCCATGAGATCAATCAAGCACAAGATCCTCAGGAAGGGTTAGGATAACAGGGCAGACAGTAGCATTTGCCAGGACCAACCTCCCGGTCCACACGTTGAGCACTTAAAGATTGTGCAAAGACACAGACAACATCCTGAGAGAAGAAAAACTAACAAAAGGCTGCTGAACTCCATGTTAGCCAGGTACCCCTTGACCAACCTATTCCTCAACACCTGCTAAGGGAGAAAGCACGACCACTGTTCCCACAGTCACACTTTTCTTCTGAAAATGTCCTCTTTCCTGGCCTAATACTCCACAGCTCTTGCTCACTGCCTCTTTCAATATAGTCAGGCCCTACCTACTGCCTGGACAATCACGATCCTGAAGATCTCTAGCACATTTCCATGCTGAAGAATCCCAACTTACTTAGAGTTACTGATGGCAGAAACCCTCCTCTTCCTTTCCCAAGCATTATCAAGCTCCACTATGATCCTCTCAAGGCAGGCAGATGACCAGAGCAGCCTGCAACACTGCAGGACACCAGCATGCCATGGATTTAGGGAGCCATCTTCTCTCAGTCCTTCATTTCTGAAGCTGTTTTTGCCCTGTTGATGCTGAGCACCCACCTGGTGCTTTTGTGAAGCCATCATAGAGCCTTTTCTCCCAAGGCTTCACTGCTCCATGGCAGCAGCTGCCCCTGAACCATTTAGTTCCTAACTCCAGGCAGCCTCCTGCTGGTGCCTCCCACAGGAATTACTTGAAGCCTGCCTTTGGCAAGAGTTTCACCCTGCCGTGTCACACACCCTGCTGTGTCAGCATGCAGGCATCACCTCCATCACCCTGGATACTGGGTGCCAGCCAGCACCCCAGCAGTACCTCCCGTGCTTCTCCAGATGAGGTGAGACTGTACTGATCACCACAGAGTGTGCCAGCACCACTGCTTCTCTCCACAAGGGGAGAGCCGCACCCCACCACAGTCCTGCCTCCACTCCAACAGCCATCTCATCCTCGCCAGGATCTTACTCCAGGACAGCCTGGTTTTAACAAGAGGCCTGAGATTTCCAGAAGACACTGAACAAGTGAACCAACACCAACCAGCCCTTGCTCTCTCCAACATTAAGGCTTTTTAAAGGCTCCAAGGCAGCAGCTTCATGGACTCTGACTTCCCCTTGCAGTACCAGTGTCCTATCTCCACATGTACACCTGCTTTTAAAGACTCTTCTCCTCCACTTTTTCCAGATGCTCTGTATGTGCCACTCTCCCTGTATCCCAGACTACCATAAAGCAAAAACCCAGCCTCCAATTCGCCGCATTCCAGTGCTCCAGCACCAAGATGGATGGTGAGCAGGGGGAGTTACCTAATCGAAACTCACTTGGAGTTCTGAAGTGTGGTGTGACCTTGGAGAACTGTTAATCAAACATTTGCTGCTGTTTCACCTCCTCTGCATCAAGAGGTCAGTTCAAGCCTGTGCAGGATTCAAAGACAGGTTATGGCACAGAACTTTGCCAAAATCTTCCCCAATAAAATAAAGTCCTGCCAAACATCGCTCCCAAAACTTTTATACCTGGAGCTATTATTGCCTGGAAGGATTCCCTGAGAAACTCCCTTTTCCTCATGTATCTGAAGAGGGGTATGTTAGTTGGGTTTGCTTTTGCAGATTACTCCTAAAGCTTTCCTTTGGCTAACCTTATTGGATATTTTATTTGGCTCACCAGCATTTATGAACCTTTATCTCCTTCCTTTGGATATAGCTTAAACTTTGAGAGCTCCCCTTTTAACTTCAGTAACTTCCTTTATCACACTATTTGAGCCTTTCTGCTTACTTTCACCCTTGTTCAAGCCTCTGATGGAAGCAAATACATTCCACCTAACATGGCATCCAGAGCCACCTGCAGGTTTGCTGCAGACCACTTAAATTCCTCACCTATCCTTTTGAGGCAACTTATTTTAAAAAAAAGGAGACTCAGAATTGCACTCAGGCACAACAGTTTCTGTCAACTTACTTCCATTACTTCACAGACATTTCACATCTGCAAAGCCATAAGAAACATTAAACCCTTTTTTCTTATTAGGGTGATTCTTGCCTTCTAATGCTGCCAGCCCCAAGACACCATTCATTTTACACTGTTCAGTGCAGAATAACCCAACATATGGCTACTTTATTTCTCCACAGAGGACACGAGGTTCACTAAAACCATACCCTCTAAATGCCCCTTCACCAGTTTTCGGGAGGCCGCAATGACACGTGGTGATCCCCAAGAGCCAAGGACCACTCCAGCTGGTCAAACACACACTTATCTGTGGCTGACCCAAGCTGCTTGGATTTTACTGCCTCCTGGGGCCTCCAGACACTAGGATCTTCAAGATGCATTTATCTCCCTTTAATTCTTTTTTCTTCCTCTTCTCTTTCCCACATCCTAGCTGGATACTGCCAGCCTCAAAAAGGCCACCTGAAAAGCCATCATCTCTCAGCTCCTCTGGGCAGCAGCACCAATTCTTCTTCCCTCCATGCTGTCACCAGTACAATTCTGTATCCACAAGCACTCAAAGTACAAGTAAAGTCTCAGAGCTTTATTACCATGACACTCCCATGCAACAGGTACATCCCGAGCTAAACAAAACCCTGCTCCCTATCCTCAGCCCTGGGCCCCAGACAACAAGGTGGGGATGCTCAGGTTAAAAGCTTCTTTGAGGCAATGCCTTTGCCACAACAAGAAATTTCGTCCTATAAAATACTTTGCAGAAAGTCTGCAGCTTTGAAACAAACAAAACAAGCACAAAGCAAACCACGAATACTTCAGTCTTTTTCAACTAGAGGTTTAGAAACTCAGTGATCATAAGTTTCAGGCAGTGCTTTGTTAGGCTTTTCTTTCTGATCAGCTGTAACCCTCCAAATGCGACAGCCCTGCTCACTGTCCTGGCAAGTCTTGGGCGGCAACGTGTGCTTTCCTGGGTCAAGTTCTGCACAGCTTCCCTCAACTGCAGCCGAGCTCTGTTTCCTCAACTCTGCTGCAAGCCATTTTGACATCGAGACAGCCCGAGCATTTTATCCTTTAACACTGCAACTTCCACTCATCCCACGGGCAGTGCTTTGACTGACTCCAGACGCGGCTTCTTTCTGCAGTTCCAACTTCATTCCTCCACATCAGAGCCACACACGCACTTGTCCACCGTGGCCAACAGCCCAGAAAAACCCAACTTTCTGAACCACACACTTTGCACCTATCCATCAGGCACACAAGCAGCTGTGCTGCGCTCCCGTGGTACTTTTCCATGCAGGAGCCAGCGCTAAATCCAGGTGCCCATGCCCCAAGTGCTTGAGAACAGCCACAGCCTCTCAGCACAGCCGTGCTTTCTCACACTGCCTGGCCAACGAGGCATAGTGGGGCCAGGAACCACGCCGGAGACGCGATTTTCAACTGGTGCTGCTCTGCTCTGAGAGATTAAACTCGAAGGGAAGCCACAGCTCCTATCAACACGAGAAGTTTACACACACGACAACCACAGGTTGCAACTTGCGAGGAACCGGCTCACCCCGGACACAGCCTCGGCACCGGGGAAAGCACCGGGGAGTCCGACCTGCACACAGAGTTTTAGGACGAGGATCGCATGTAGTGCTAGGGGCCGGGGGGCTCCCCGCAAACCCAGCATCCCCTCCCCGCCCGGCAGCACACTCAGCCCGCCTTACGATAAAACCCCAAAGACGTGAAAAATAAAGCGGTGAGCACCCGGGCACCCGCCCCTCTCCTGCCGGGCGGCAGCAAGGGGGGAAAACGGCAGAAACCACGCACCAGAAAAGCGAACAAAACGCGGCTCCCGGCGCTTCCCCTCCCCTCCATCCCCGTCCCGCGGGCTCCCCCCCGGGCAGCGCGGGGGGCACAGCCCGGGGCGCCTCACCCAGAAGATGAAGTTGAAGCCGAAGAGCAGGTACTTGATGCACTTGGTGCCTCCTTTGACGGGCATGGTGGCGGCTGCAGGCGCGGTGACGAGGCTCCCGCGCTCCGACGCCGCTCCTTAAATGCGGCCCTGCCCGGGTGTCTCGGGGACTCCCCCGCCCGCCCCCGGGGCCGCCCCCGGCCGCGCCCCGCACCTGGGGCCGCCCCGCTCCGCCCCAAGGCCGGGCGGGCTCCCGGCGCTCCGGCAGCGCCACATGGGGCCGTGCCCGGCCGTCCTGGCGGTTCGGAGTGCCCGGGCATGGAGGGGAGGCATGGGGCGCGTCAGAGTCCCGCTCCCGGCCCTGCACGGCGCAGCCCCAGCAATCCCGCCTATGCCTGGAGCGTTGTCCAAACGCTCCTGGAGCTCTGGCAGGGTTGGAGTTGTGACCACTTCCCTGGAGAGCCTGTTCAGTACCCGACCACCCTCTGGGTGAAAAACTTTGTTCAAATACCTAACCAGCCCCACCAACCCAAGCCGACCTGCTCTTGCATAGATGATGGAATCCTTAGGATTGGAAGAGACGTCTGGAGATCATCCATTCCAACCCTCCTGCCCAGGCAGGGTCACCAAGAGCAGGTGACACAGGAATGTTTCCAGATGGTTTTGGAATGTTTCCAGGTGGGTTTGGAATGTTTCCAGAGAGGGAGAATCCACACACCCTCCCTGGGCAGCTGTTCAGTACTCTGCCACCGTGAGCATAAAGAAATTCTTCCTCGTGTTGAGGCAAAACTTCTTGTTTTAGTTTTTGACCATTGCTCCTCGTCCTGTCGCTGGGCACCACCTGAAGAGAGTCTGGCACCATCCCCTTGAAACCTGCTTTGAGATATTTATATGCATTAGTGAGATCCCCTTTCTGACTTCTCTAACTAAATCAAGCCCAGCTCCCATAGAGATGCTCCAGACCCCTCATCACCTTTGTGGCCTTTGCTGGACATTTAGTTCAACATAAATGCATCAGTGTAGCTTAAGTGGGTGTTTTCCCGTACAAGATCAATTTACAGCATAGTTTAACTCCTTTAATCTTTCAAATAAGTCTGTATGAAGTTACAAACATCCACTTTAGGAAAATAAGGCGGGATAAGTTTCAGCCCGCCAGCTGATCCATGGAAACTAGTTGCGCATGTGCCCTTAGGTCACCCCAGTTGTGAGAAAAAACATGTTAAATTTCAACTAAGAATTTCCCTTTCATTTTAACAGGGAGTTCAGCACTCAGCTTCTGAGCCTGTTAGCTCAGGGATGAAAAGTGAGCGCTTGTAACTTAATTTCATACCGTAGGATTAGAAATTCCTCAGGTATCGAGTCAAAAAAACCCCAAGCAGAACAGTAAAAACAGAAAAGCCATACTGAAATGCAGATAAAAACGTGTTGGATTTATTGTTGCCAAAATAAATGATAAAATACAGCACATTCCAGAGGCAATATGGAGGGGGAGATGCTGGCTTGGGCAGCTGCTTCCCAGAGCAGGTTACAAAACAGGAATCCATTTCCTATAAAATAAAGGGAAGCAGAGGAATGGAGGCTGGCCACAACAACATAGATCCAGCAAGCCTGAAATTAATAAATGCATGTGACTAAACTCTCGTGGTAGCTGGAAACTGAGCAAGGGGAGGTCCTCTGTCTCACTCTTGAGCTCGGACTGGTTTTCTGTATGGCTTTTGGATTGGCTTTCTTTTGTCACTTTGCTATTAAGAATTTATGCTGTTAGTTAGCATCAGTAATATGGCTTCCCTTAAATTTCTAAAATTAAGGACCAGAGAAGAACTTTGGGTAACTCCCCTCCTACCTTTGCATTTATTAAGCTTTTCATGCTTACGCTGTGTTAAAGCAACTCTCATTAAAATTCATGGACAGTAACCTGTTGATCAGAGGCAAATAATGGACCTGTTGGATAAAAACCTCCTGTGAGTCGGTAAAAATTAAACTCTCCCCATTCACCTGGCAAATTAATTTATGAGGAAGTGAAATGCGTTTGTGCATCTTTAGTATTCTCAAGAACATGGAATGAAAATAGTGATGTGGCTTTTTTTTTCATTCTGTATGAAGGTTCTGAAGAGAACATTTCACTCTTCCAGGGTGTGACGATCTGGTAAATGCAACTCTCTGACCACACCTGAACTTCTCTGACTACTGGAATGAGACTGTAATCAACTGAATTTCTGCATAATAGAAATCACTAATGGAAATTCATGACCCTTGTAAGAAGTACTTCAAACTGATTTATTATTTTGAAACTTTGTATTTGCATGGGATAATAGGCATTTTGCATGAAATATTTATTATCTGCACTTAAAATTGATCTGGGTGGTTAAAGTGTTATTTTGTCCTACTAGAACAGAGAAAAACAAATTCAGGGTATTGCTGATAAGAAGAAATCAGAGTTTACCAGAAGCCTTTTAAAATTACCCTTCTAATAATCCAGACACAACACTAACTATCTATAGAGCTTTCCTCTAGAGATAGGCTAAATTTTTTTTATCCTGTTAAAATGTGAAACTGAATGTCTTGTTTGGGCCAATAGTGAAGAGAAGAATCATTTGCTTCTCACCAGGAAAGATTTTCTCCTCAGACTGCATGATCCAAAGGACCCTGATCCTCTGATTAATATAGGAAGGCAAAGGAGAGTAGGGGTTTCTCTCCTGACTGTATTAAAGGATTGTGGGATTCTCTGGTAAGTACTGCAGAGTTCCTTGCCTCCTTGACCTGTTTTCCCCATATCTCTACCTTAAAAATATGTGGAAGGACTGGTGTCAGCTAGCTTGAGGCCTTTAGCCTTCTTTACATAAGCAATTCCAGGTCTTTTAAAACGTTTCAGCTCCATTAAAAAGCCAGGCATAAATGGTTGGAACTGCAGAGAGATAAAGTACAAAGCTTTCCTCACCAAAGGACAGGGATTAACAGATTTCTTGAGTGTGGGTTAAAGGAGAAAAATAATAACAACATTTTGTTCTTTTTAGAGAAATAACATCTCTGACTGTACAAGCCAGGCACAAAAGAAAAATCCCTGAATGTTGTTTTGCTTGCTTTTTAGCTTCAGTGATTGTCTTTTGCAGTGACTGTGATGCTGGGCTGGATCTGTCCATCTGGTCAGGGACGGGGCTGTACAAACACATCACTTCTCTGCTGTCAGGGAGCTGGGGACAGACTTTGAACGAGGAAATAGGAAGCCACAGACCCTACACTGATGTCATCTGGGTCATCCTAAATTCTCGAGTTTGTCCATGAAATGTAACATGAAGTGCCTTACTTCTGGTCTCACTTTTCCAAACAAATTTTAAGGTACTTTGGTTTATTTCAACGCACCAGCAATTTGGAATGGTGGTGGGTGGGTGGTTCCTTCCACATCTGGGGCTGCGAGGGAGAGGCTGATCTTAGAGCTGGAGAGTCAAGACTGGCATTCCATTGCAAAGTGGACTGAGTCATGCAAAAATGATTCACAGGGTCAGCCATGCTGATAACACTACGTCGAAGGCACTGGCCTTTCTAGTGCTGGTAGAAAAGTGTTTGGTGTTTGGTATCCATAGCAGATAAATTCTGAACAACTCATGCTGGGAGTAGATCTGTGCATCCTGGAAGTGTGTCTGCTTTCTGCCACGTGAGAAAGGCTTTGAACAAACCACAAAGCCCTGTGGGATTTCACTAGAAATTAGGCCTTCCGCTGTAACTGGAGGTGTAGCTGGAAGTGAAAACCCAAAGTCAGCCTCCTTAATTTTCTATGTTTTTAAAACACTTTTTTGTTTTTAATTGAGATTTGAAGAAGCTTAGTAGAGATTTGGGCACATGCTTGCAAATATTTGGCATAAGATGTGTATGATGCATGACTAGAGATAATGTCAGGAGAGCAACTGGAAAATCTCAATATGAACTTAGGAACCCTTAAAAATTGTTTCATAATCAGTTATCATTTTACTGGAAGATCTCAACATTAACTTAGAAACCCTCATGAAATTGCTTCATAATCAGTTAACATTTTCAAATTTTGAGATAAAGTGCATGGGATAAAAAGCAAAAATTCCAAAAAGCATCCATGCCAAATAATTCAGGCTTCTTTACTATTACCAATGATGAAGGTAGACTCCTTCACAAAGGAAGGGGGATAAGAGGATGGAGCCAGCATCTGCTCGGTGGTGCCAGGCAATAGGACAAGAGGGAATGGGCAGGAACTGATGCCCAGGAAATTCCACCTGGACATGAGGCAGAACTTCTTCCCTGGGCAGTGACTGAGCCCTGAACAGAGACCAGAGAGGGTGTGGAGTCTCCTCACTGGAGATATTCGAGAACCATCTGGACACAATCCTGTGCCGTGTGCTCTGGGATGGCCCTGCTGGAGCAGGGAGGTGGCACCAGCTACTTCACTGTGGTCCCTTCAGCCTGACCAAATCTGCAATTCTGTGATGTGGAAAATGTCATAATTTTACTTAGGGAGAAGAAAACACAGTTGCTTTTTTTATTGTTGTGAAATACAAAAAATAGTCTGGATGCCCCTTGATTTTTCACAACAGCAGTTTGACATCACTGGAAGTGTAGCCTATGGCTTAATTCCTTTTCAAGTTAAACTACCATTTAAGCCCCTCATGCTGCACATAGCAGTGCTTGTACCTGGTTTCAGTGTGAGAGCAGGCTCATGACTGGAGGACAGGAGACCAAAGCTTTAACAAACAAATGCAGCGACTCTGAAAGATTGCAAAATACTTATTTGGAAATCATGGCTGTAACGTGTGTGCACCTCCAAGGGTGATTCATCTAACTGCTATGTTGATGTCTGCATGTGTCAGACCTCTCGATGTGGGTGAGGTTATTTTAGGAGCAGGGGACAGGAGTGGGGACTCAGACTGTGGCTGCTGTCGAGGTGCAGGCAGGTTAGGCAGGTTCTTGAGCACAGGGCCCCATGCTGTGACACATCTCCCTTGTTACAATACAGCACTGTGGTGTGTGTGGGCACTTAGGGCAAACCTTTCTAGGTGTCAGATTAAAAATCAGGCAGCTGAGGCTCGGCTATGACTGTTGTGGAAAAAATAATCCTGGTTTTTCTAGCGCACCTGAGAGAGAAATGCAGGCACCATCAGAAAAGAGTGGGATGGCTTCAGGTCTGATAGCCAAGAAAGCCACAGCTAGCACTTGTGTGTTTAACAGTCTTTCTAGACGCTTTTATTTCCTCCTTCAAAGGAATAGAATAGAATAGAATAGAATAGAATAGAATAGAATAGACTAGAATAGAATAGAATAGAATAGAATAGAATATTTCAGTTGAAAGGGACCTACAACAACCATCTGGTCTGAGCACTTCAGGGCTAACCAAAAATTGAAGCATGGTATCAAGGGCACTGTCCCAATGCCTCTTAAACATGATCAGTAACAATGGTCCCAAATCTGCAAATATTTCTGGTCTTTGTTCTGTTCCAGCCAGAGGTGGATTTCCAAGTGTTTTCCTCAAATTCCCCTGGCAGTCCCAGTGTCATGGATCCACAGAGCACAGGTTAGGGAGGTTCTCAGGCTGTTCTCAGTGCTGTCAGGTGGATGACTAGGAAATCGTCAAGATATTATTTTTAATCAGATTCATGGCTCCATTAGGAATTTTACAATTTAAATTTCTGGTTCAAAGCAATCTGAGCACTCTGGCAGAATCTCAATTAACTGTATTTATAAATCCTTTTGTATGTATAAGTATAAATATTTTTCATACCTAGCTAGAAACATTAGTTATGGAACTGAACTTTGAAATGCTGAGGGGTTATCTTTCAGTCAATTTAAGAAAGCAGGAAAAGTAATGTTCAGCAATGGAGAAAGGGGGAGTATTTTCCCCCAAATTTTCAGTTATGCAGAAGTGTTTCAGGACATTCTTCCCCCTCTCCTCTCAGAAAGAAAATAAGCTTTCTTTATGCAGATGCCAAGAACTAAAAAAATTATCCAAACCCCCAAAAAGTCATACATGAAAATTAAAAAAAACCAAACTAAACAAAACAGTAGATGCTTTTCATTTTTAGCAGTAGTGGTTTAATATTAGGATCTGTTTTGGTACACAAAAAGGCTCCCTAAGATCTGTCCTCACTGAAAATTAGCAGGACTTAATTATTTAGAGGCTATATTAGATAAGCTGTTGCAGAGTGACCTCCTCCCTAAGCACCCTACAAGGGAGAGGGTTTCATTTCTGGGTAACCACATAGCCCTGGCAGGTGAAGTTAAGTAAGTTTTAATTCTGAACTAGCACTCATGTGAGGGAGCTGATCTAAACAGATATTCCAACACAGGTTTAATTAATGCTGGACTAGATACGGTTCATTTTGTTTTCTGGATTTGTTTTCAACTTCATTTTCCAAACATGGATTTGTTTTTTTGCATTTCACTCTTTGGTAATTAAACCAGCTATGCATAGCCTAAAGTGTGTGGATTAAAAAATAGCTGTTTGTAGGGTTGAGCTTTGTGTTTTATTCTATTGATTTCTCTTTCTTATTCCATACCCTCCCCACTCCAATTCAGTTCTTAAATTCTTCTCATATTTTCTTCGTGGTTTTCCTTTCCTCCCTTCAGTTTCTTCTAACTATCTTGAGAACTGAGGAGGAAATATTGCTGAATAGAAGTTGCAGTATTGAATATCGCTCCTTTGAAGCTGTTAGCTCTTAAGGTGTCATGTGAGGTCTCTGAGAAAAAAAGTGTTATGGAACTGTATTTCAAAATGAACTATTTTTGCCATTCTGGTGAGGTCATTGACTTTAATAGCTTCTGTGAGATGGTCAAATGAGCAAGAATAGGGTTTCCAAATATTTCTGGTTACAGACTCTTTGTGTCCTCGTGAGGTCTCTGGTCATTTCCTACTGATCACGTCACAGATTGCTCCATAGCTGGGGAAGCCTGTGAAAAATCACTTCCCCTTTCCACCCAGCATCTCTTTTTTAATTTCACAAAATCTTTCCTGCAGACCTGGAACAATGTTCAGGGCTTGCAGGTGGGAACTGCTGCTTTAGACCACAGTGTATGGGTCATCCCAGCTGGTGTCACAGGAGGCCTGTGGTTGTCCATAGGAAAACTCTTGAGAGGGCTTTAATTGCCAGTGGTCTTGGGCTGCAGCTTATCTTTTAATGCAGGGAAGGCTTCTAACATCTCACCTGTTTTACATGCTGAAAATCAGGTGACAAAATGTGCTTTTTGTGGACCCATCTTTTAAAGAGCATTTGTCTCTGAAATTACCAGGAGGTACTTGAGTATCTTCTCAAAGCTTTGGTAAATAATGCCAATGTCATGCAGTGTTGCCATTTTTACTTTTGTCTGTTTTTAATGCTGTCAGAGTGGAGGGCAAAGTGGAGTGGGCAGGCCTCCAGTGAGCATGTGCAACACGTTATGTAATTTATTTAGCCACGGCTGCTATGAAAAGCATGATAGGATGGATACCCTCGCTTCCCTCAGCACTTCAGAGCCTTTGAGCAATCACAGTTGCCATTGTCAAATGTAAATCAGCTGGGAAGCTCTTGCAGGAGACTTTGTAGAGGTGATGGATGTGTTCTTGGGAGCTGAAATCCATCTGCTTCGATTCTTGTGCTGCCTGTGCTTACTTGGGCATTTATTTTTTTTATTTCAGGGATGGAAACAGAGAAGCATAGATCATCAAGACCTGCTTGAGGCAAACCAATCTGTGTCTTCCAGAGCAGGAGTGAGAAATAAGGCTGCTACAATCAATCTGGGAGTTTCAAGCGTTGTAAAATGGAAATAACTCCCGTCTTTTCTGGAAAAGGTCTTAAGAGTTCAGCAAATAGCATGGAAAAGGAATACCTCATGTACTGGGGCTGCTCTTTAGAATAGGTAAAAGGTGTAGAAGCCAGGATGAGGAAACTCTGGATGTTGTGATTCAGTTTAGACAAGGGAAGTCACACCAAATTTGAGCTGATTGCTCACTATTCTATCAGTGAGTGTATTTTCATTAAATCCAGCAGCAAAGCAAGATATTCAAGAAGGAACAGGTTGCTGAACATGCTTTCCCTTTTCCATATGATACCATCAGGGCCAAGGTAACATCCTCTCCTCAAAGACAACATGGGGTGGGTAAAGTAAAGTAAATACATTTATAGTAAAGTAAACATGTTTATAATAAAGTAAATATAAACATATTTACTATACTATAGCTTACAACTAGTCTAATGTGTTTCTTGTTATGAATCACACTGCCTTGAAATGATGGACACACTTCTCCAAGTGCTCTAAATTACCATTAATTAAATGATGATTAATTAAAGCCTCCTGAAGAGAGCTGGGCCCGCACATACTCTGTGGTATCCCCCAGGAAGGTTTGTTTCCATGGGAAGGCTTTCGGGGAATAAGGGATGTTTTTAAAGCCTTGGCATTGTGTTTCTTTCTTTCACTGTCAACTTCAGCTTGTGTTGTGTTAAATTGAAAATCTTCCTTTAAAGGCTGAGCTATTACTCTGCTTATGTCCTATATTGACATAACCTGTGAAACTTTCTTACTGTGGAGCAAAACTATGGGACTTTTGATTGTTTGGTGAGCCCACAGGTGGATTTAAATTTGGCACTAACAACTGCATGGCACAACCTCCTTTGATTAAAGCTCTGAGGAAACTGGTGCATAAAAACAAGCATCAAGATAAGGCATAATTGAAGGCTATCTCTTTCATACCTATCAAATGAAGTAAGGACAGCCTCCTTACAAATGGTTCTTGGTTATGTGCATTTTTGGATTTTTTTCACTTTTGCGATGAGGCAGACTTGGCTTCTCTACATCTTAAGTTTTGTTTATTTTCTTATCTCAAGTCTTGTAATATTTTTTGAAATAAATCTCCAGCTGAGAAGTTAAAGAGATAGTAAATAAGCATTATTTTATTATTTTGGTTCTTCTTGTATTGACATAATTAAAATCCTTTGGTTTTGATTTGGGATGTTATCTTGTTCAGCTCACTACTAAATTTGAAATTATATTTATACTCTGCGTAACCATAATACTGAGGGGGAAAGATGTTAATAATTAGTATAATTGAAGTAGGGGGGAATTATTTCCTCTTCAGAAATCTTTTGAGATAGCTGAAGGTGTGCTTTCTCAGAGCTAGACTAGGTATTCTTATTTTCTAAAAATATTTTAGCTGCTTTTATAAAGCCTGTGAAAACTCCTTCTGGAGGAAGGAGGGGTAGTCTCTTCAGGTCACAGGGAGGATAAAGGTTTGAAATAAAATAGACCCAAACCCAGATAACCCAGACCTAGGGAAAAAAAAAATATAGGAGCAGTAGACCTTTTAGAGAGCCTTGGGAAAAGGAAGAGTAGAATTTTTAATTCTAACAACCAAGTCTTCAAATGCCAGTAGGCAGAGGCAGACTGTGAGGTGTGTCTTAAAGCTGGCATGTGGTTCCAGTCTATTAATGGCTCCAAAACTTCAAGAAATGTCGAGTAATAAATCACCTTTCTAATAGAATACTGTGATCCTGTTTGTCTGGGGGCTTTGTGTGCTTCCTTTGAGTACATTGATATTAGGGTTTGATTTATAGCAAGTCAACTTGTTCCTGAAAATGGAAAATAACCTATTGTATATCTGAACCTGGACACACCTGTACACAAAATGAACCTCAGTTCTGCTTGTCTAGGTATGGTCTCTAATATGGTATAAAACCTGACATGTCCAGTTAATATTAAGTGTGGGTACAGGTCTTGCATAAACACTGTATATTTGTGAATTTTTTTTTTTTTTTAGTGATTTCATTTTTACTTTCCATTACTTGTACACAAACTTGTTGCCATGAAGGTAACCAGTGTCTGGTGTGACTCATCATGGAAACTTGAGGGAATGTTTGGCTGGAATTTCTAACCTGTCAGCTCTATATAAAGCAAGAAAGGGTTTATTTTGTTCAGTCTCAGCGTTTGGTAGTGACTTTAGGCTGTCGTGTTCAGATGCCCTCACATCACAGGGCTTTGTTCTCATGAAAAATAAGGGTCTCTTAACAATGCTCAGCGATGAATCAGCTGTGTGGATATCTGAATTTAAGTTTCTATACTTGGAATTAAGGGCTTAATGGAAATGGCTAAGCTTGAAGGTTCTGCCGAGTATCTTTATTCAGAAGCAAGTCACAGAAAATAATCTGAAAAGGGTGTTTGATTTTCTTTAAGATTACCTTTGTGACTTCAGCAATCATAAAAGATGCTGTAGAGACAGGAATGGAAATAGATCAGAAACCATTCAAGTGTGGCATGAGCTGTAACAACGGATTTATTCTGGCTCCACCTTGAAATGAAGGGACCAGCAGGATTTTCCCTGCAGAATGGCACCTTTTTACCTGGCATGGATATCCTGATGCCTGTCTCATGTCAGGAGTAGGTGTATTCCCTGTGGATATGGCTTGAGGTTGCAGTTTAGGGCATAGCAAGTGTCACTCCACCTGACAGTGTCATTTCCTGAGCATTTTACTCTCAATTCTTTATATAGAAAGGATGAGAGAGGCATAGCTTTTTTTTCCATGTATCCTCAGCACCCTTCCTGCTCTAATTTCTCATCAGGGCTGCTTGTTTATCACTTTTTTTCTCTATAAAATTCTGTTCTCCTTGCTTTGCACTCCTCTTAGCTAAAGCCCAAACTTTGTATTTCCACAGTGGGGCTTGAATTGCTTCTTTAACTTTCTGGGTGGAGGAGGGAAGCCTTTTCAAAAGAACATGGGAACACTTTGTGCAAAGGGCTGGGTTAATAATTCAGCATTATCCTGGAGCACACTAGGATAGTCAGCAAGTATGTGATATTGAAAATTTGCCAGATACCAGAGCTCTGGATGACTGGAATATATTCTTCAGAAGGCTGTGAGATCTGAGTACACAGCTAATCTTTTCTATCCATAGAACTAACAAGTGTGTCAAAGCTGGGTTTTCCACTGCTCAGCTGCCACTTGGAAGCAAAACTTTTAGGAAAGTCTCACATCCTATTTGAGTACCTGGATTAGAAATGCATATTTCAAAAAGCCTCCACATGTAATTCAAAGTCATTAATTTTGTCATCTAAATATGTGGTGTTCAAGTGCTTGATCCTACCAGACTCAAGCCTGGGATTAGATGATCTAAAAAGAAAGCTAAAAACCCCACAGCAATGGTGTGATATTTGTGATGGATATTATCACTAGTTTTTTTGCCATTTAATATGTTCTGGTCCTTTTAAAGTAAGGGCCATGCACCTTCTTGGAGGCAGCTGTTTGCTTTGCCTTGGCTGCTGTGAACTGGGTCAGGAATTGGTGGGGAATGGAGAGGGGGAACTGTGCTTTCTGAGGAGCTTCAAGCCCAGGATGGGAGACTTTCTATTTCTTAGGTGTCCAGTTTGAGACACTAGGTCAGGAAACTGAGAACATTTCAATCCTCAGATGTTTATGTATATAATTTCACAAAATACCTTCTATGTGGAACATCCCCCACCCCAGTTTCTCCAAGGAATCTGTGGAAAATTTACAGCTGAACTGAGGTTTCTGGTTTTCTAGGTAATTGTCTCATGTATTTAATAGCTATAATAGGTATGTATGGTCTCCAAAGAATATACAGCTGTTCTGTTTGTTGTGTTTTGGGTTTTTCTTTTCTTTCTTTTCTCTTTCCTTTTATTCATGTCAGTCGACTTGATATCGGGTTTGGGATGAAGAAGAAGAGAGGAATGTCATTCTCTCTGCAGATGATTTATTTTCTATGTCTGGGACTAAAGCAAATATTTCTTTTCTCCTATTATATTTCATTCCTAGGGTGGAATCCAGAAGTGACAGCCTTCCCATTAGTATGATTTGTGGTTGGTTTGTTTTCATTTCAAGGGCTCCTCAGCACAGCTAGCAGCAGCCCAGTAGGTACTTTTCCACTGGATGCAAATCCAGGTGTGTTCTTGTCATTTTAAAACTTCACAGTTAAAAATGCAGAGGAAATTTTCCCCAAACCAGTTAGAACTGTATTTGCACAGTTAGAATAATGCAACTTGCCTTCTCTTATCACACCAATCCTAGTAACGGTGTTGAATCAGTACCAAAGAGAAATCCAGGGAAATACATTTAAAAGTTCAAAGACATTTTTATCTTAATACACCAGCATGTGATCTGGGATTATAGCAAATGTAGTCGTGCTTCAGAGCAACCTCACCCTGACACATCCTGGCCTGGCAAAGTTAGTACTGTCTAGTGAGCAAAGCCTCTGCTCAAAATCAGTGTTAATAAACCTCAGATTTAATCTGGCCCTTGCTGGACTTGGTCTCATGATGCTGCAGGGGCTTGTTCCTGCCAGGAAGGGTGTTTTCCTTGTATCTGAAGATGTGCCAAAATACTTCCCACAGCAAGACTGGTTCTGTGGCAGCAGGAGTTGCAGAAGGGTAACAACACACGTGCTGAAGAGTAGGAAAGCGAGGAGCCAGAGAGAAAAGTCCTGGCACCTGACAGGGGAAAGCCCTCAGAACTTGTCCGTCTTCCCTCTGCCAGTGAACACAGCTGGGCTGGAAAGCTTAGGGTGCTTGGGGCTGGGCTCCTCCTGCTCTGTCTTCTGCTCTTACTCTGGCAGAAATGGTTTATTAAGACCAGAAATGACTACTGGGCAGCCTCTATTGTAACAGCAGCAAGAGAAATTTAGATTTATTCCTCTTTCCCATCAAGCAGGATAGATTTAAAGTATCCATCTCCCCATGAGGCAATCTTTACCTACACACTTCTTGCTTCTCAGCAGATGGCATTTATAGCACCTTGTTAGTCCCTGGGTTTGGACATCTCTTTAACACTGGGAGCAAGTTATTGCTGCACATCCTTACCTTTCAGTGAACAAGGATTTTTGAAAATTGCTGTTTTGTACAGATCTGTGGGTTTTTGGAAGGGACTTTTTCAGGATGCTCCTTTAACCCTGGCTGACTATTTTGGAGTCTCTGGCTTCCTGGCAGGGACTGTGTGGGACACAGAGTGCTTTGGCTGTGTGCTCGTTTTTTTCCTGTTTCTTGATCCACTACACTCCCTCTTCTGGTTTAGTGCAACACCGTTTCTGTTATTTCCCACACGGGGCATCCTAGGATGCGTTAATTGGTTGAAATGGTCAGAGAGAGCAAGAATCAAGGGCACTGGCTGTGGTGATGAGGCTGTAAAGGACTGCTAGAAAATAGGGTTGAGGACCATCATGTTTTCACTGCAATAGCTAACAAATGCAGTGTCCCAAAATTCTGGGACACAACAATGTGAAATGACCTTTGCTAATAACTGAGGTGGCCTTGGTAGATCCCTATCTGAGGGGCTCTTGGTGTGTTGATGAGGAGGGGGGAAGCCAGCATGAGCCTCTGGTGCTTAAAATCTCTGAAATAGTCCCAGCGTTTGTTAGAGAGGTGTGTGAAGCTGTATACCATGCCATGGCACTGTATTTTTACCCCTTTCAGTGTACAAAGCTTTGTCTAGACTAGGATTTATGTCACTTGTGTGATTAGCTCCTTGGTGGCTGTAAACTCTAGCCTAGGTATGTCTGTGTCTTTCATCACTTGCAAAGGCTTTACCTTCCCTCTATTCCATGGGATTGAACTTGACAGGTTCAGTGTGTGGCAGAGCTCAGTTTTGACTTTTGTTTTGTTTTAGGGGTTTTTTTTATTCCCCATATGGTATGGTGCTGATGCTATTTGTAAGGCAGAGCTGTGGACCCAGTCCCCACTTTAACCACTGCACAAACTGAAAACAACATGAAGGTACCAACTCCAAATCATTTGCAGTGTATGTAAAACATGAAACAAAAATTCCTTGTAGACAGGAGGAGCACAGAAATTAGTGAACCAATACCGGCCACGTCCTTGGCAGTCCCTGCAGTCAAGCCACCACCCAGGTCCTGTTTTGCCCTTTTGCCCTGACAAGGTGGTGGTCTGAGCAGATCATCCTGCCATCACACATTTTAATCTTTGTCAGGATAAATGTTGTGAGTAGTATTTGCATTTTTTTTGATGCCACTGGAGTGCTCAGCTCCGGTACAGTTCAGCAGTGACTGATAAAACCAGACTGAGAACAGCTGTAAGCATTATTCTGTCCAGAACATCCGTATCAGATTTATCTTCCTGCGTGGTTGAGTGGCATTTCTGGGGAAGTTCACAAACCTTCCTTTGTCCCCACCACACATCCTTCAAACAGCCTCCTTGTTCTCCTGGTGCCTTACTTGTTAAGCAAATTAATTGATGAGAAGGGACGCTGTGGTACTGTTTGACAGGAGCTGTGGTTCCTGAGTTGCTCAGAGGCTTTCTAGCATTATCACTGGAAAATTCTAGATCTTCAGGAGATACAATGTGCCTGTGGCACCTTTGGTTCAGGTATCCATCCGTGTCCTTGCCCAGTTCCCTTATTTTTCAGCACACTGCTTGATTAGACTCTTAGGGATCTAAGGAGGCCTCCCAAACTGGGATGAAAACTTTTTGGAAATGCAACATTTTCTAAATTTTTTTTCCCTCACTTAGCTCAGTTATCACCAGATTGTGGAGTTTTACAGGTCTAATGGGAATTTCCAGACTTTGAGCTTCTGTGCTTCTTCCTCTTTGATCAGGAGGCAGGACAGGAACTTTGCAAATCCTATGTCAGATTTACCAGATGGAGCATTAAAAAAATATGTCTGTTCATATGTAAATGATTTTGGGACCAGTACCAGAGTTAAATATCCCTCCTTTCTTTACAAACTACAGTCAGAGGAAAAATCCCCATGGACTGGTTTGTTGTGAGGCAGTACTGGTAACTGCTGAGTGGGTGCTTCAGCTTTTCCTTTTCTAGGAAGATTCCCTCTTCCCCCAAGGTTGCTGAGAGAGCACATAAAATCCCATGATTTGGTCAAAAGTGGCTGAAGAATTAAATATATGTTAAAATATGTATATAAATAAAGTTTAAACCAGGCTGAAAAACAGGCTTTCAGTACACATCTTTAGGAAATTTTGAATTTTACTTCCCAGTGCTGTTAATTCCCAGCTGTCAGCCAGGAGCCAAGAGATTGGAAAGAGCCTGGTTCCACAGGGAGGAGCTCAGCATGAATTTGAGTTCAGTGCCCCAGAAGCACCTTCAAGGCAGAGGCTTTCCATAGTTTAGTGGAACACAGAGCTTTGGACATAATAAAATGTCGTATGAGATGTTTTCTGGTGCTTAACAAATATGGCAGCTGGATGTTTTTAAGTCTCTGGAGGGATTAAATCTGTGGTTTAGCCCATGTTTGTAATTTTGTAGTTGCCAATGCTAGTCTGATTCTTGCTGGTTCTAATTACTGGAAATTCAAGCTCCAGTGTTTTCCAGCTTTTCCTTGAGGAATGCTTTCTTTGCTTTGCCTTCTCTGAACAACCCTTTTTGCTTTAACTCAAGTTACAAGGTTTTGACTGCGAAGCTACAAATAGCTGGAAGTAGTGTTAAAGTATTTAAAGCTTAATTTACTTGTAAAACCAGTAGATTCCCAAGCCCTGCTGAGGTCTATTCAATGATCTGTGTAATTTTTTTAGCATAACTTCCTCTCTCAAGCTTTCCTTCTGTGGTCTTCCTACTGATGCTTTGGTTTGGACAGTTTTTTGTCCTGTGTTTGTGCAGCGCTTAACATGGTGGGATGCTGGGCTGTGAGTCTTGTAGGTGCTCCTAGGGATCTAAAATGGAGGTATTTTTCATTCCTCTTTGTAAATAAAACTCTTTAATAAAGTAATAAATAAAACTCCTTTTTTTCCCTCTTTATAAATAAAATGTAGTGTGGAAGGTGTTTTCAGTTTGAGATTTATGCAATCAGCTCCATGCTTTTGAGTCTGGAGGAAAATCAGTGTGTGTTTATGAGAACTAAGTTTCATGTTGTCTTTTAATAAACAAGATGTGACTGTGGTCCTGATTTAGAGAATTAAAAGGTATTGGTCTTTTTCTTTCTGTTTTCCCAAAGAAATGCCTATACTATAATGTTTTATAATGGATACAAAGTATTTTCAATGTTTTTTGTCTACAGAGAAGTTGTTCTATTTTTGCCACCATCCATGTATAGAGTAATTGATGGCTCTACGTGTTAAAGAAATAATTTATTTAGAGAATCACAGGATAGTTAGGGCTGGAAGGGACTTCTGGAGACCACCCAGTCCAACCCCCCTGGCAAGGCAGGGTCACTGGGTGCCACAGGAATGCATCCAGGTGGGTTTGGAATGTCTCCAGAGAGCAAGGCTCCACACCTTCCATGGGCAGCTGTTCCAGTGCTCTGCCAACCCCAATGTAAAGAAATTCTCCCTCATGTTGAGGTGAAACTTTTTTTTTATGGCTTACAGTTGTAATTATACTAGTGGACGCTCACCACTTGTAGTGAGCTGCTCCCTGGAAGCAGTTTTGGCCCTTCTGCCATCACTGTAGTGGCTATAAAATTGTCTTTATGCAGTGAGTGTGGCACCTGCTCTACCTACAGTAGAGGTACCTACAGGTACCTACCTGCAGTACCTACCATGCATCTCTGCCTCCTGTCACCTGAGTGTGATGACATCACCTGGGATGTGATCCCTAAATCAGGGGAACAAGGAGAGGAAACAATGAGAGTAATACATGGAATGATGAATGCATGTATGTCACAGCATGTTAATTGAACAGCCTGTATTAAAGCAAAATGGCTGAAGGTGACTTAACTTTTGGACAACTTTGGCATTCATTTTCTGAAGGAAGTTTGAGGGAAGATGATTTTCCTGCCCAGTGTGGGAAGGTGGAGTGGGAAAGAGCAGGAAAGGCACTGCACCCACCATGGTAATCCACCAGAACACCAAGTCCCAAGGGTGGGTGCACTCTCCTCTCGTTTCACCAGCTTCAAATTAAACCTGACTTTGGTCATTCTGTGTACTCTGTAAAATCTGCCTTAACCTTCCTGAGATCTCTCTGTATCCATGTGTGAATCTGTCCTTGGAGAAAGCCTAGCAGACTGCTGGGATCACTAGCTCAGGTGTGTAGGTGCCTTGGGGCCTGAGGACTCCCAGAACTGTTTGGGTTTGAAACAGAAGGGTGTGAACAGAAGTAAAAAGCCAGTAAAATATATAGATATATCCATGCTTGCAAATATCCTCAGGCACTGTTCCTTCTGAATACCGTGCATTTTTCTGCTAAGCAAGAGAAGGAAAAAGGAATACGTTCTGATTACTTTTGTTTGACAAAGAAAAGAAGCTTAATTTTTAACTGTTTTGTGTTTTCTGAACAATTTGTTGCCATGATTTTGTTAATCAAACACACAAACAAGATCCTGTCTTTTTATGGTGCTTCTAAAGGCAAAACCTTTGGCAATGGGCTTATAAAATAGTGAGCCCAAGGTATCTCTCAGCTTTGATGTGTTCAAACCCGAAATTTTTATTAGGATGCAGTTTTGTACAGTTCTTGTCCCACGTCAAATGGAAAAAGATTGGCCTACTTGGTGCATTTTTTTTTTCTTTTTTTGGATCAAGTAAAACTTAGAGGGTATTTTTAATGCAATTTCTATAAAGTTCCATAGTTTAGGAACAGTCCAGTGAGAGAAACACACACACACACTCTCCATTACCTCCAGTCTGTCAGGGGTGAGCACCTGGCTCATGGGTTGGGCACAAAGGGTTATAGGAATGAGGTGTCATCAGGCTGACTCCATGATCCTTGGTCTCTTCCAACTCAGGATATTCTATGATTCCAATCCCTGTACATCTGCATTGGCAACTTGCTTGGTGATATTTTGGAATTGTAAAGTATTTGGAGAGTTTTATTCGGATGCTAAATGTGGGGATTGGGAGTTCTTGTGAATGTCTCAGCTTTGTTTTTCATTTTTAAGTCTCTACCCTTCATGTTTCTGGAGAAAATCTTATAAATGCAAATCTTTGGTGGTAGAAAAAAATCAGAAGTCATATGAGAGAGCCAATTAATATTCTAGAATTTCAGAGTCCTTGTATTGTGGTTGATGTATTGTGATTTTACTATATGTACTGTATCTCAATATGTGAGGAAGATTTCACCATCTGAGCTGGTTTTTTTTTCCCCCCCTCCACTCCTTGTGCTTATATTGGATGATTGCAGGAAAAAAAGGGTGGTGGTGGGGAATGTGCATAAAACACAGATTTGTTGATCACATAATGGTACCAATTGTTTCCATCGTGGCAGTGAATGTTTCTGGGACTTAATTGTCCTCCACAATGAGTAACATCCTCTGTCTTGTACTGGGGTAAATCAGCCTTTCAGAGGGAAAACCACGTGATTTTCGTCTTAACGATCTGCTTTTTGTTGGAGTTGGTTCTTCCTTGGCATTATAAAAACGAGTGAAATTGCTTTGTATGGATGCAACTTCTTTCCTTTTCACAAGCGATTAAGATAATGCTATAAACATTTAAGGTAATGCAAGGACCTTCCCTAGGCCGAATTTCAATCTTAAGGGATCAAGATCATCCTTGATGATGAAGACTTTCAGAAACACAGAAATTCTATGGGAACTGGCATCTCTCTCCAGTTCAGTGGCATTCATAGCACTATTCCCAAGTTTTTTTTTTCAACTGTTGTGTTTGTTTGGTAGATTGGTATTTACATTATGCTGCTGGAGGTTTTTTTTTATGAATTTTGGTGGATTTATGAAAAACACACAGTGTATAACAAACCTTACAAATCTTTAGTGAGATCACAACTTTGGCAAATTGCATTAATGCAATGTGTCCAGGCACCTTTAAGACTTGCCATGACATCGTTTAGGTGAGAGAAAACTCACCAACAACTGAGTGCTCATCACATTGATTATATGTTGCCAAATGATAATTTACCCTTCTAAGGTGTTTTGTTTCTGATTATTGATAGGGTCTATCTCTGCCTTATGCTGTTTAGACTGCTGAAGTGGTAGGAGGTGCTGGTGAAGGGAGGGAGGGGTATGGATGATGCTGCATTCTAGGAATAGCAGCAGTGTTAAATATTTAAACCTGGCCCTAGCTCTGGTATCTGGAGTTAGAGATGACCTGTGAAAACCATAACAAATGGGGAGAAATGCACTTTAGAGAGGCAACCTGGGAGCTCAGTTCATTGAACTTAAAAAGGAGATGGTGGAGAATTGTCTTGGACTCATTGTCCAGGAAGGGATGTGGAGAAAACGTTTCTTAAATTTCTATTAATGTGCTGTCTGAAGCTTGGACTAGCAGAAACTCGAGTTACAGCGAGTGTTTTTAACTCGGTGTGGCTTTAATTGTCAGAACAGCTTGCTAACAGTTGTGTTGAAATGTTAAATGAACTCCTGGCGCTGTTTTTGTTCGAAAAATAATTAATTTGGGACAAACCTACAGGGGTCAGCCTTGAACACAGAAGTTCCAGCTGGCTCCTGAGTTGGGCACTTTAACAGTAGCGACCCTGGAAGGAAACCTGTGCTTGTTCAGGAGCATCTCAGGAAGTCTGTCATTAGTAAACTTCTTAATTAGTAAATCTCCCAGGGCCCTGGAGCAGCCCTGTGCGTGGAGCAGAGGATGTTAATTAATTTATCCTTGCTTACATGCTTGTGATGCAAATACACATAGTACTGTTGCTGTCTTATTGCACGGAGGGGAGAGGGGTGAAATTGCTTTTCAAAGCAGCAGCACGGAGTCTGTGTTTGCTCCCTTCTGTAATGGCAAGGCCTCACCCTGCGAAAACAACCACTTAGGCTTTTTAATTCTCATCTGGGAAACTGTGGCTCTTGTTTCAGTGGCCATAACTGCTGAAATTCCCGGTTTATATGGATGATCAGTTATGATTTAGGACTAGAATCACAGGTACTTATGAGATAGGTGATTCAAAATCAGGACTTTTTCTTTTTTGTAAGAACACACAGAAAAGAAAGCAGGCTTCCCTCCTCTTTTTATTTTCATCCGTCTCCCCACACTAAGAGGATACTTCCCATCTTTTGGCTGTTCCTGTTCATTTTTCCTCCTTTCTCAGTATATTAGTATTTTCCTGTCAGGACCAATTTAATTAGTGGATATATGCAAGCGGGTGCATATATTGGTGTATATCTGCACATGCATGCATTCATTATGCTTGATTAAACTTCAGATTAAATGTTAAAAGACCGACTGAGGACATTTTTCATATCTGAGATTGCTGCATATCTGAGGGTGATTGGCTAATTTAGTAACTAATTATTGCACTGTATCTACAGAGTCACAAGGTGAATTGTTACTGCCACGGTTTTAAAGACCTGCAGCCCAGAAGTGTTGGTTACTCATTATTTACATGGTTTCAGCTAAAGACATTTCAGCAGCCATGCATCTGGACAAATTTAATCCCAGAGGGAAGGATGGACTGCTTTTAAAAGACAGAGTTGGAAAATTGACAGGATGTCATGCTGCATAATTCAGGGCGTCATTTTCTCTAATTATATTAATGGAAAAACTCCTTTGCATTTTATGTTTTGGTTTTTTTTTTTTTTTTTTTCTTCAGCAGCCTGGTGGTGATTTTGTGGTGGTGCAGTGGTTGGTGTCTGATGTCAGTGCTGATGTTATGACAAGGGCGCTGAAATGTTTTGCTCTCTCCAGAACAGGCTCCACGAATGGCAAACCTCCCACAGGGTAATTGTGAATAACGTGCATGTATTGGGTACCCTGCTTACAAAATCTTATGCCTATAAATACACCGTGTAAACCAATAAGACTATAGAGTTTTGACTAACTGGGAGGGGGGAAATAGGAAAAACACAATTCCGGGGGTGGGGGAGGAAATAGTTGAACTGGCCTTGCCTGGCTCTTTCTATGCAGGGAATTTCAACCCGGGGTGGAGATAGAAGACATTAACAAGCACAAGAGAGAGAGCAGGGAGCGCTGCCTCCCAACTCTTCCAGGAGGAGGCTGGAAGTGGGCGATGCCGTCCCGGGCTGTGCTGTTCTGCCACAGGAGCACACACCCTTCCCGGGAATGCTGAGTGGTTGGCGTGTAGAAGTCGGGCGTGCCTCCGCGGGGTGATACCTCTCTTACATAAGGCTGACACTGTCCACAGACTAGTCGAAAAATCATCTCCCCCCTGCCCTTCTGTTTAATTTCTGGTGGCTCTTTGTAATGTAATGCAGATTTGTGAGGCTTTTGGCTCCTCAGCCAGCACAGAGTGGAGTAGTGCCACTGACTTCAGCAGAGCAGTACTAGTTGGCACCAGCTGAAAATTATGTTGTGCAGCTCTAATATCCTTATTCCCTGGATATGGAGGAGGGATATTTTGCTTTGGTGCCGTGCTGCAGATCGTGGGGCTTGCAGGATGCACTTTGGCTCATCAGCTCCAGGTCAGGATGCTACCTGGCAGGTTTGGAGCCTGACGAGTGGCACCCAAGAGCCTCGCTTCGCCCGCTGCTGCCTGAGGTCCTTTTGTCTTGGATGACTCCAGTTACAACCCTTGGAAGGGCTGTGAAATTTGAAATCCCGTGAGCTTGCCACCAGGGAAGGAGTTAAATTCGTGGTAAAAAGGATTATCCTGGATAATGCCCTTCCCTGGTGAGCTGCCCAGTCAGGAGGGAAAGTGTTCAAGTGTTTGCTTTGCCTTGTGAACTTCCCAGCCTGTGGAAGGATGTCCGGAGGCTGAGGGCTTTCAAATGCAAAATGAGGGTCGTTGGTGCCTGCCATCCTCTCTGAGGGGTGTCTTTCCTTAAACCATGGATCGTTAACTGTGCCAGGAAAAGGAGCTGAGCACTGTTGACCCCCAAAGTGTACTAAAGCCCCTGCAATTCCTAGGGAACTAGAGCTTTAGCCCCTTTCCTGGTCCTTTTTGCCCCTTTCCTGGTCCTTTTTGCCCCTTTCCTGGTCCTTTTTGCCCCTTTCCTGGTCCTTTTTGCTTTATTTCACTGTTGGATCAGTAATGGGAAAGTTAATTTGAATCTCAGTTGTGGAAAAACACTGAAACATATCTTATTGCAGACTGGGATAGGATAAAGAAAGCTATTTTATTTTATTTTATTTGGGCGCTTTTTGTTGGTTTGGGTTTTGTTGGTTTTTTTTTTTTTTTTTGGAACAAAAAGTGGGATTCTGGTGGCTAGCAGCAATTCCTTAGGAAAAGAGAAGTAAGAAATAAAGTGTAACATTAAAGGACAGGATTTCTGTTTCTAATACTCGGCAGGGTAAAGACTTTCTAAGCCAAAAGCTATCTCTGATTCATCACTTGATCCCTGTGATGCAGGGACCCTTCATTAATTTATCTGACTCCTTTTTGACACGGTGACCTGTGCTGAGACCTTCCAGTTGTGCGCTTTAAAGGCAACCCCCTGAGGATTGCATTGATTGCTCCCACCCTTTACCCTGGGAGAAGAGAGGAGCACTGATTTCTTACCTTCTCTGTACTATTTGTGATAGGACCCACAAGGAGCTTCTATCATTTCTCTGATTTTCCAAGATTGGAAATTTCCTCCACTTGCAGAGAAGTTGCTTCCTACCTCTGATCATAATTTGATCTTTTCCCTTTCTATCCTTTCCTACATTTCTGAGTGCACCCTCCTTCATTTGACTTTTTTGTGTGGCATCTGAGGATATGGTGTTTGGGGTTTCTGTTTACTCAAGATGCCAGGAACACTTTTTTAGATGCTATAAAATCAATCAATGCTGTTGCCTGCAGAAATTAAGTGATCCTCATGCAAACAAATTTTGTCCAGGATAGAGTATTCAATTCAACATACTTGTAGCAGGGCCAGGACTTGTTGCATGCAACCTGGTATTTGAACAAAGCAATGAAAAGCAGTATTATGGATAATTTTTCTCAGAAGTCCTTCCTGTGCTGTTTCCAAGAGTGAACTTCCATGTTTTTTTGGCAACACTTCATAGTTGTTTACATATATTCTCCTGTGTCTCAGGTGTACTGTTTGGAAAATCACATGTCAGAAATTTGCCCAAACATCACAAAGCTTTGTGTTGGAACAATGTACAATATCAGTCAATAAATGCAGTATTTAATTACCATTTCCTTAATTTTTTGGGGAGAAAAAAGACCCAAGATGAAAAAAGGAAGTTTGTTCTTTGTGTGTCTATCCCAATTAATTTTGTTTGTTATGTTCCCCAAGGTTGCTGACACACTTAAGAAGTGCCACAATGTCTGGCTTATCTGAACCAGCACTGTTTTTATTCTTAAGGAATTTTTCCAGGTATTCTTACTCTACATTTTGTATGTGCCAAACAAAAAAAGTGTGACTCAAAGCCCTGCTGGATTTAGATTTGCAAGAGGAAGTTGCCAAACAAAGTGACTTATTTGGAGCTCAGGAAGTCAAAGGATTAGAACTGAGAAGATGACAAGAGACCATGGCGGTAGGAGACCTAATTTCCCCTATCCTGAGTAATACTGGCATTCCCATAAAGAAAGGTTTAGGGAATATTTCTCTGGGATCACTCATGTTCAGGCTCTCAGGGCTAGGAAGGACCTGCTGAGATGTGACAGCTGGACCCAAGAGGAGAGAGCAACTCCCAGTCAATGCAATGTGTTGTCTCCTAAGGCCTTTGTTAATCCTTGTAGTTACTGAAAATATGAGGAATGGGACATGGAAAGTCAAGTAAGACTTGACAAACTCTGTTTTTTGCGTGTTTTTGCTCAGTGCTGTACACATGCCCATAAATTTTGTGCCCACTGTGCAAACAATTCAGTGCAGGATTAACTTGTTACCACGTGTTGTTCCAGAGGGTATTTCCATCAACATTTCAAGGATCAAGTGTGTTGCTCTGATAGAAGGTGGCAAAATTCAAGTATGTTTGCACCTAGAGAACAAACCAGGGCATTGCTAGCTCTGAATTTTTCTTTTTCCCTTAAGGCAGTTGTTTAGTAAAAAAAGGCTGCATGATTCTGTGGCCTTTGAGCTATGGAGCGTCCTACTGTTCCTCTTGAATAACGTTCTGTCCAATAAATATGCTGCCTGTTGGCTCAGCCAGTGAGATTTGCCACACATACACATGTGAAATGTGTTTCAAAGACTTATCTGTCAGTTTTTCAAACAATTTCCCCTCATTGTACCTTCCTGGCAATCAAGACTGCCTGATTTCCACGATAGCAATTTAATCTATTGTCTTGAGAATCAGGCGGATGTGACGTCTGGGTTTTTATCTTTCCTCTTAAATGGACAAGAGTTCCTGGCTCGTACAAAAACAAGGGATTTCAGACCAAAGCCATTCCAATCCTGACTTCTGAAGCAACAGGGGAACAATGGTGGTGTAAGCTATAGGTGGAAACTAGCGGAGTTTCTTGCTCATGTGCAAGAGGAATCTCGCACAGAAGAAGGTACATTCATTTCTAATTAAGCCAGTGAGAAAACTGGAGAGGGTTTTATACTGGCAGATCTTACTGGATTGTATTCTGATTTGTTAGTGGCACCTGCTCTGTTAGAACTGGGGGAAACTCCATCTGCAGTTCAGAATAGAGCAGGAGGGTGGAAGGGGACTGACGGGAAGGGGTTTACACCTTGCCTTTTTTCTCTACCTGCTCTGTAAAACAGAAGGGTTAACAAAGAACAGCCGTGTCTGATTCATCACAATAATGCTGTGCATGCACCAAAAATACAGTAGCAAGTGTGTAATCTGAGAATAATGCCTACTGTTTTCTTCACCATTCTTTGTAGTTGCATTGCCATGCAGTTGCCACTTCTGAGCTGTCTTGCAGCCTCATGTCAGTGAGGGATTTGCAGCATTATATTAGACTGAGTTCTAGAATAGGTCTTTCTTTTCCTGTCTTGTGTAAATAAGTCAAACTCAGTGTTTATTTATATGGCTGTGAATTGGACCTACATGACTAATAGCAATAAGAAGTGTGTGTCTATACCTGAAATCTCAATTTGTCTTTGCAAAATGCATTGTAGTCTTTAATTGGAGGGTTCCTTTAGGAAAAGGTGTGTCTGGTCTTCTGGCATTAATGTATTGACTTTGGTATATTTAAGCCTCTCTAGCTGCTTATATGATCACTGAAATTAATTCCCTTAGATGGAGCTCCCTACAGTTTTCATCCTTAACTGTTGATGTTTGGCCACAGAACACATGTAGTTCACTACCTGCATGAACCTCCTATCCTATTATTATCATTAATTTTTAAAGGCCTGGCCATCCTGGAGGTAGTTTATATGGAAAACAAAGGCTGATGTTTTGGTTGTAGAAAGGAGGAAGCAATGCTAAAACTGATTTTGGTGAATGAAAGTTTTCACTCTGGATCTCTAATCTCTGCACAATTTCCTCCCATTCCTTCTTGCCCCTTATCTCAAGCATGTTATCACCCTGAAATCAGTGGATTGTGCTTACAATGGTCTGCCAAGCAAACCTGCTGGCTGGTGCAAAACCTGTATATCCTTTCTTTCCTTCCATGGATGTTTGGGCAGGGTGCAAATCTTGTGCAGCAGAGGTGACTTCTGCTGGAGCCAGGTCGGCTGAGCCAGTCTGGGGTGCTTCTCCACATCAGGCTGGCTGAGGAATAATGCTGTGTGTTGAAGGGCTTCGTGTGCAGGGTCTTAACTGAGGGGAGTCGGAATATGTGTCTGTGTTGGGTGGCATTTCCCATCACTTCCCTGCCGTGAGAAGTGAAAATGTGGGCAAAAAATAATTAATAACTCTCCTAGATTACCAAGTTAAAGCAGGATGGAAGGCAGCTGAATTACCACGGCTGTCTGCATGGCTAATGGCTTTCTGAAATGTTGCAGAACCTCAATAATAATTTTCTTTATAAAGAAAGGATAGAAAATGATGAGGAGTTGTGAAACAGACTGTGTCCAAACTAAGAATATTCTAAACTGTCTTTTTTTTTTTGTTTTTAACAGATGCTCCTCTTGACATTGCTGCAAACAAACCTACTACTGGCCACTGTAATCACAGGTAAGAAAACAGGTTTGGACTAGAATATATTGTCACTATTTTTTCAGTGAGATATGAGTCCCCCTTCCCCTTTTTGCCCATTTAATCCTGCAGTAGTGGCTCAGGGATTATTCTCACCATGCTGAAGGCATCAATAAAGTCATTCCTTTTGTCTGTTTACCTTGAAACAGGCACTGTGTTGAGTCCCGAACATTCCCTGAAGTCAGGGATGTTTGAACAAGATATGGGGCTGTCCTAGTGCCTTATAGGCTTTAGTGGGATTGCAGGCAGGCACAAATGAACACAGGATCCTCGAAGGATCAGGACTGAAATTACCCATACAAGGTTTGGGCTGGTGGAGACAAAGCAAAAAAAGGCTTTTCACTAATATATGAAAAGAATCTGTGATCCTATGGAGTGCCGTGCCAGGCTCATGGTCTGCCTAGAAGCTACCAGGACATGCAATGATCAGTGGGGATAAATTCCTGAACTGCAAAATGATTGCTTTAAGTTGCAGGTTAATGTTGTGTTTTGATATCCAGGGCTATCAGGTGCTTCACTTCAGGAGTCATCAGTTGCCCGTTGCAGCCTTTTTGGGAATGATCACATCAAAACATTTGATGGTTCCTTGTACAGTTTTGCTGGGGACTGCAGCTACCTCCTTGCTGGGGACTGTCACAAGCATTCCTTCACGCTCTTAGGTGAGTCTGAGCTGGGTTCCATCACTGCAAAAAAATGCAAATAGTTGCCCTTTGTCAGAAAGGATGGACCACTGCATAAAAAGGGTCTTGGTTGGGTGTTTTTTTGTTTGTTTGTGGGTTGTATTGGGTTTTTTTGGGCTTGTTTTGGAAAGTGGGATTACACATGAGGCTTCTGTTATCCCTTGGTAATGTAGCTCACACATAAATAAGCTGCTGAGAAACAGGGATTTTCTTACTACCCCTTCTAAAAAGGAGAAAACCTTTATTCATTTTGAATTTTTCAGGGAAATGTGGCTGAGTTAAAGCTGAGTCCAGGAATAAGAACTATACAACCCTGTAGAACTAATTTTATCTGTATGCTAAATCACACCAGTAAGAAAACTCCCACCTTCCAGGACAGAAGGCCTTGGAATTAGCATGGGCCTCTGCAGAGCTATTCTTGGGGATAGAAGTGATGATATATGTATCAAAATGATAAATTACTTTCATACCAACTGCTTTGGTAGATTTTTTTATATTCACTAATAACTGTTCTGTGTTGGTCATAGTTTAAAATAGTTTAATTGACTACAGATTGTCCTCCTGAGTCCCAGAACTAAGAGTATTTGGTTGTGTCTCATCTCCTCAGGTGATTACCAGGATGGGGAGAAAATTGGTTTCTCTGTGTATCTCGGAGAATATTTCAATCTTCGCCTCTCTTTAGATGGAGTTGTGATGCAGGATGACAAAAGGTACCTGTAGGAACTATTATTCCAGCAGAAAACAACCTGATGGGTTTTGTGTGTCACATGCTGAGAGTTTCCTGTTTTTTCTCCACAGGGTTTCCATACCTTTTGCCTCCAATGGTATATTTATAGAGAAGGAGGCAGGTTATTATAAAATATCCAGCGATGAGCACGGCTTTGTGGTGAAGATTGATGCCACTGGAAACATTCAGATACTCCTTCAAGAAAAGCACTATAATAAGACCTGTGGGTTGTGTGGCAATTTTAATAAATTCCTTGAGGATGACTTCAGAGCTCGGGAAGGTAAGGTTACAACTAACTGATTGTATTTTAATGGATACTCTGCACATTTTTCCTGCTGGGTGATTCAATAAAGATGTTGCTGAGCCAGCAAAATGTTTCTACAGAACCTGTCAGGTACCTCAACTTGGTGTGCTGAAAAGCTGTCTGACTAAGTCCTTTCATCTTCCTTTCTCCTGAAAGGAAATTGCTGTCACATCTCATTCCCGAGGAAAGTCCAGGCTTCTGAATGTAGCATGTTTAGAAACCTTGAAACTTCCAAATGCAAAGCTAAAGCTACAGGTTAATTCATGTGGGGAGACTGGCTAGAAGAAGACCCATCAAAAAAGCTGTGTGAAATACCCATTGATTCAACTACTAATTTTTCAGGAATTAGCCAAGAGGTAGTAAGAATGGATAGTGTTGCAAGAGCAGAAGATTAAATTCCTGCAGCTTGCAGGTTTGACATGGGATGCTGTTCTATAAAGGGGTTACCTTTTAATGACATTTCCCTATCTGTAAGGGCTGTTGGATTGGGGGTGCACCTTCTGTCACACCAATTCCTGGTGAGAATGAGAGGCAAGACTGCTTTTGCTGCTTTGTACACCTTTGTGTGAAGTCTGTCAGTGCAGGTGAAGACACAGAGTTTTTGAAAAGCCCTGAATGAGACTTTGAAGGACTGGTCTTGATTTGTGTATTTCAGTGTGTCTTTTAATTCCAATCACTTACCTGAAGAGGAGAAATTTGAAGTTAGTTAATGCGTTAATATATTAGATTGATAAAGTGTGTCTTAAAAATAAATGATTAAGAAAATAGAAAGGGGAGGCAAAGCAGCTTGGAAAGGAGCCTGGCAGTGCTCCAGAGATGTCTCCTACTGGCACTTGGGATATATAAGCATAGCTTCAGTGTACAGAAAAAAAAGAGATCTCATGTTATGTTAAAATGATTAATCCTCCGGCAATGTAAATAATAAGAAACAAACTCTGGTCACAGAACTGCTTGCCAGGATGTCTGAATGAGATGAGATATGAAGTTTATGGCTTTTTCTTGAGACAGTAAATAGTAGTAAGGTTCTTAGAAAAAGCAGGAGCAAAAAAGGAGACTGTAATGCTTTGGATTGTTCAAATGCAGAAAAAGCCCCTCTGCTGCTCATGTTTATATGTGTTTCATGCTGTATTTGTTCTACATGCTGGAGACTGTATCCTCCCTCTTAAAAAAACCAGTCCATTCAGAGCCACAGATTTTGGAATGTAATGAAGTCCGTGACAAGGTCACTGCTTGGAGGAGCTGTAAAATAATAGAGAAGGTGACAGAGAAAATGTGTTCTCTGTGTATCTTACAGAAGTCAGGGCTTTCCTTGTGTTTATCTGTTTATCCACCTGTGTGGATACACAGATCTGTGATTTTAGCCTGAAGAGTAGAACTGTGTGTCAGCAATTCTGCCAGTTTTTTCCAGTGGTACAAAAGACCTTTCATTTAAACTAATTTAGAAGGAATTAGACTGAATTATGCTTGAATTTGTTGTATCAGTGAGGGACGTCACTACACCCATGCACTGTTTGTCTCCTTGGCAGCTCTGCTGGTTCACTGGAGCATTTCTTAACTTGCTCCAAGTAAATCAGTTATGGAATAATTCAGATAATTTTTTTTTTAATATACTGTTGAATCTAGCTTCCAGGCCAGGGTGGGGGGGTGGGCAACACAAACAGCTGGGAGAGGTAATATTCTTTAAACAGAAAAAGTAGGCAGCCTCTTGGTAGCCCGTGAAGCAGTTTACCCTTTTCTTTTCACTGAAGATTTTAATTGTTCTCTTTTCAGCCTGATTAGATCTCCTAAAGGTTAGCTTATCCCAGGATGTGAGCTTGGTGGAAGGACTTGGGGATCTGAGGGCAGTGAAGGGTTACCTTAAGGTTGCCAGCAGACTGAACTTTCCTGTTGGTGTGTCCACTGCTTCCTGTTAAAACCTGGAATTTATCAGATTTGGGCCTCAGTTGTAACAAATCAGATTTCTGGGACTGATTTATATTGATAAGAGATGTGTTAAGATCTTTGAGCTTCAGAATAACATGCAGTGGAAACAAATGAAAATATGATTTTTCCGTATTTTAGGGAAAGAAATGATTGTGGTTAAATAGCACAGAGTTAGTCCTATTTTTCCCTTAAGAAAGTGGAGTAGGATTAGAACTTCATTGATTATATTTGGATTGTTTTTAGGGTGGTGGTGAAAGAAGAGGCAAAGCACCTGCTCTGTGAGTGGATATTACCACTCACAGTGAGTAAATAAAGGAGGCATGAACAGAAGGGTGTTCAAAACTTAATGAACACTGTAATTGCTTTTCTTTTCTCTTGATATATTTATACTCCAGTTCTATAGTCTATTCAAATGTGCTGTTGTCATGATGCTCTTAGGACTCCTCACCGTGTTTTTAGCGTGGAAATGGAGAAGTGATGAGAATCTGATGAGAGAATAACACACATTGTTTCTGTGTACACTTTGGGTGTTCAGCTGTTGAGGTCCTGGAGCTCTGAGTGGTGAGAATAAAGTTGATACCCTGGTAAATTAACACTGGTGGGACCCAGCTTTGAGAGCCTTAGGTGTTAGTTCTTGAATGCCCCAAAAACCCTCTCCAGTAGGTTTTGGACTTCATAGAATATCCTGAGTTGAAAGGGACCCACTAGGATTAGCAAGTCCTGGCCCTGCACAGGACATCCCAACAATCCCACCGTTTTGTCCAAATGCTCCTTGAGCTCTGGCAGCCTTGGGGCTGTGATGATTTCCCTGGGGAGCCTGTTCAGACCCCCACCACCCTCTGGGGGAGGAACCTTTTCCCAAAGTTGCAGACACACTGCCCTTCAGACAGGCTGGGGTGCTGAGTCACTGCCATTGACATGGTTCCCACAGCAGCTCATCCTGTGGAGAAGTGCTCCTGTCCTGTCCAGACTGACAAACAACATTGATTATATTCTATGGGCTTGCTTGTTTACTGGATATGGTAGCAAAACCAAGCCAAACCCTGAGAGTTTGTTCTCACACTTTAAGCATAACTAAACTATAAAAAGCAATGTCTTGGAAGCTTTCTAGGGTTTTTGTTTGGTCTTCTGTCTGTTTGTTTTTCTCCTAGACCCTAATGAAGGGTTTCTCCTCTGCTTTTTCTTGCCAGAAAAGGTCTGGTTCTTTATGGCCTTTCTGTGAAGGCTTCTAAGACTTGCCAGTTGAACAGGCTCTGCTTTCTGACCTCAGCATGCACTTCCAACTGCCAGCCTTTGCTCACATCAGAAGCATGAAGTTATGTTCTTTCTAGATGCTCAGATACCTATTTGGCCACCTTCAGCCCGTGGCTGTGACCATTCTGACCATTGTCACAAGCATTTTACAACTGGGGACTGAAAGCACCGGCCAGAAGAGATGACTTACATAGCATGACAGAGGAAATCTGACACAGCACAGGCAATTTGATCCTGGAATCTCCTCGGGATGTGCACACAGGAGCAAGTTGCTGAATCCCCTTAGCCCTGCAGCATGTGAGTGGTCTCAGAGCGTGTTCTTGCCCTGCAGAAATGGTGAGGGAATTCCTTCCCAGTGAGGGAGGCTGCCTCACAAAGCTGCTGGAGCTTATCCGTGTGCCTGCAGCCTCAGTCTGTGCCTAATACTCTTACAACAGAGTCATTAAGGCTGCAAAAAACCCCCAAGATCAAGTCCAACCTTTGGCCAAACATCACCTTGTCAACTAAACCAGGGCAGTAAGTGCCACATCCAGCCATTGCTGTGATGGGTGCTTGGATGCCTAGGTCATCCTTGAAGTCTCAATGTGCTAAACAGGTCATTCAAATCCAAAACAAGGATATCACTCCATCCTTTTGTTATTTGTGCATGTCACACACACTTAGCATAATGGAAGGAACAAAAGAAATCCCAGCCCAAATTAACCCAGCATCCCATTATGTTTTTCTTGGCACTGGCAGGAAGCAGGTTTCTGGGAATCTGGTATCCAAATTACAAAGATGTTTATGATGAAACAATACCCATGGAGAATTTTGGATAAAGCCTGCTCCAGCTGCCAGCAGTATCCTTCAGCCTTAAGCTCCTGAAATACAGAATATATGATGAATATATATATATTCACAGGAGAGTCAATAAAGGTTAAGCACATAGAAACAGGCAGTATCTGCAAGGAAAAATCTGATATTTTAGGTTTCAGAAGTAGCGTAAATAAATATAACTGAATATGTGACTTCTCAGTGTGTGGTACCTGGCACCAGAAGCTTTTAAAGTACATTCCAAACTCACAGTGATAGTAGTGCAGATAATAAATATTTTATTTTTTTGCCTAAGAAAGTAAACAAAAGTTTAGGTCATTCTGAAATGCAAATTTCTTGGCATTTTAAAGGGTAGCAGGAATTTGATATTAGGCAAGTTGAAAGCTTTTGTTTAGGCTGAGTCAGTAATCTCATTTTCAATTGGAAGTGAAGGGAATAGATTCCCATGGGAATTACAAATGGTACAGGAGAAGATGACTTGTGTTGAGGCTGTCTTTGTTTTAGGGCATTCATCTGAGATGCCAGAAACCTGCATTCCTAACCCCCTGTGCTTCATTCAGGGTCTGGAACTGAAGTTAGACATCTCTGTTGTGAGGAGTGTGGCTGTGCCACTAAGCTGAAGAGTTTTGGAGATGGCTCTTTCCCTCTCCTGTGTTCAATATTATTGATTTTATATTCATTGAACTGGAGAGGGCAGGAGAGATTTTATAGCCTGTGACTTTCTTATTTCATATCATTAATTTAATGCAAAATATGGATCAATTTTTGGGCAGCCTTACCAATAGTTTGGCTCGTCTGGAACCATGTAAAACTGTAAAAAAAGCCCCCAAAACAACAAACAAAAACCTTCCCTAACAAACAAAACCCCCTCGTTGCTTGATAAATAACCAACATATGAAAGTTGGTTAATTTACCAACTAAGACTCACAGGACTGTAGTGTCTTGACCAAATTCTTGCATTTATTTTATAGATGAGTTAACTAACCCTGGGAGAGCTATCTGATGGGCCTGTGGCCATATGGAAAATCTGCAGGAGGTCCAGGGAGGGAGGTCAGGGCTCCTGCTTCCCCCTTGGTGCCTGGAGCATGAGGTGGTTATTCCTGATTCTTTGCTTGCCTGACCATCAGTGTCAAAGTAAACAAGCTGGTGCCAGTTTCGCATTTCAGAAGGAACTGGTGATCTGGAGGCTCAGATAATTGTAGTGAACACAGATTTTTCTGTGAAAAGTGAACATCACTCTTGAGCACCCAGTTTACATACTGGGATCTGTCTGTACTGTGGTCCATATCAGGCACCAGTTCCTCAAGCACTTATGTCCAAATGCTTTGTTTTCATTATGTTTTGTGACAACTTCTATTTTCAACACCTTTCCTGCAAGTCTTAGGCAAAATAAATGCTTCAGCCAAAGTCCCACCCAGGCTACATGGAAGGTTTCTGGGTGTAGGGCTCTGATGAGTCCTATGAGGGAGTTGTTTCTGCAGAATCTTGGGTGCTTCCAGGAAGAAGAAGAGGTGATCACAGAAGGGACAGAAGGCAAAAAAAACCTCTGCTGTGCAGCAGATGAGGGCAGTCCCACTGTGTGGTGGGATTGCAGCGCCAGATTATGTTGACAGCATCACCTGCCCACTTAAACCCCATATTATTTTTTAAGCTGTGGTGTTGTTTCTTCTACTGCCTTTCCTCTTCTCCCTTCTTGAGTTGTTCAGTAAATGGAGGTGTCAGGTGGGAAAGGCAGGGGTGTTGGCAGCTGCTCTTCCCTCTACTCAGAGCAGTCAGATGTGCTGGGGATATTTCTCCCTCCCCACTTTTCTTCCTGAAGCCTCATCAAATAAGTGAAGTATTTAGGTTGGAAAAGACATCCAGGATCATCGAGTCCAACCTTTGAGAGATCACTACCTTGTCAACTAAACCAGAGCACTGAGTGCCACGTCCAGTCATTCCTTGAGCACTTACAGGGATGGTGACTCCACCACCCACCTCGGCAGCCTGTTCCATTGCTTGACAATCCTCTCCATGAAGAAATTCTTCCTGGTGTCCAACCTGAACCTCCCCTGGCACAGCTTGAGGCTGTTTCCTCTTGTCCTGTCCCTGTTCCCTGGGAGCAGAGCCCGACCCTCACCTGGCTGCCCCCTCCTGTCAGGGAGTTGTGCAGAGCCAGAAGGTCCCCCCTGAGCCTCCTTTTCTCCAGGCTAAGCCCCCCCAGCTCCCTCAGCTGCTCCTCACATGACTGACTCTCCAGACCCTTCACTTACTTGAAGTGTGAGTCATAGAATATAGCAAACAAAGAATTGAAATCACACAATGCAAATGTTGCGTAAAAGAACTGCATAAGAGGTATGAATTTACAAGCAGCACAGAAGAAAACTACTTCATGGAAGGAGAGAAATGAAAAAACAGGTGACCAGTATTTCAGGGCCAACAGTTGTCCTGACCTTCAAATCTTAGCCTGTGGGTGAATGAGCCCCTGGGGGTAGCTGCCAGCAGGAATCCTGGCATGGATGTGCATCTGGGGCTGGAGAAACACTGCTTCAGAGCAGAGCCCAGCTCCTGTTACACACCTGCTAGGGAAAGGCTGCCTTACTGCAAACAAAAGGGAATAGATTCAATTTGGCACCTTGCTTCTCCTCAGGCTGGCTTGCATTGCTGCTTTAATGTTTATAGTATGTGGTAAGCTAAAGGGTTGTGTTCTTCTTGTTGCTGCACTTCTTTTCTTGTGCTAAGTCCTGGCTGCACAGATGAAAATTTTGTGCCTTTTACCCCCTTTCCCTGGGAGTCTTCTTCCTTTGATATCTGCTATGGGCTTAATATCTTCTACCTTTAAAAGCCCCTAATTTCTAGTTTACAAAAAAGTCTACAGGTCTTAATACCTCTGCGTCAGCATTCTCAGTGCGGTTTTCATGACTACCCCATAGTTTAGGAACAGTTTGAGTGGTCAGTATATTCCTTGTGTTTGTACTAAACAGGGAGCTCAATGGAATCTTTATTTTATATGTATGTGTGTTGTTAAATATTCTATAGGCATATTTGGGAAAAATTGGTTTCTTTTTGGTTTCTTTTGCTTTTCAGATACAGCCAGGCTTGTGTTTCAACATATCCTCTGCATAAGGTCTTGGGAATGCATTAACACTGGCAATTGATATTATCACATGCAACACAGCAGGGTTCTAAAAAGCAACTGAGAGTCACAAAATTAAGCGTTTAGCAGCAGGTACCTACAGTAGGAAGCAGAGATAGTCCTGGAATCAGCTAGGCCATGGGTGGCAAAAGAGGGTGGAGGAAACATTCCCTCTCTGGGAGGATCCCCCTTCTCAGAAGGATGGAGCAAGAGCAGCAGAGAGGTGGTTTGCATGTCCTGGGAAGCTGCAGCCATACAGACTCATTCAGCTTTGCTTTTATGCAAAATGAATGAAAATCTTGCCAGGCCTTGGCCAGGAGCTGCTTTTCCTGGGTCAGAGGAGCTGCTTCAGGACACCTTACCCAGGAAGAGGATGGGCCCAAACCGTGATAGTGCATGTTAAGCTTCTTTGCACACAAGATTTAGTTTTGGACAGGAGAAAAATCAAGGCTAGCTGGGATCAGGAGTGCTAATGCTTTCTTTGACTAGAGAAAGCAGCTGGGTTTCTTTGCCTCTCCGATATGTTTTGTGTTTTATTGACAACTTTGAAGTGGTAGGAAGATGTGCAGGTGTGCTTTGGCTTCTGCGGATTGTAGCTGACCTGCAGCAACTCCTACCACGTTCATGCAGGCGTGAGGGAGGCGGGAGCTGCCTTTGGCAGGCTTTAGTCTGTCCTTGAGCTCAGAGAGGTCCTTTGCAGAAATAAATCCAGATCTCTGGTAGGGGCTTTCCTACAGTCAATCTGGAGCAAAAATCTGTTTGATACAATAGTTTTTATTTTTAAAGACAGCTTTTGGCAGACTATCACCTTAATAGCAGCCAATAATGCCCACTTGTTGCTGCAACCCCTCAAACAGCCATGTTGCTTCTCTTCTTCTTCATTCCCAGGGACCCTGGTGGGGAACAGTTACGATTTTGCCAACTCCTGGGCTTTGCACAGTGAAAACAAGCGCTGCAAGAGGGTGCAGACTCCGAGCAACACCTGCAACATTTCATCTGATATGGCAGAGAAGGTTGGTGCTGCAAGATGCCATTCTGGTTTCAGTCCTCCCCTACCTGAAAGGCAACTCGCTTGCCCTTTAGCAGAAGAACAGAAATCACAGAATATTCTGAATTGGAAGGGATCTACAACGATCACTGAGTCCAACTTCTGGCCCTGCACAGCACACCCTGTGCCTGAGAGCGTTGTCCAAACGCCCCTGGAGCTCTGGCAGCCTTGGAGCTGTGCCCATTCCCTGGGGAGCCTGTTCAGTGCCCCAGCATCCTCTGGGGGAAGAACCTTTCCCTGATATCTAGCCTAACCCTCCCCTGACACAGCTCCAGCTGTTCCCTGGGTCCTGTCCCTGGTCACACACAGAGGTCAGTGCCTGCCCCTCCTCTTCCCCTCGTGAGGAAGCTGCAGACTGCAATGAGGGCAGTGCTTCCCTGAATCCATGTCTGTACCTAACATGGTACTCCCCCAGCAAGTGCTTAGGATGAGAGGTGCTGGAGACAGCCATGTTGGGTTTCTGTGGTTTGAGATAGCTGTCCTGGGCACTGATCTTGCTGCTGCACTGGAACAAGCTGCTCGCCCAGTCTCTCAGGTGTTACCCACAGGGCTGATGGTGGCTGTCTGTGGCTCCTCCTGTGGTGCAGCAGGCTCAGGTGCAGGCAGAAGGTGGAAGTGACACATCCACAGCATTGGCTCCTGCTGTCTGTGGGTGCTCCCCAGGTTGGGGCTGGATGAAGCTGTGTGCTTGTGGTTCCTGAGTTGGTAACTGTGCCCTCCCTGCAGTTCTGGCTGCTGCTGGCAGGAGGATTTCTGTGCTGGGCTTTCCAGCTGTTGCTCCGTGTGATTGTTCTTTTAAAACAATCCTTTCTGCTTATTTTGTTAATCAGATTGTATGATCAAGTTGTGGAGAAATTACTTTGGAGGCTTCATGTTATGACTGATACTTTATTCACATGTGGTGTTGAGAAAGGAACAGTTTACTCACTAGTTAATGAATGCAATTTTTCTCTGACACTGAACCCTATCTGTTCTTTCTAAAACTATATCTATATATATCTATACATAGCTCTATCTATCTATCTATCTATCTATCTATCTATCTATCTAACCACCTGCCCAACCCCCCCTCCCAAACATCAAACAGATAAACCAAGAAAGTAACAGCTTGTTTCAGGCTGAAGTGTGAGTTACTGCCAAAGAAAGGATGATGTTACTTGGGAAAGGTGTGTTTCAGTGATTCCTGTAGAATGAGGTAGTTATTTCCCTTTCTGATTGTGCCAGCAGGGAAGCATCAGTTCTGAAGCCTCTGTGGGCACCGCCTCCCCAAGTGGTATTTGTGAATGTGTTGTAGTTCGTATACTTGGGAGTCAGCAGAGTAGGTAGATGCTCCAGCCAGGCTGTTTTTGACAGAAGAGATGTTTTCTGTTGGTGTTCCAAAAGCTCTGTGTCACCAGGCTATTTCCCTTCCCAGAAGGAAGTTCCTTCATCTATGCATACAGATAGTAGAGCTGATTTATTGAATAAACACAGAACTGTTTGTCTTGGCCAACCCTGTGACCCTCTTTGCTGCATCAACCTTTTTCTTCTTGTCTTTTATAAGTACAAACAAGTTCCTTGTTTCCTTTAGACGGGGTGTGGAGGCAGGCAGATGGTCACCAGCTCAGGGAAGAAAGTAGCTTTGAATATTTACTGCAGCATGTGGTGTTAACAGGTTATGACTGTCATGGTAAATTGAGCCTTCACCCCTTGAGGGATTACAGCTGATTCCACATACTCTGTTCTAAATCAGAATGATTTCCTGGGTGCCAGGTTTAGATTTATACCAGAGTAACTGAGGCCAAAATGTAGTTGTTAGTTTCTCACTATTCAAGTCCTATAGACGGGTACTTGCTAAACTAGACTCAGATAATTTCTCAAGAGTAGTAGCACTTCCTGCAGCATATCTGCTCTCCGGCTACCCTAAGTGCTGGTTTCCTAGCAACCTGGAAAAGGCTAACTAAGAGTTGGACAAGTTGCAAAGTTCTGACTCTTTGTACTTCCATTAAGCTTTTGGATGGGGATGCTTCAGCTGTGTTGTGAAACTCAGTGAAGCACGCTCGTGCCCCTCAGCACTTCAGCCTCACTACCTGCAAAAGTGGCTGAGGAGCTATAGCAGTGGTTTCAGGCTGGAAATCTCCAGCTGATATTTCTTTCTTGGGTAGAGCTGGTCTGTGTGGGGTGTTTCTGTCGTGGCTGGGGCTGATTGAACACCTGACTTGAGTAGAGGTGTCTGGTGCCAAACACCAAAGCATGAGGGGTTCCAACCTGGCTGAGGCCTTTTGGGGGACAGGACTGCTCAACAGGTCATGGAGCTGCTGGAGCCAGTGACCAGAGGGATGGAGCAGCTCTGTTGTGAGGGAGGCTGAGAGAATTGGGATTGTTCGGCCTGGAAAAGAGAAGGCTTTGGGGTGACCTCATTGTGGCCTTGCAGTGCCTGAAGGGAGCCCACAGGAAAGATGGAGAGAGACTCCTGACAAGGACCTGGAGTGACAGGACGAGGGGGAATGGCTTCACACTGACAGAGAGCAGGTTTAGATTGGATATGAGGAAAAAATTGTTTCCTGTGAGGGTGGTGAGGCCCTGGCACAGGTTGCCCAGAGAAGTTGTGGCTGCCCCATCCCTGGAAGTCCCATGGCAGGGGGCTGGAGCTACCTGGTCTTTAAATTCCCTTTCGACTCAAACCATTCTATGATTCTTTAAAACTGGTTACAGTTCTAGAGAAAGGGTAGTTCTTGTGATGGGTTGTGGTCTCTGGAATTTTATCTGTTCAGGCAAGTTTAGTGTTTAGAAAGTGTAAACATTGCAGCTGAGGCTGGGGAGTGGCATACAGGGTGAAATCCAGTCTGATGGGTCAACTATAACTAATGTGGGTTTTGTACAGATCATGTTAAATATTGATGCTTTGTGGATAAAGTTTTCTTTCCCACAAACTGAATGAAATTATATTCTCTCTCATGCGAGTTCATAAGCTCACAGCATTTAACATTGCCTTAATTTATTCACTGTGCAAGAATAAACACAGCACTATTAATAGAAGTCCGGCCAAACAAGTGCCTGCTGAAGAATGTAGGGCTTTTTAATAGTGTGCTTTTGTTTGCTTGCCTCAGCTTCAGGAATGTAAATCTCCTTGGTCTCCCAGCCTCCCTCCCTGCCAGGCAGTCAGCTGTTAGGTGAGGGAAACAACAGCTCTGCTTCAAGGCACTCCTCCCACCCCAGTGCCCCCACACTGGGTAGGTCGGTGGTTTTCTTTACCCTCTCTGTCTGCCCTGCTCCCTGGCCAACAGCATCCTTGGAGAGATGGCTTCTGGCTTCTTTCAGCAGGAATTGTAGTGACAGGATGAGGGGAAATGGCTTCAAACTGACAGAGAGCAGGTTTAGATTGGATATTAGGATGAAATTGTTCCCTGTGAGGGTGCTGAGGCCCTGGCACAGGTTGCCCAGAGAAGCTGTGGCTGCCCCATCCCTGGAAGTGTTCCAGGCCAGGCTGGATGGAGCTCTGAGCAACCTGGTCTACTGGAAGGTGTCCCTGCCCATGGCAGGGGATTGGAACTGGATGATCTTTAAGGTTCCTTCCAACCCAAACCATTGTATGATTCTATACAATGGAATCAGAAAGCCCTGCTGCTCCTTTATCTTCAAATCCTAAAAAACATTGAAAAAATATTTTTTGAGGTTTTTGTCTTGTTTAATGGCTTTGTGTGTCAGCTGAAAAGTCTTGAACCAGCTCACACTCTTACCCCACTGTTGCCAGGGCCTTTCCCTGCCCTCCACCTCTAAAACACACACACCGAGTGTGATTACCTGCCTTTCCTTGGGATCCAGAGAGAATTCCAAACTGGGCAGTGCTGGAGGGAGGAAGAAAGCCTTCCTACCATGTCCTGCTCTCTGCAGCTGCTGTTTAGTTACTGAAAAGGAGCTTCACTGCATTGTCTGATCCATTTTTTTACTAGTTTGGGCTGTTCAACAAAGTACTGCAATTCAACAGGCTCTAAGATGACCAACAGCATGGGTAACATGGATCTGAAAGTGTAAATGGGTGATCTGGAAAACTACAGCAACAAGGCAGCCTTGAAAACAAAAATGTGTGTAGTGTTTAAATCATTGCAATTGATTACTGTGTTCTTATATGTTACCTTTGATTTCTAGCTTTCACCTCTAATAGAAAAGGTGTGTGGAGGCCAGACTTCACTGTATTGTTTCCTTTTTTCTTCTCTTACTAGGAAATTATACCTATAGTATGTTAGATGTCAAAGTAATTGAAATTAAAATTTGGCTAATTTCTGCTTTTGCTGAAATTCAGCTCTTACTGCAGTTGGTAAGAAACAGTTCCCCCATTATCCCGTGGAATATTTCCTTATTTCCGTATTATTGTAATAAAGAAATAGCATTCATTCCCAGATGGAAAAATCAAGTAGAAATTTTCAGCTTTGGACCGTAATTTGTAATGGTTGGGGTCAGAGGCAGGTCCAGCAAAGGTCCAGAGGTCCAGCCCCATCCCTGGAAGTGCTCAAGGCCAGGTTAGCTAGGGCTTAGAGCAACCTGGTCTGGTGGAAGGCGTTCCTGACCATGGCAGGGGATTGGACTAGAGGCTCTTTAATGTCCCTTCCAACCCAAATCGTTTTATACAATATGATAATACATTATAGGATTGAAAATGAGGCCCACTACATCTAAAATCAAATTTTTCTTTGTCAGATTAATCAGCATTCAAGGGAAGTGATTCCTTTCAGTTGTTACTTAGTCTGCTCAAACATGCAGCCAGTGTTTGGTGTACTAAACATACTGGGTTTGCATACTTTTTATTTGGAAGATAGGAGAGTAAATTTTTCTCCATGAAATATGTTCTCTGGAAAACTATACCCAGTTATAGCACCAAAATTTACCCTTCCTGAGTGTTCTGGAGAAACCATATGCGTACCTACACACTACAGGTTTTAAATTCAAGGGAACAAGAGGGTGTCTCTGATTTCTTCTGTTATTTTTTAGGTTCTGTCTCTTTAATGGTAATTGTTAAGCTGTAGACAAATGCAGTTCATGCAGCAGCAGAAGGAAATGCCACAGAAATGGGAAGAATGTACAAAATTCCACCTCCAGCTCTGTGTGGTGGGCCTGGGGCAGAAAGAAGGTCAGCAAGTTTTGTGGTCTCTGTGGGTTGCCAGTGCCAGGACCCCGCCAACCCATTTAAAGAAACATTTAAATTGGACTTGTGCAGAAGGGAAGGGAGAAATTTTACGACCTTCACCTGCATTTCAGATACTGCAGCCAGTCCTGCTAATTTTAATCTTGCTGCCACCTTTACTCTAAGCACTGTTTCAGCCTGAGGCTTCACTCTCCAGGCTGTTGGGTTTAAACATTTCTTTGTGCAGAACAGCTTCCAGGGCTGGTGCTCTATGAGCAGGAATGTTACAGCAGTGGCTGAGGCTGCCAATATCTAATACTTACCACTGTCCTCCAAACTAAAGAATAAGGACCCTTAGTCCAGCCTGACCACTGAGTTTTAAAGAAAGGAAGGAGTGAAAACAGAAATAAATTGCAGAATGGTAGAGTTGGAAGGGGTCATTGAGTCTAATTCCCTGCTTCCAACAGGGCCATCCTAGGTCAGGCTGCTCAGGTGCTTGTCCACTCACATTTCGAATATCTTCAAGGGTGGTGGTTCCACATCCTCTCTTTGACCACCCTCATGGTGAATTTTTTTTTGTTTTGTATCTGTGTGAATTTACCCACATTTCAGCTTATTTGTAATGATAGTTGAGATTTGTCTGAAAGATGGGAAAATTTCAGCTATACTTTTTTTTCTATAATGTCACTGGAAAATCTGAAGAAATTTGAATGGCAAGAAAACCTTTACATAGAGAAAATGAACTGTTCGTTGCTTTTCAACATATATCACTTGGTTTCTAGATAATCAGCTAGAGCTCAGCATTTAGCTATGCTGTTACTGAACAAGTCCAGACCAAAGAACTAGAGGAAAAGAAAAATGGGTTAATTTTTGTGTGTGTGCAATCTCCTTTATTTTTTAAGTCACTTTCCCATCTAAAATGTCCCTTTTAGCGGAATATACAGTCTGAGTTTGAGTTGTATTAACAGGCCAATACCTTAAGAAACCTCATTAGTTCAACCCCCTAAATATGATTGTTGCATATACTGGTTTTCTGCTGCACTTGATACTATCTGGATCAAGGCTTTGATCCAGGAGTTGCTGTACTGCTCATCCTCTGAATGGCTCTGAGCTCACTTTCAGTTTTATCAGTTTCATCTCCAAGCACTGCTTTAATAGCTTTTTTGGCTGCTTCTGTTGTTGTTACTTCCACCCTTAGGGCACTTTTTCAGCTTTTTTGTACTTCTGTGTAGTCTTAGAGCAGCACCAACCACTCTTGATGAAGTTCCTGCTCCCCCACTTCTACTCTTTTTTTTTTCCCCCCATCTGATTCAGCATGGTGGGTGCTGTCTGGCCATCAAAATTATCCCAGTTATTATTCAGAATTTCTGAAAGCCCACCATGTCTCAGCACTGTTTTAAGTTCCCTGAGACCTTTCTCAGAAAGCTCAAAACCTCCTTGCACATGTGGTTGTTCCCTGAGCCCTTTGCTAAACTTGGAATAGATTCCCA